>NC_066319.1:44600989-44911785 GCF_022539315.1 Serinus canaria
AAGTACTGACAGTAATTCTTCCAAAGATTTTTTCCTAAGAAGTATTAATAAAATTATTCCACAGAAAAATTACTCAAAGCATTTCATTGCAGTAGTTAAACTCCACACACTCCATTTGATTCTGGCCATTTTCTTGGCTATTGCTTTCTTTCACAAATAATTAGAAGTGCTTAATATGACCAAAATTGCTATTACTTATGAAATTTTGCATGCCAGCTGTTTTCTCAACCTGTTTCCTTCTTCTTCTAATTTGTATAAACACACAGGCTTTAATGAAGTTAATGTGTAAACATTACAGTACCTTTTTAAGGATAAATAATACCCCCAAAATTTTCTGAGCAGGAATTTAAGTCCATTTCTAGTAAAATTGTTTTTCACACTCATGCAGATATTGAAAATGTATCCAAGGGATTTTGAAAATCATACTGTATCTGTCTGCTTTTGTAGAAAATTCTAAAGATACCCTTGAGAATTTCTCTTCTTGACCTTGACAAAGCTGAAAGAACTCTTTAGCACAGAGGATCCCATTTATTCAAGCATGTGCATGGATTAATACATTGCCAGGTAAGTTTGAGCATGCTGTAGTAGAAAGTGGAGGGGCCACACAAAATGCCACAACGACATTCTTCTGTCTGCCTGACATGGGCTAGCTAGACAGAGATGATCCACCCAGCCTAAGCAGGAATAGCTTCACTGAATTTACTGAAATTGTATAATTTTATATGTCTGAGTAATAAGTTTCTAATCTTCACTGAAATATTTTTTAAAAAAATCATTCTGTCTCTCATTAATTAGTACGAGTAAGCATTTCTATGTATCACAGTAGGTAAATCAATTAGAAAAAAAAATTCTTATGGTCAAGACAACAGAATGATGACATTTACATGGGCTTTTTTCCCTTTAAATTCCAATATATCTCATTAGTTATTCCAGTCTACATTCTTTAATACTTAAATTAATTGAAGTAATGAGAAAAGAACAGCCCTCAGCAGTCAGCACTACTAAAGGACAGTTTTTCACCTAGAAGCCTTCCATCTGCAAACTTGCATGGGAACAGCAGATAAACAGAAAATTACACAATATAAGGAGAAAAATAAGCAGATCCTGAGTCACCCCAGCTACTAGATATTACATTACAGCTGAGAATAACATCTCATTTGTACAGGTTTATTCTTTGACACATCTAAAAATAGACTTGTCTGACAGTATAGCTGCATTATAAAACTCTGTATAGATCGAAAGAGAAAAAATAGTTGTATAGTGTACGTCTGCACAGCAGCTTCCTAAAGGGGTTTTTGTAGCTGTTATTCTATATATGCTGCAGAGGAGACTTTTCATTCTAAGCTGAAAAATTTTATGGAAGTTTAATACAGTGTTCATAGAAACTTTGTCTCATTACATATTCCTATAGTTGCACTCCTATTTTAGGTTAGCTCCCTTATTGCATTCTAAATCACAAGGTATTAAAAACTATAGTTTTTAAGACATGGATCATCTCCTCTGAAGTTTTTTTTTTGCATCATCCTTCCCACTGGAGCCCTAGCTTTACAACAATCTACAATTACTGCTGCCATACACAACAGAACAACTAAATGCATTGCCATGAAAAAAGCGAAGGAGTCTTCAGCCCTGTCAAAACACATAACTCTCCTTCATTTAGAAAGCTGCAATGATATTTCAAGACTGTACATGATTTTAAATAACTTGAAGAACCATATGACCAAAGAACATGCAGAAAACAAAAGGCAGAAAAGAACCTACCATTCCTCTTGGAAAAGTAATCCTTTAAAAAAATCCAAAACAAACCAAAACAAGCAAACAACATATTTCAGTAGCTATTAAACCCATTTTTTCCCTCACACCAGCTGTCTGAAAACTACTTAAGTTGTTTAAACACAAGAATTTCCTAAGTAGGCAGCAAAAGAAAACTGCTCAGCCAGTCTGTTTAAATACATTTAGTAGGTACCATGTTCTCTAATCTTTTAGGTAAATGTTTTTATTTCCACACAGTTGTAGGGGAACAGATTTCAAGGTTGGTGGTCTGAATGTGCCAGGTGGGAATTGCTGCAACTCAGTGACAGCCCTCTGAGAGCTGCAACGAGGGATTTGGAACACTGACACACAGAGCCATAGGCAGGTGACAATCTGCACTGAGATGGGGCACTTGTGCTAAATAAACACTCAAGTAAGCCCAGGAGATTTATTTCCATGATCAAGTACATATTGTGATGAATTTGGGACTGTTCTAGAATACTCTGAATAGAGTGTGGAGATCTGGTCCTTGGGCTCTTTCCTGCCTGCATATGTATGCTCATTTGACTGCTGTAAGGAAAAGCAATCATAAATGAAAATCAATGGCTTGAAAGAGGAGGACTCTCCAAAGAAGAACTACAGATTAATTTTCCAGGGTACACACAAACTACTTTCCAAGAAATCCTACAAAAGCAAAGTTTGACATTATGAACAGATCTCTGTCCCAAGTGAGCAGGTAACTGTTTGAGATCCTGCCAGACACACCATCTTTTCCAGAGGAATGGAAACTTGTCTGGACTAAGCATACAAAAGAAAGTGGACATCTTATGGGGTATTTCCCTTTTTTTGGACATATTTCTCTTTGTGTGGGTTTGTTGGTGAATATATGAACTGCACATTTTTACAACAGTTAGGTGTCTACACTGGATAATACAGAGGGCAGAAGCAGTAGATAAGAAGGCAATTGTTCCTTAAGTCCATGTCAGGGTGGGGACAGATGCCCACCTACACTTGCAAATGTGAATCTCATATTCCTGGTGCTTTCCTTCCCTCCCATTGAAGGCACATTTAAAAAACATGTTCCATTGTAATGCATCCGAAGGGAAAGGGGAAAATCCCTGCTGCTGACAGACAACAACAGTGAGTGCTATGTGTACTGTTTTCAGATTGGGAAAGGACAAATCTTGCAGGTTTTGACATGTTACTCTTCAACAATGGTAAGATCTCTGCAGTGATCTGTGTATCAAAATCCAGAACTGATTCCATTTTTGTTAAGGTGGGGTTTTTTTATTGTTCTTTAATGCATGTTATGGGACTTAATGTGCACACCATTATAAAATTGCATCACTTTTTAATTACACTCAAAATACATACACTCTTACACACCACAGGGGACCAAAAACCACTTCAGGCCCATCGGTGAGACCAATTAGAACTACATAAAGCTTTGGGATGGGTTGCCACTGGTGGTCAAAAATTTCGGAGACAGGATATCTCTATGATGCTGTGACTGCTGACTGAAAGGAAACAAATGGAAATCTCTACATTCCCTCAGCGTTGCCTAGAAACCAGGGGGATATTTCTAAAAATGCCTACCTACATTTATGTGTTTTAATTATCTATGTGGTGGAAAAAAGCATAGGAACAATAAGGAAGAGACTATGAGAAATCTGTCATATGTGTTTGTACAGAACAGCCTAACACTGTATGTTGAGTACTACAAACTGAGTATTTTGGAAACTGATGTTCAGAAAAAGAAACAAACAAAAAAGTCTTTAAAAGTCTAGAAAGAATTATAAGCAGGTTTATTTTGGTATTGTTTTGTTTTGTTTTTGAAAAAGCAGAGACAAGTGTTTTCTGCGACATGATCTCTGTAGTAGAGAATATTATGGCCAACCACATAGAGGTGAGAATCTTGTAGACTTGCTTTCCATCTCTCCAGTATCTTCAGGTATCTGAAATGGAAACTGTTTAAAGACTATCTCAACCTTTAAAATCTACAGATTTAACAATCTGAATTGTATCAAAGTATAAACCAGAGACCCTGAAACACAAGAACAATGGTAAATAATTTCCTGAAGCCCTTTCCCCAAATCTTCAATTTCACACACAATCTGCTTCAGAGAAAAAAACCTACAAAAATAAACAAAATAAAACAAAACAAAAAATAAAACCACAAAAAATGAACAAGAGCTAGCAAACAAAAAAAACCCCACACAAAAACTCTTGGATTGTGTTTTTTTGTTTTGTATACTTTTCCTGGCAGATGTTTTCAAGAGATTGACCTCAAACTCAAGAGACATAAAGGAAAATGACAAAATGCTATACAATTATTTTGATTTGACAAGAAGGTAAGGTGCCTGTGACCTTATGGTTGACAGCAGTTGAAATGCCACGGCAACTGATGCTTTTATATAAAAAGCAGTCAGAAAGACAGAGGGCCACCAGGAGAGGGAGAATTGATGAGTTTCCAAGGTATAGATTTCCTTCCCTGACCTCTCCCCGACAAATTTGACAGCAACTACATTTAAGGATGATCTAACAGAAAACAGACTGCCAAAATGATAACTACAACATGAATCACAGAAAGTAAGGCTACATCAAAGGAGTTCTTCATAACTGCTATATCTAAAATTATAAGGCTCATCACAACATTCAATAGTCAGAATACTACTGAAGAGTTTTTTGAAGTATTTGGTAGTGTCTACACAAAGTACTGGGGTAGATAAACTACTGATTTCATCAAGCATGTTTGTTGGGGCAACCAAGTGGGGACATTGACAGAGGCAGAAATAAGGAAGAAAAGTTGTTTTCAAGTAACATCCCCCTGATTTTGAGATACATTCAAGTGAATTTTTCTAGCATGTAAGCAAGTGTAGCAAATCATATATAACACTGTATTTAGCCTACAATTAATACCCATTTCTAGATAGTGAAGGCGAATGTCCCTCCATCTGGGACAACGTGATTTTGTGATGTGTTAGGCTATGGAAGGGACTGCAGTACCCCTGGCCGGTCAGTGAGAAAAATCTTCACACAAAAAGTACAAAAGCCCTCAGAGATTTCCTTAATTAGGGAAAATAGCAACCCATCAGACAAACTGTAAATATCACCCGATTGCTTCTTCACAAAGTTCAAATCCAGCACATGGGCATGAACATATTAATCAGTGATGGGATCAAAGGCTGCTTTTCAAAAGGTTATTTTGCAGTTCATTTTTAAGTCGCAGTCCGTTTTCAAAGACATTGAGATTAATTTATTCAGCGCAACGCAATGGCAACGCTCTAGGCTCTCGTTTAGTACTCGTTCCCTCAAATATCAGGAATTTGCCGTAAAGTTCTCCCGGTTATTCATTATTCTTCAACTTCCGGCAAAGTTATAAGAAAAAGGCTTATGTAAGGCGGGCCGGCTGACGGACGGCACCTCCCACTCTGGCAGGGGTTTGGGGCCCGAGGCCCTGCGGCCCCTCCCCGGCCCGGCCCAGGGCCCCGCGCCGCCCGCCGCGCGCCCGCCGCCATGGCAACGCCGAGCGGGCCCCGGCCAGCCCCGCCCGCCCGCCCGCCGCGCGGGACGAACCGCCGCAGCCGCCGAGCCCGGCCGGCGCCGCCCCCTCGGGCCCGGCCGGGAGCATGGGGCTGAGGATGCAGGCCGGCAGCAGGCGGAGCCAAGGTGCGGGGGGCTCGGGGGCGGCTGCGGGAAGAGCGGGGAGTGCTGGCCGCGGCAGGGCGGCGGCTGCAGCAGCCCGGGGAACGCGTTGCGTTCCGGCCTCCCCCGTCTCCGCCGGCCGTGTGGGTGCGGGGCGGGGTCCGAATCGCCCGGGGCTGCGGGCAGGCGGGGCCTCCGCCTTCCCAGCTGGCGTGTGTGAACGGCACGGAGCCCACGGAGCCGGCGAGGAGCTCGCGGAGCCCCACGAAGCCCCACGGAGCTCGGGGGCCCGCACGAGCCGCCGTGGCTCCGGCCGCGGGGCTCGGGGCTCCGGCCGCGGGGCTCGGGGGGGGTGGGTCGCGCCTCGCTGCTGCCCACGCGCCGCCCCGAGCCGTGGCGGCCCGTCCGTGCCGCGCGGGGAGCCGGCGGGCGGCGGTGGGAGGAGCCGAGTGCCGCGGCTCTGGAAGGGGGCACGTACAGCCCGGGACGGGCTGTAATCCTCCGAGAGTCGGGGCCTGGAATTGTGCGTCCTGCAGCCGTCACACCGCACGGTGCTTCCTTACTGTACCGGCCACGAGTGCTGCTGTGGCAGCGCTTCAGGCTGCCGGGATCGGCCGCCTTTGCGAGACCGATTTCTGGGCCAGCTTCTTTTCTTAGTTAACTTTCGTCTTCTCCAAAGCTGTTATTCATGGGTTATAATGGATTGTACCCTGTGTGTACAGCATCCCACGGCGTTTAGCTGTAGATCAAAGTGTTTTGGTTTGGTGGGATTTTAATGCCAGTGTAGTTGAAAAATAAAAGACTCAGAAATTTTAAAGGTCTTATAAAGTGATTCCTTACCCACATTTATCCATCCGTGGGCTGCACTGATGCCCTGTTCCTATGAATAGTCCTAGGGGCACTTGTCATTCATGATAAATAAGGTGCAAACATGCAAAAATGCTTGCATGAGCCAACTGTGGCTTTTGGAAAATACCTAAAATATTTTCAAATATAAACTTGATTACATGCATAATGTAAAATAATGGTAGGAATTATTCAGTGGTGCATTGTAATGTCAAGATCATACATGGCTGCATAAAATCAGAGCCATTTGAGATAACATTAGGCTGTTGTGTTGCATCTCAGTGTCAGTTCCAATCTTTGGAGACTGTGACAGATGCCACTTTAGAAGATGTCTGATATCAAAGTACAGTTTGAACATAAATTCCCACCCATTTGGGAATATGAAATTCAGAGCAAAAACTAGTATCTCGTACACCTAATTTTTATGCTCTCTTATGTAGTGTGAAGGAAGTTTAATGACGAATACATCCTTTTTCTGACTATTCTTACGTTTGTCAAAATACTTTTGTAGACAATCAGAAAGCATGCCAACTGTTGACTGTAAAAAGGGAGAAAGTAGGATTCAAGATCTATATTTCATTCAGGGTGCAGCAAGCTTTACTTGAATGACTTCTGTTTAGCAAAAGAAGTTCAAAAGTAAGGAAGAATTACTGTGTGTCTGTTAAATTGGGAGGCCATTGCATTGCCTGCATAGGAGGTTACATTGAGGCAGAATTGTGTGGCTGAACAGTCCAGTGTGGGGGTCCTCGGGCACGCAGGAAGGATCCTTAGAGAGGGCTAGGATTAGCACAGGCAGAGAGACTAATACACTGAGCTGAGCTGGAAATGTGTGTGCCTGAGCAAACTTGGCAGGACAGCCACTGGGTTGCTTGCAGTTCATGAAAGGCGGAGAACACATCACATTTATGGTTTCTCAAAAGAGTTGTATCTGAAATGGTAATACAGAGAAAGTGGGATACACTATTCTGTGTCCTAGTTGTATACCATTCAAAGTTTCTTGTTCAGTCTTTGCCTCATCATTTTAAAGAAAGAACCAAAATTTGGCACTTGTTTGTATCAGGCGTTGTTTTGCCCAGTGAGAATACTGAGAAAATATATATATTTTTTAATATATCAGAATATATAGGATTTTCATGTAGGTCTAATCAAAGTTCAAATAAGGCTAAGATTTTTTTACCCTCCTAGAAATACCAAAGAATTAATCTGCTATATTTTTCCCTAATTCCACATATAAACCTTGAAGTTATTTACTGATGTATTTTCAGGAGCCAGTTAATACACTCACAGATTTGTAGTATGACCTCAAATAATCTGAATACTGTAATTTTAAACCAGCTTTGTTGCTTAAATCCAGTCTTCTGCATTGGGCTGTTTAATGCCTATTGCTGTTCAGGTGTGTGTTCAGGAGCAGCAATACCTAACAGCATCGTGCACTTACTGTTAATCAATTACACACATTTGGGCCACTTTTATCTTACAGCATAAAGTGGGGGTGAGTGGGGAACTCATCATTACTGCTGCATGGAGGCTGCTGTTAGGTTTAGGCAATTTGCACAGGCTTCCAGGAATTTAAATGCTTCACATGTTTATAGACAACATGATCTTATTTCGATTTTTCCTGCATTGTAGGAAGTCCTTGCATTAATCTGACTGGAGCTGAGAGGGTGTTAACAGAGAGACTTGTGAACTACTTTTTATTATTATTCCTTCATTTATGACTTGAACAAACATTTTATTAAATTTACTAAATTATTTGTTTGGCAGCAGCAGTTTTTAGAAGCTGAAATTTTCTTTGACCAACAAGAAAGATGGAAAATTATCTAGTTATATCTTCAAAGAAAGAAGGACATTTATAAGTTTTATTTGAATCACAATAATTTTAACTGAAATTGGGAAATGTTATTCAGTGTTCTTAACTTTTTATCAAATTTACCAAATGAATTTAATTTACCAAATCAAAACCGTCACTCAATAAATTGTAAATTGTGACTGGGAGAAGAGTCTGATACCCACCTCATCACAGCCTCCTTCCAGGTAGTGGTAGCAAACTGACATAAATTCATTTTCTTTTGCTGCGGTTCATATCACAAAATGTGCCCCTGACACACACAGCTGTTTGTTTCTGCTTTTGGAGTATGAATAGAGCAATAGTTTGGGTCCAGAACTTCCCTTGCTGAAGCCTATAGCTAAAAAAATTTCAACAAATATTTTTCCAGAGTTGTGTAATCAGATATGACTCAAGGCTACTGTACTATTTCATTAGGTTCCTTAAATTTTTCAGAGGAGGGCTTGACTCTTGAAACTGAAATACAATTTTGGTTGCATGGTTTTAATTAATACAGAATACTGTAAGATTATTAATTCTAGAGGTCTGAGAGACCTAACTCTTAGGCATTGAGAGTATGTTAAAGAAGAGCTTTTGTGTAATCCAGCCTAGTAAGTGTATAAATAGCACCCATCTAATTAATGGCTTAGGAGGTTATGTGTAGTGCTTGTCAGGGGGTGCATCATTTTCATCATATTTTGCCTGTGACACAAATGATCCCATGCAAAATTCAGATGGAAAATTTGGGACTTTATTTCAAATTTGGAGTTATGTGATTTCCTGGGTCTCTCTGTTCATTGGGTTTTGCTTTAGGAAGCTTAGATAATCATGACTGTTCTTTCCACTGGTGAATTCTGCTATTTATTAACAAATCTTAAATGTGATTATTTTAAAGATGACTTCACATGTGAGACTTTATATTCCCAGGACTGATAAGAGTTTTGTTATCAGTGAAACCAGAAAGGGGTCCAAGAGGCTTTTGTTTCACTTGCATGAACAGGAAAGAAAATACAGGCGTGATTATGACATACTTATTTGCCTCACTGTAACTTGCAAGTAAAATGGAGTAGTATCTGCATTCAGTAAGTGGCTAAATCTAAAGCCATGTTTGAAGGCCTCTCATGATTGCATAGATGCTGCAGAAAAGTAGTGGAGACTTGCCATGTTTGCCCCTGTGTTCTTCACCTAGAGAGGGAATCTGTGGGTGGGTCACTGCTCTCTGCTGGCCTTTTTGTCTGTCCAGGTCTGCAGCTGTTTACCAGCTTCACCCATCTGAGAGTAAGAACTAAGAGAATTAGTATTACCCAGTGGCTGGGTAGGAAAAAACCCAACAAATTAATACACATTTTTTAGAGCAATTCATTCTGTTCTCTGTTCATTCCCAGATATGTAAGTAGAGGGTAAGAACTAGGCATCCAAGGATAAGCACCCAGAGAAGCTTAAACTAGATGAGCAACTGTAGTTCCTATAGCACCTGGTCAGCCACAGCTGAGCAAGTAGGGAGTCTTTGAGGGGAGGAATGGCCACAGGTAAGGAAGAGGCAGCAAATTGGGGATATTAAAAGGAGTTTAGGGGGGATGGTACAAGATGTAAGCTACATGAACAGGAGAGCTGGCCTCATTAGTAGTACTACTAATAGAATATGGGTTTTTTTAAGTATATTGTGCTAATACGAAAGGAAAGCAGTTAAAAATAGAAAAAAAATAGTTTCTTATTTAAATAAAATTTAAATCCAATGTGGATTTTCATAAGTAGGTTAATCTTTTAATGTACTGTGAGCTATCATCTTTCCTCTGTGTATTTATAAGTTGTATTCATATATACAAATACAAAAATTTCTGTAGCAAAAAGAATTAATGGATACTCTGGTTTGAAAATTCTCCTGGTACCAAAAGGCGGGGAACATGTATTTCAGGTCATAATTCAGTTCCTTCAAGTATGACCTTGTCAGACATATTAGATAAGATTCCTAAAGGACTTTCCATCACTGCTTGAAGTCATTTTGGATTTCACAAAGATTATTTAAACCAGTTTTCCTCAGCATGTGTACAGCATTAGTGTTGTGTACTATTATTTGTATAGAGGTAGAAGAGTTAATTCATAGCAGGAAGCCCACTGAAGGGGTCATAAAACTGGTTGGTAGAATAAGGGTGGCAGTGGTAGACATCCTTGATGTGTATGAAATTCACAGCACAAACCATCTGCATGTTGTTACCTAACTTATCCACTTGTGCAAAGGCGTCTCTTTAACTATTTCTGGTTTAGAGCATTGAGATATTAGGGAAGAAAAAAAGGAAGAAAAAGAGTTGGCAGTAAAAGAAGCAAGAACAGCAAACCTTTATAAATCAGTGCAGTGGTGAGAGTCTTTGCAAAGCATTAGTCAGCTTGGGTCCTTATCAGGCTTAGAGGGATCAAATGCCCAAAATCTCTTGCAAATGATGCAATTCTAGTCTGTTAGAGGCAGAGGTGTTTTGCATTGCCAGCTGAGAGGAAGCCACTGTAGAGCTAGGAATGTAGGAGTCCTGGAGCCCCCAAAACAAAACTGCAGCACGCAAGGGTCAATATTGACCCTTTTGTGATAAGCATATTCTTCTGGAACAGCTGGGGAGACCTGAGGTCTAAATCCACCTGGGGCTGAGGGTAGTTCAAACCCAGGCTAAGCTCTGGGAGCTGTCTTTTGGAAATTAGTGTTCACAGGTCTCTGGTTAAGGTTTGATGTCTTGTAGTGCTGGATTTAGATGCCTCTATCCAATATCCCCCCTAAGGTCTCTGTATTTTTATGGATTTTCTTTTAAGTAGCCAGTCTTGATGGGTAAGGGTAGTGTGATAGATTATTTATTTATTTAATTTTCATTTGCTAGGACTGAAGTACATGCTTGTTATAAAAATAGTAAGTCTAATACTTATGTTAAAAATCTTTTCTGGGAGAACATGGTAATGAAAGACTGGGCTTCTTTCCAGTATGTATTCATGTTCCAAATCTGAAATGGCTTTGTAGAAAAATCATTTCTATAAATTCTGCCCATTCACTAACAACCAGGAAACAAAGTAAACCACCAATTTCTATAACTTTTAATACTGTAAAAACAGAAATTAAGGGATGCATTTTAAATTAAAATGAAAATAGAATTTAAATAAAATAGCTTTCAATTTTCTTTGGAATAATGTAGTTATTATTTACATTATATACCAGCTGGAAAAAAAAAATTAGAGAAAGCTTTTTTGGTTTTTTCTTCATTGTTGCTTAATGTCATAGAAGGAGCTAAAAGATCAAATAGATTTTTAGAAGTATTTAATTTGTTTGCTGTCTGTACTTTAGGAGAACACTCAGTATGAAAATCCTGATTTTATATTCAGTGAGGACAGCCCACTTATGACTATAAGGAAACTTACATTTAGATCAGATGTGTCATATATCAAAGAAATTTTCATAGATATCCTCCCATTGTTTGGCTTATATTTGATTAGCTGTAAATTACTGAAAATCCCACCTTCTCCTTTAAAATTCTCTTCACATATCTAAGCCTTCAGTTTGTTTCTGCTGTTGTGTAAATAACTGAAAACACAGCTGGAATCCAAATTAATACCTGTTCAAGTCAAAAGACAGCCTGAAATGGTAATTGGCTTTTGACCATTAGCACTTTCTACCTTTAGCAAGGCAGAAGGAGCCTGCACATACCAAATTCTCCAGTTTCTTCTCTGGCATTAGCAACAGGCTTCTTCATAATAAGAGTGATTTCTGTGCTGTCTATATGTCCTTAGTCAAAATAGAGGACACAGAAATATTTTTTATTTTTCCCGACTGACACTTTTTGACAGTTTTTTTCGCCTGTGAAATATTCATGCTTCTTTTTCCCTCCCTGCTCCTTCCCCGGGTACAAGCCGGGTACAAATGAATTGTAAAGGACTAAACCAGCGGACAGTTTTCCCGGTAGAATTTCCACTGTGCCATCTGCTGGTGATGCAAAGCAAGTGAATCTTGTAAAGTCCAGTCTTCCTGCAGTGCTGAACAGTTGTCTCCAGCTGAAGACAGAAAAAGCCACAGATTGCTGAGTGTCCCTGGTGGTGTTTAACACGGGACAAAGTCATTTAGCTTACTTGAAGAGAATAAATTGTAGAGAGAGCAGTGTCTGTTTTTTTAAAGTGATCATGCTTGCCCTTCAGAATCCCTTCAGGATTCTGTCACATAAGGGTGAGTTAGAGGTGGTACTCTAAGCATTTACCTAGCAATACCATAGATGCTTCCCTCTGGAATTATAGCCTAGCTCTGAAGCACAGAAAACAGTAGAATATTTAGGTTATTAGAGCAGTTGTGAATGAAACACTTCTGATTCTCAGTTGTCTGCTGTAATCCGCATTGCAGGTATATATACATGCAGGTTTTTATCACTAGAGAGAATTCTATCAACTGAAATTTATAATCTAACATTCAGGTCCTCCCAAAGACTTGCATTCTTCCAACACCTGCATGTTGTAAACTCTGAAAATTATGGGTTTCAGGGTGGATCCAGCTAGACTATGAATACCACTTGTATGTAGTAATGTATGGTAGAGAAATAAAATATTTTAACAGGAAATAAATGCTTTATTGGAAAAGGTTTGCAGTCATTGTGGAAACAAACTGAATCTAATAAATCTAATAAACTCTTGCTGTATGTTTGGAATTTTAATATTTGAAAAATAATTTATTGTTTGTCCCTAGGTATCTCAGTTCAAATCACAAACAGAGATAAGGAAGAATTGTACCATGAGGGGAATGAGCCATTTGAAATTGATACACATGAGCAGGAGTGTTGTTCTTTGGCTTTAAAGATAACAGTATAAAGTTAAAACAATTTCAGGATAGTGTTGAAAAAATCCCCAAGATTCATCTTTTTTTTGTTGTCCTTTTTCAACTGCTGATCTGGCAACTTCACAGCAAAAGGAGTGAGAGTGCTGTTATTGCAAACACCACAGCTAATACTGTAAATCCACAGAAGCCTGTACTGTATAAAGGCTGGCTTTTCAAAGTATGAAAGTTATTCAAGATTGCCCTGGTATTTTCTGTGCTTTGTAAGAAAGGTTGAATCTGTTGATCCAGATTTAGTGCTATTTCACAACAGGGCAAAATTATTTTAATTTTCTTTTTTTTCTTAAGATATTTTTTATGGCCTCCTATACTAGTCACAGTCATTCAAAATTTAGTACAGTATGTCTTTTTTATAAGGCCTTGGGTAAATAATGTTAAAACATCATAAAATGAATGGTTTGTTTTGCTGCAATCTCTACTAATTAATATTTAAGACACCATGTTAACCATCTTGTGCAACATGCTGTTGAACTAAAAAACAGAGTTATATACTATAGTAGTTATCTAAATAATTGCAATAGTACTTTATCAGTTGTTATATAACAGTGGGAAATGAAAAAGAAGCCCTGGATAGCCAGGTGCTGGGCATGCAGGAGGTAAGCTATGAGAGGTGGGATGGGGAACTGTTACCATGTGTGGCATGGCAGTCACCGTGGCTCCCTGCACCCCCCACAGTTTGTAAAGGTGTCTGCCTTTATCACACTAGCTGAGGTCACTGGGAGGAGATTCCTGCTCATACTGGGTAGGTCCAGTGTGCTTTTTCATGGGCTGAAAGGGGGAAAGCCAGAGGTCAACAGGAGCAGTAGAGCAGTTGATTTACCCACTTCACCTGCATGGTGGTTGCAGACTCTTGAACTGACAGCTGAGAAGTCCAATAGGGATGGGAAAACCACATGGACCTTGATTGGTAATAGTATTAAATTTGTATAACTTGTCTGTACAGTTTTAGAATTAATGTTAATTGTGGTTGGTATACTTACCCTGTTAAAAAAATCCTGTTTGTTTTGGTTTACATTTTATATACCTTGGATGCATTAAAGCAATGCTCTGGACACACTAATATTTGAAGTCCTAACATATCTCCTGTCCAGATTTGTTCTAAAACAAATTTGTTCTAAAGCCAATTTTTAAATCTTAGGTTACATGACAGCCAGTGGTTTTTCAAGAGGAGATGCAGATCTTCTAATCCACATTCTCTCATTTCTCAGAACAGCTGGTTGTTTAAGTTTTTTTTTGGCATCTCCACTTGTCTATGGAGTTCCCAGTCTATCAAAGTGCCATGGACTTTGAAAGAAATTGGAGGTTAGCATAGAAGCAGAATCGTGACTGTATCTCTGTACAGTTTAATGACCAGTGTTAAGTTCAGACTAAAGTGTTCTGATGGTCTGTTCTGCTGTTTAGCTCACTGAACCACTGAGAGCATTATCATTGTATCTTGGTGTTTAGATTAAATTATTTAACTACACTTGTAGTTCAGTGATTATAAAATGATTGAAGAAGATTTTGAAGAAGATCCATTAGAACAATTCTTGCATTCTTTGGAGAAAGACTTTATCTTGTCTATAAAAATGTGTGTGGGGATTTTTCTCTAACTTTGGTTTTGTTTCATGTTTAGCTAAAATGAATGAATGCTCAGCTCTTGTCATTCCCAGATGTGGTCCAGCAAGTCCATTTAAAGGACACTTAAGTAATAAAAGTAATGGTAAGTAACATGTACTTTCATCAGAATGTCAGCTTGGTTCCTTTTATGTAAACTCATTGATTTTGTGCTTAAAATATTTTTCTTAAAACTTCTGCATCAAGCTTATTTGGAGAAGTTTAATAGTACTTATATTTAGTATGCATTACTGAAAATACTTTCAAGGAGTTAGTTTTGCTTTGACTGTACTGCTGGCTATAAATTGGTAGCAAGATGAACAAATATATAAAGATCCCCCATCTCTATTAGCTGTAATATCCTTCTATATATTTATGTTTACCACATTAAAGAACCCCTGAGATTAAACATGTTCCTTTAGAGCCAGTAGTTTACATGGGCTAGTTTCTGATTCTGTGCTATACTGACACCTCAGATACCTTTTTTTTTTTTTTCAAAAGAACATAGAGTGAAGAACAGGAAGCTTCCATGTTAACATTTTCATAGTACAATTTCAGCTACTTTTGCCACTATTTATTGAATTAATGGCTCATTGGGGAAAGAAAAAGGAGACAGGATGATTTCATGTGATAGTATCTGGTAAAAAAAAATACTGCCTTTGAGCAAAGAAGTTAAACAAGCAGTGTCTTAAAGTTTGTGACTTTGAATTGCAGTTAATAACTGTTTAAAATTGTGGTACTCTTTTGCTTGCCTTTCTAATGTTCAAATGTATTTTAATCTTATAGCTTTCTGCATTGGCTCCTCTCGAAATCTAGCTAGCCAATACCTGGTCAGAGATCACATGGTGGTTCATTATAACAGAGTTCTTTCAGCCAAAGGTAAAAATGTGCATGTATGAATGAACTGTCTCCCCCGAAATTTACCTCAATCTCTCAGAATAGGCTCATACCAAGAAGGGATGAATTGGATTGTAGAAAATTGCTTTTTCTTACCCAAACATGTGTCAGCAAGGAGATGTGGCTTCTACTTAATAATACTTCTGTATTACTGAGATGGGAAGTTTTGTATGAAAACATTTTTTTTACTTACCTAAATTTTAGAGCACCTTGTGCTGTATTGGCTTAATTCTGCTTTTGATTAAAAAATTAATTATGAAATAATAGGCTGAACTGAAAGTCATAGTGATAGTCAAACAGCAAACATACAGAAATTATTTTAGGAATGAAGGCAGAACATTTCTACTGAAACTCAGATCACAATGTCTTTCTTTTATTATTTTTATTTCAAAAACTTAATAATCTTTTGTTCATCTTGCAATTAATAGTAATAGCAAGTTCTAAGGACTGTGAAAATTGCTCTGTGTGTTTGCAAATGAGAAATTCATGTTACTGATAGAGTCCATCCTCACAAATACAATACTCGCAGTGTTATGTCTCATGACATACTCAGTATCCTCAGGTATGCAGGTAAATGCTATCAGAACAAAATGTACAGAAACCTCTTGAAAGGAGTCTTCATTTAAGTGATGATGCTTCCATTAAATATGTGTTTTACCCAGAGAGTTTTATCTCAAATCCTGTGACCATATTAATGACAACCTAATAATTTAAGTACACAGTAACTAGCATGTTTTAAAATAAAGAATTAAATTAGTCTTTGTTCTGTGTTGGTTTATTACTACATTTTTCCAGCTATCACATGTACTAAGTAAATATTGAATCACTCACATTTGGTGTTTTTCTTATTTTCAGCAGCTGTAGACTGTTCTTTGCCCAAAAGTAGGCTGGCCAGCATCAAACGTAAGTACTTGGTATATGTTGATTCTGCAAATGCTTCTGTAAAACTAACTTGGCAAAAGAGCCAGCAAAGAGTAACAGTAGTATATAACCCTTAACTGAGAATTCATATGTCTGCTTGTTTATTCAGCTTTCACATCTTCTTCAGCTACTTGGAGATTCATTGAATCTGCATCAGTGGAATGCTGGAGACATGGATCTGGGCTGTCAGTGATTAGCTGTGCTTAGCAGGACAGTTCATTTGTCAATGGCAAAAGTGTCTCAACTGCAAGAGATAGGATAATCTTAAGTAAATGGTACAAATGCATAGACCAAATCCTGGACCTTTCTTAACAAAAGCCTTTGAGGATTTCTCTCACTGCTCAATGTGTGCATGTAACTGATATCTTTTTCTGACCTGCATTACTTTATATGCTGTTCCATCTGACTGAGATTCTTTTACAAATAACAAGAAACTCTGCCATTTAGGCTGAAAGTTTTGCAGTTATCAAAGAGGTAATTCTATGGGAAACACCTACCTTCAAATTCATCATTTTTGGTCTCACTGACTTCTCAGTATTTGAAGTTAAGACTACCCAGGCGTATCTTGTTCAGTTTCTGCATTATCCTTATAAATTCTAGGTTTTTATAATGAAATTTAAAATTATTTCAGTTTTATTTCATACCTAAAATTAGACTGACTGCATTTTTTCCTGGCAGTTCTATGCATTGTTCATCAAGAAATACAAATTTCTGTACTGTAATGACCTTGCAACCAAGTGTGACATGTTCAGGTGTTGAGCCCAGTGCAAGGTACCATTTGTGGAGTCTCTGGTAAACCACTGGAGAATCATTTTTCTTCCTCTGTTGTTTTGTGAAACAGATTACGTGGAGATGACAGCCAATAGCTCAGACAGGAAGAACTTTGCAAGGATGCTGAGGAAGAAAAGTAATGGAAGAGGGGTTTTAGAATTCTTTCAAAACAATTTCTTCTTTCTTGCTCAAGATGAGACACGTGATTTAGCCAGGCACAATTTTAACTTCAGTAGAGTTGAATATCAGCAGTATCTCTAGTGTCACTGAGGATGAGGGGTTTGCACCTTTATTCTCACAGTAGTTTGCTGTGAGTAGTTCTCTCTCTGTCATTGTTTCAACTGAAGAATATTATTACTTTTTTCTCTTTGTGTTCTTTGTGTAGTTATTGCATTCCAAATGAAGTTTCTGTTCCCCCTCTATTTCAAGATTTGGGCAAGGGGGTAAATTTAGTTGAAAATTATAAAATTTATTAATAGAATAGAGTTACAAAACAGCATTCCTGCAGATAGTGTTAAAAAATACCTCCTGAAAATGTGCTTCATGTACTGCTAGAATAGCAGGTGAGTATTTCCCTTTGGGGTTGTTGCCATGAATCAGTCATTAGCATTTAAGAATTAAACATGATACTGTAGTTGGTGTTCTCCCTGCCCAACTGAATGTGTTCTGTCCTTAAAGTGGATTTAGTTTCCACTGTTCTTTTCCTGGTATCTTAGCTGGCAGCAAAGCAGGCAAGGTGCCATGCCCCTGGGCTAGCAGTGAGCATGTTCCTGTGTATTAGATCAGGCTTACTGACTTAAAATAGTTGTTAGAATGTGAAACTTCTTGAAATGTGAAACTTCTATGTTCAGAATTAGTCCAAGCATGTTGATTGATACCAGTGGCCATTAGAAGCCTGTGGTTGTGAAACTTGTGCCAGAAAACTTGACAAAGGCTATGCCAAGTAAGACAGCTGCTGCTACACATGCCTGGTTTCTAACAGTACTAACTTTTCAACCCATATGTTTAGAGGTTTTTCCACAAAGCATATTGATAGTACAGCTTGAACTCAGTGATTAGTGTGCTTAGGAATGCAGGTCTCTAAGATACTGGGGCAGGGGGAGAAGAAGAAGGAAAACAAATATTCTGAGAAGTTACCCACCATAGATCTATTCTAGCCTGGTGGAACTTGAATTCTTGGAGAGAGGGCAGTGAGAGACAGGGAGAGGCAGCAATTCAGACTGATAGTAATGTTGGTTTTCTAACCTTTAAAGGGGTTAGGTTCTAGCAAAAATATCAAGAAATACATATTGTTATGTAATTCTGTATTTAAATATTAATTTTTCCCATGAACACTTATATCTTTACACTTTTTACACTTTACATTATGAAAAAGCAGAGATCTAGAAAAAGCTGTTTTACATGTTTTGTTGTTGCTGCCATTTTACAGGAAACTTTCCCAAAATCACCCTATCTCTTTTTTTCCTGTTACATCTGGTCCTTAAGGATGTATTTCTGAAAATGAAAGTTACACACAACTAAAATAAGCTCTTTAAATTCAAACACTCAGGTAATTCTAATGCCTGTGTTATGTCTTTGGAAAGTGTTCTAATATATTTATCAAGTCTGAAATTTAGTGAGCAGGAAAACTTATAGAAGAAAATTTTTATGAATCTGTACTTTTAACTGTAGTGATTTTACTTTTTTACCCAGAAGTTACCTAATGTAAAGTTTCTTCTATAATAAAGGAGTTGGGGTTTTTTATGAGATAATTAATTTTAGATATGTACATCAAAAATACATTTTTCACAACTTGTAGTTGTGAAAAGACTTTAGATCATCTAGACTGACATCATGAGTTAAGCAAAAGAAAAGCTGAATCCAGTTGTTCTAATATGGAACTTAACAGCCATATTGAATGTGGTAAATAAAGCACATAAACAAGAAAAGCCTGCAGTCTTGACTTGTAAAGGTCACGAAATAGAGAAAACATAACTTCCTTTTGTAGATGTTTCAGTAGTTATTCATCATTATTACTGAAAATGTGTCCCTGATCTTTAATCTAATTTATCCAGCTTTACCATCTGTCTGCTGCTGGGGAGGACTGTTGTTTTTATGCAATTGTCCATCATTACTCAGGATTGCAAAGTAGCCGTAGCATACCAGAGAACAAGAATAAGATTTCACTTATTTTCAGCGTTATCTCAGTACAGTCTAAATTGTCCTTAGGGGCTGCCCCAGTGGTAACTTGAAAACAAAATCACCGTCAAGGGCCACCTAGAAGCCTGATGGACCTCTCTCTAGGGTGCACAAATGGAGGTTTGCCTGGGCAGGCTTAGATATTTCCTTCATGCTGGTGCAGCATTGCACAGGTTGTGTGTAGTCACTGCTGGCAGGCTGCTGTGTTCTTCATAAGGCTGACAGAAGTATGTAGGACATGTCTGCTGGATGAGGAGCCCATAGCAGCATCAGAGGTGGATGGATTTGGGATAATCCAGTGCTTCTAGCCCCTTCTGAAATGCCTTTGAAGGACTCATATCTCTCTGTTAGGCTTTATTTCCATGTCTTAGCAATGACCAGGTTTCACCATTAATAGCTTTGCCAAGTAGTATCAGATTTCTGAAGTAAATACCATCTTATAGCTGTTACTTTGTATTTGATACAAGCAAGGCTTTACTATCAAGCCCTGAATAAATACTTTGTTACCCTTTTTTGTGGTCTTTCCTCCTTTGTTTGATGAAACAGTGCTACTGATACCCAATGTAAAGGCCTGCAAAATCATCTCCTAAGACTTATGAAAATCAAAATTTCTGTTTTAAAGAATTTAGATTTAGACTTATAAGGGACCTGAACTTCATAGCTAAAGGCAAAATTCAGTTTATATTTGATAAGATCTCACCCCAGGTGCTTAAATTATGATGTACTGGAAATTCATGTAGAGCTAGGAAACTGACAGTAAAAATTTTTAGAGAAGGAAGAGCTTGCTTACAGAAGTAATATTGCCAGCTGATGCACTGGACAGTTTGGTTATGGTCACTAGGCACTTCAGGCTCAGCCAAGATGGTGTTTGTATGATTTATCTAAAAAAGAATTCAAAAGGGAAACAATAACTCTAAGTGTGTTATTGCAAAATAGCTTATATAAAAACACAGAGAAATTCTGAGTATTGGGTAATTCCATTGAGACGATACATTGTTCTGTAAGCTGAACTCAATTTAAATCTAAGTTTGTATTTCATTGTTGGGATCAATTATTTACATCAAAAATGAAATAACTTGAAGTTAAACTGCAAGCTGTTTTGGGATGTGACGTGATAAATTTAGCAATTGGAAATTCAGAGCAAAGGACAACCACTGGCATTCCAGATCATACTGTCCTTCAAGTGCAGAGCTTTGAAATTGACTAGGACTGTGATATATATGATTAGTTTGTTTCTTCCAGATTTAGGACATTTGTTTTATAACTTTAAACATGTCTTGAAATGCTGCTGCAGTCTAGACTTACAGCAAAAATAATTAAGCCTGTAGAGGGAGTATTCTAAGAGGGAGATAAAGTGATGTGATCTCTGCTTTGAAGTGTGGTGTACTCTGGGAAGAGTATTTGCCTAGGCAAAAGTGACAGATTGATCAGTGGTGTCTCTTTATGAAGAGTGCCACAGTTTAACATCTGAAATTCAATCTTTCTTATGCTTCCTTTCACTGACCACAAAATTAAGAGAATGTATTCATGGAGTGGATGCAGTAAGGTGTGGAATCTAGGTGCACAGACTGAATTTATCTGATGTACAGAATCAATAAATTGTTTATATTCTAATACTTTTTCTCTTACTGTACTATGAATCTGTGGGGTTTTGAGCACAGTAGTTAACGAGGTACAATTAATCTTTAAAGCGCTAATAAGACTTTTAAAGGGATTCATTATTTGGATTTACAAACTGTATTATTTTATTGCTACACATTTTGTTTTCCCCTTTTAAAAAGATGAAAAGTAACCAGTGGTTTTCTTTTTTTTCCCATTTGTCGCAAGATATTTACTATTAGGTACTTTTCCCATATTTAACTCTACATATGTGACATGTTCCTGAAGCCAATGTTTAAATAAAAGCTACTTGCAGTGAAACTGTTTTAAAGTATCTGTTGACAAATGCAGTTTATATTTACTTCCCGCTAGTCTATGACAGTATGCCAAGGGCACTTCTTTCAAATTAAGTCTATGGACCTCACTGAAAGCTAAAGAAGCTTTATATCTGTAATGGGTTTGAAGCAGAAGATACCCTAAACAGTGAGCAATGTTTTCAATTAAAAGCTAAATCTCTCTTCTGAAATTGGATGTCTCTTGAATGCTGGTCTCTTTCTTTCTGTGTTTAATATATTTGCACTGCAACACAAGTGGTTAGGTATGACAGCCTTAAGTATCTTCAGCTCCCTTCAGTTGTAACACTGTAATTAGTGCCTCGAAGTTCCCAGCAAGTTTTCTATCTGGCTGAAGTCAAAGCATAGGACTGGATTCTCCAGTCCTTGCATGGATAGAGGATGTGAACTAAGGAGAGGTAGGGCAGCATGCCTGTTTCTGCATTTGTGTTACTTGCTGACTGCCTCAGAGCTATCCTAACTTACCTCCAGCTGTTTACATCTACAGTTACTCTTTTTAGAAGGATTTCTCTCTTTCTTACTTTGCTGGTTTCAAACCTCCTAGCTTTTACCACAGATCTAGACTGAAAATTCCTGATTTGGCAATAAGATGTGTATACTGCTGGAGTTTTCTGACACTGTGTTTTGCATGTCTGTGCTGCCTTTCAGTACACAGGTGACTTTATGAATTTTGGAGCACGCTTAATGGATTAGCTGAGCTAAGCTCACTATATGACAGGCGTGAGGCAAGGACTCCACATTTCCCAGGCAGGGGGGGTAGTCCCAGTGGGTCATTCTAAAATCTTGAGACAGCCTTAGCTGGAATCATTACTGTTCTTTCACTCTTTATTCTTGGACATAAGCCATGCTTTGGGTGAAAAGTCACAGCACCAGTCCTGGACGAGGTTTTTTTAACAGCATTGAATACCAGTAGTAAAGGCATTCATGTGTGTCAAATTTCAGAGTTTCTCCTGTAAAGAGCAGAATAAGGACAACATGGGAATTCTGTTTTGCAGTAATATTCACACTGCTTTGCACTTTGCCCAGACACTCCTGTTAAGCCATGGTGTGCAGGTGGAACATGCAGTAAAATGTTAAAGCTTGTGTTATCGTAGGCAAAACCACACTTCACCTAAGCATCTGAGTGTAAGGAATTTGCTGTTTCAGACACCTACTCACCCTTACCCATACTTCGGTACAGTATATTTTATAATTCTAATTTTTAATTCAGAGTTGTATAATATAGCACTTGTTAACTTTAGCTAATTTTTTCCCAGTAACTTAAGCAGTCTCATTGGAAGTACTCTAATAGAGTATGATGGATAAATTAGCAGCCAAAAAAAATTACTCTATATTTTACATATCAATTGTAAGAATTAAAAGAAAGAGAAAGAGGGAGTTTCCTGAGTAATGAGAGCAAGGATTTCACATCTGAAAGATTAAATTCCATCTTAAAAGGGGACTAAAATGTATAAATGCAATGAATACACTTACTTAAATATTTCCCTGAGAGTAATATGTATGTAGGGTACACAGATGAATGCATTTTAAAGGTTATTTAAACGTCCTCAGATTGCTATAGGTCTCAGCTGTGTAGAAGAATGTACCATACTAATCCCTGAAGTTTTTTACATTTCCATGCATTAAATATAGTAGTGCATGTGCAGATTGGGGTCTCCCAGAATATGATATAAATATATTATGAAACCAGAGAAGAAATCCTCAAAGGCCTTTGTGTGTCTCTATCAAACAAATGATTCATACACTTGGATATGTGTTAAGTGAATGAGAAAATTTTCATTTGGTATACAGACTTCAAAAGTGTGTTTGCTTAATTTTTCCATATTTGGGAATGAAATTATTAACTTTCCCATCAGCCTCATTTTGATTTTTCAACTTTGCAAATTTTGAGTGTTTTGTCCAGTTCTGGGCCCCTCACGTCAAGACATCAAGGTGCTGGAGTGTATCCAGACAAGGGCAACAAGGCTGGTGAGGGGTCTGGAGCACAAGTCCTGTGAGGAGTGTGTGAGGGAGCTGGGGGTGTTTAGCCTGGAGAAAAGGAGGCTGTAGCCAGGTGATGGTCAGCCTCTTCTGCCAGGCAACCAGCAACAGGACAAGAGGACACAGTCTTAAGCCGTGCCAGGGGAGATTTAGGATGGACATCAGGAAGAATTTCTACATGGAAAGGGTTGTCAAGCATAGGAATGGCCTGACCAGGAAGGTGGTGGAGTCACCACCTCTGGAAGTGTTTAAGAAACAACTCAATGTGGCACTTGGTGCTGTGATTCAGTTGGTGAGGTGGTGATTGGTCAAAGGTTGGACTCACTCTTGGAGGTTTTTTCTGACCTAAATGATTTTGTGTTTCATCTGTGAAACCTGGCTGCTCATAATCTGCCAAAACTTTGGACTGTATTGTGTAAGATTTAGGTGACTGATGGCAAACTCATACACAGAAAATTTACCTGTCTTTGATCTGCTTTATATGATTACATAGATACCTGATTCAACTTTCTGCACTGCAGGTGAGGTCTTGGACTGCAGACCAGTGTGGACTGATAAAAATGCCCCACTCTTGATCTGACAGTAGCCCTCTCAGAGCTGGCCTTCATTTTTTCTTAAGAAAAATTTGCTTGTTCTGCCCTGTATTTCTGTATTTAGGAAATTCCATGTTGTAAGTGTGGGTTTTTTTACATGTTAGATTTGCTAACAACAAACATACTTTTGTGAAGTACTGGATGAGAGTACAGTCAAAGGAGTTCTAGTTGTAAAAAACTGATAGAAAGCTTGTAACTTTTTGAGCAAAGTGCTCTGTTAGCAATCCTGATCTTGGAAGTCTTGTATGCTGATGTTTGTTGTGAGGTAAGAAAATTTCAGGAAACTTAAGGCACAGCTTCAGCTACCAGTATACTCTATTAATAATTTTTCTTTTAAGAGTAGATGTAAATTTTATAACTGCTGTGTGTTAGAAGTGGAATGTATCTCAATAGTCTGACTTTACTGAGCAATTGGAAATTTCTACAGTGTTTTCAAATCACTTAGGGAAACAAAGAATATTTCAGTTTGGATCTGACCACCTTTGTCTCTTCCCTAAGTTGCTGACCAGCAAAGAAGAGAGAAACTGAAAAAGAAGATAGCCAGGTGTAGAGACAAGTTAAGTGTGTGTGAAGCTGCCTCTCCATCCCATCCAAGAGACAGAGGAAGGCTGCTGCAATCCTCTTTTAGAAAGGTATGTATTTTAATTCTGTTTAGTGGATACTATCATATACTTGCCTCCCATAGTAACAGCTGATCACTGCTGTGCCGCAGTGAGGGCTGGCATCTTTCAAGAAGCAGAAAGCAAACAAGGGTCTTCCTGGCATGTGCCCAACACTGAATGCGTGTCTTGACCTTCTGACAAAGATGTCAGGTATCTGGATGAAGAGTGCTTGCAGTAAATACAAGCTCTAATTACCCTTGAATTCTCTTGCTTTTACCTCAGCTGAAATTCCTGTCCTCTGTCACTCCAGAGCTTTGTACCATTTCCTAAGGCAGAGCTCTGTTACCTCTACCCTCCCAAGCAGAAGAATCAGGAATCTTCCATTTTTTTTCTTAATGAAAAGTCCTAGTTGATAATACATTTTTATCTAACAGTATATTAAATCATTCAGTTGCATTTCTTGAAAGCAGAAATACTGCTTAGACCAAAATATACCATTCTGTATGTATATATTCTGCTTATATGCATAGACTCACTTAGGCTGGCATTTCATCAAGCTATGTGGTGTCTATTTCTAACTAATAAATAAATAGGTAAATAGCCCAATAAATTACATTTTTATTCATCACTGTAAATGAGCAATTGCATCTTGAAACAGACTAATAATTTAACTCTGTGATTTTAACAGCATAAGCTTCATACATTGTTTAACAATCTGTAAAGCTAGAGGACATTTCCAAGTAGTACAGAAAGTCAGTTTCTTTCTGTGTGACTGATTTTTGTAGCAGGCACCCTGAGTGTGACCTTATTGCAGTGCAGAGAAATAATGCTTTGAAATTCAATACATGGCTCCTAGTTATGGATGAAAGCACAGGCATGAATAAGAAAAGGCAGGAAATGTGATATTTAAAATCTAAATTTTATTTTTATTAATACCATTTTTTCTTCCATGTATTTTTTTGCAAACTTGGGGCAGGCAAAGTCCCTTAAATTGTTTCATTGCAAAACCAAGTAACATGTGTCTCTAATTACTGCATGAACTGCCAGCTTTAAAATGAAAGGATGCACTATAACAAAGTGCAGCTTTTTTCTTTTTTCAAAATAAGATTTTCTAAAATTCTGTCTGAATTGAGCTGGCCATGAGTAAAAGCTCTGGTTTGAACAAGACTTGGTATTTCAAATATTGTGTTCAAGTAATCCTATTAATAGGCATTTCTGGCTGCTAATGAATTTTTTAAAATAAATTAATCCATGCCAAAAGTCAGTTGAAGGAAGGCTGCTTCACAGGAGGTTAAATTTTCTACTTTAACCATTTGAAGTGTGCCTTTGCCTTGATCTTTCAAGATCCCTTTCAGCCTGTTTTTTTTGAGATTTTTTTTTTTTTTTCTGGAGAATGAAAGTTGTGGCCATCTGCTTGTGCATATGAAATATAGATTGGGAAACACCATTAACTGGTTCTAGTCTCTTGTTAATTTTGTATGCAACACACATGTGACTGTGTGAAATGCCTACTGAAATGCTTTATATTTAAAGATTTATTACACTCTTATGATACCAGCAGTCTGAACATGTATTGTGCTTAAATTAGTTCTGTCATAATGGGAGATGTCAGTGACTAAACAAAGCAGAGGAACCTTCTGAGTATCAAAGAAAGTTGTTTTCATTAGGAATATTCAAATTTCCTTTTAGGCTTCATAGTGACAATCACCTCTTGCGCTGGTTGTTTGAATTAATGCACACTCAGTATTTGATAAAAGTAGGAACCTACTACATTAAAGAATTGACACCCACACACACATTCACAAAATGAAAGAGTGTACCAGGACCATAGTTTTGAAAAATAGTGATATCAGGATACAAACTGAATATATTTATAGAAGGTCCAATTTGTTCATGTTTGTATGAATTTTCTCTAAAGGCAGCTTGTCACTTCCTATAGGAGAGTTTTTCTCTATCCAGACAGCAGAGAGCAGGTGCTCAGCTGACTTAGAGCAATATTTCAATGGCTTTCTCAAGTTAAAGGAATCATACACTCATTTATTGCAAATTTGCAGCTTCTGTATCCTGACAGTGCAGTTCATAAGGCATCTCTTCGATCTCATTTTATAATGGTAGATGAACTATTCTATTGGAAGACCTTAACTATTCTATTGGAAGACCTTTTCAGACAAGAACAAGTTAATTTCAAGATTAAACTAATCTTATTGTGATTTCAGTGACCCCATTGAGAGCTGCCTTGGACCTTTTATGTGAAAAAGTATTTAGCAATCTTTCTTTTCAAGGTTTGGTTTTTATAAGGCAGCTGATACTTAGCGGCTATTGAGCTGGAAAACTAAACTTCTTGTAGAAATTAAAAGTAACTTATAGAGAAATTTGGATTCTTTCTCTGTGTTACTACTTTTGCCTGTCAGATGACAGCAGTATGCTTTGGTCTCATTTTACTGAATTTTCTCTTCCACAGAGTCCATGAAAATTCAGAGGTCCTCTCTCTACATGCTTGCTGCAAAGTACTGCTCAGTTTAGCCCAGTTTTGTGACTAATAAAATCAAAGCATAAATACATACTTCATGAAACTTTTTAAGGGAGCTGCTGAAATGTATCATTGAGTAGATTTGTATCTTTCAAAACAGATTATACTTGGTTGAATTAACAGAATAAAAACATATATTGATAAGCAAGATATAAATCAAGATTTTTTTACTCCAAATTACATTAGTTATAGTTCTTGATAGTTCTAATAGCTAAAGTTCAGATACTATAATGGATTTTTTAAAAAATTTATTTGAAGAATAGAACTAAATATATTTTAATAAATTTTCTAGTTGTAGGCATGTTTTTTGTCTTTTTTCTTTTTTGTTTCCTACTTAAACATCTGATGTTTTTAATAGAAAACAGAGCAGAAAGTGAGTACACTTTCTCACTTTCATTTTTTTTGCAACACAGGATCATTTTCTGAATAAGAGACAAATTGCAGACAAACAGCGTTCTCTGAAACTCCCTAAAATCTTTTGAAGTGACGTAGTTCCTTATTCATTATATTGTTTCTTTGTCTATGTGGAGTGTTTGAGTAGTAAAGTTTTGCCTCAGGATAAGGGCTTTGAAAGACATTCTTTTCTCAGTTTTTGAATGAGTACATCTCACAGCTGACACAGATGCAGCTCTGGCTTGCAATTCTCTCTGGTTAAGAGCTAATTGGTCTGTTCTACAAATGAAATATTTGAGAAGGAGAAGAAAACTGCCCTAAGCTTCCTCATGTGGCATTCACAGTCTCTGAAAAAATGCCTTTGCCTAGGATTTTTCTCCTGAGAAGCTGAGACGCCTCAGAGAAAAGGAAAACATTTGTGATCTCATTTGCTTCTCCTGTGTTGTGCTCATGTGTAGCATGTGTTTGGAGATTGTTTACCCAACGGTGATTGCCTGATTGGATTCTGGTGTGAGTTGTTTTGGCTCTTTGGCCAATTGGGGCCAGGCTCTGTCGAGACTCCGGAAAGAGTCACGAGTTCTCATTATTATCTTTTTAGCATTCAGTAAGTATCATTTCTGTATTCTTTAGTATAGTATTCTTTAATATAATATAGTATCATAAAGTCATAATTTAGCCTTCTGATAAGATGGAGTCAGATGCATCATTCCTGCCTTCGTTGGGGCATTCCCTGCAAATACAATATCCTCATACATAAGAAGGGCTTAAATTTAGGATATGTCCATATCAACCTTGACTTGTTTTGTATCAACTCAACTGCTTCTGAGAAACAGAACATGTCATTTTCATGAGGTGTAGATAAATAATTGGCTAATATAACTTTGTATCTTTTCTTAATAATTATTTTGCATAATGCAGGGAACCAGTCCTCATATGCTCACAAATGCTTCTACAGTACAATTTATATTGCAGCTCAATGAACTGCTTTAGTCACTGAGAGTAAAGCATTTACAAGAATTAAGCCGTTTATAATATATGCTAGAGAGTATGGAATTAGCTTTTATCTGTATAGGTGGATGCTGAAACTTTCCAGTCTTATCTGTTTTCTATAGTGCTGAGCTACCCCTGCAACTACTTTATATGCAAACAATCACACTGGTAAGCCTCATTATTCTGCTTGCTAACACAGGCATTTGTTTGGCATTGTAACTGCATGTTATCAGTTCAGCATTTAATTACGCTGTAGTAGTAAAATACAGTTGACTCACATGAGACACCATCAGAAAGAGCTTATTTTGCCTCAGCTAAGTAAAAGAAAACTTCTTTGCATTAGGCACTAGCAACTCTGGATATTTTGGGGTGCTGGAATAGTTCAGATAGATCTTACTGATGTGAGAGAAAATTGTTATGAAGGAAATATATGGTATGATGGCAGTGTGATCTGTGACTTAGTTTTCAGAATGAAATACCTGCATTTTTTAAGATTCCTTAAATAGCATTTGCTGCTTGCTACAAAATGTATATTCATCACAATTGAGCTTTAATTTAAAATATTGTGTTTGAAAGGAAAAAGAATGAAATAGTGTAGATCCTGAGCAATAACAGAGAAACTGGAGCATTTATACAGTATGAGTCTATTGCTAAGAATTTTTAAAAACACCTTTTTGAGGGTTGAATGTTAGAATAGAAAATCTGTGTATATTTACAAGCTATACTATTATATAGTTAGTTATATAGGTTAGTATACTACACTATATCTTACTGGTTTGCTAGTAATATATTATTATCTTACACTATCTATTTGTAGGTTAGAATGTCATGAATTTTCAATAAATGTATAAAGATTTCCAGTTTCCACTGGGTTTTTTTCTCTCTGTGCCCACCCCAGTAGGAGACTTCAGAAGTCTCAGGACAAGTATTAATTATCTTGCAGAATCCCCACAGGCACTTTATTTTACAGTTGTTTTTGTGACTTTTGTTGACATTCAGTCCATTGTCACTTCTTGATGGGGAAAATCACACATCCTGCCTTCAATCCAAATCTTAATCAGCTGATTATTTTCAAAAAGTTCTTGAGGATTTTCTCAAGGTTTATATTGTGCTGAGGCAATGCAGCCCCATTGGAGATGCACTAGATCTGTGTTTGTCTTACTCTCTCAAAGTAGTTTCCAACTAGCTTAATCAAGAGATCAGACTTGGTGAGTCTGTGAACCTTCTCAACTGGCATTATGATTGTATGTCATAAATAAATGTACATGTCAGAGCACATGTGTTGGTCATACCATGGTGCATCCACCCTTTCTCAGGCGTCCCATGGGGTACATGTTCCTTCAGTAACTTCAGCAATGTAATGCTTCTGCCTTGTAGTTTTTGTTTGGTTGATAGAAGCATAATACAGATGAATAAAACACATATGGAAATCATCTTCCTCTTCTTCCCTTTGTCACTGCAGAGCTTATGGTCTGTACTGGTGTCTGTTTGTCTTCCTGTTCCTTGTTCAGGTGGTAGAGGTACATGGAGAAGTTTATTTCTGTGTTAGCCTATCTGACATTTCAAGTTTGTTAAAAACCTCAAATGGCTTAGAAATTTAATTTTCTTCTTTGGAAACACCTCTACCTGTATACATTCTCCTAAAATTTTACAAAACTTTGTTGCTGATGATGTGGACCTATATGAACTGCCCTAATGTTAGGAAAATATGATAGTAATTTTAGAAAGTTACCTGTTGGTTTTGAATTGGATTTTCTCAGATGCTATAATTCAGCTGTTGTTTTGCCTTGCTGATTGCATGGTACAGCAGTGAGATTTTCCAGAATAACACTATCCCCAACTTGTCTCCCTCACTGTTGCACTGTAAGCCCTGCCTCTGGGAGTTGTGGTGCTAGATAGTTAGAGTACACACAGTGGGAGTCATCTCGTCTGCATCATACAGTTGTTTAATTTCAAAATAGTTACATCTGTGTGTGCAATAAATTGGTTTATGCAAAATTTAGTTTGCTGATAGGCTTCTGGTTTAATCTTCCAGTTCTGCAGCATGCCTGCCTGTGGAGATTGTAAAATGTCATACATGATTTTCACTGATTGACAGAATATTTGGTGGGTGACTGTATCCTAGGTAGGAAAAGAAAATACAAGAGCTGTTCCCATAAGGTGTTTCAGACACATTGTAAAGCAAAATTACAAGTGTGCATACCCTGTCCAGGTATTTTTGCTTCGATATTGCAAGTTTTTCGAAACTCCATGGCTGAAATAAAATTTATATTTTATTGTTCATTCTAATTTAACAAAACAAACAAAAAAATGACCAAATTAACCAAAAACTCTACCTTAAAATATCACTTGAATTTAGTTGTGTTTCTGTCTTGTCTTTGGCACACTGTCTTAATACAATTCCAGAATAATCTTGAATTTTTCAGCATGGGATAATTATGGGTAATGTCTGCCTTAGCTTGCCCAGGTGATATGAACAGAGCGTGTCCAGATTATTTGACTTAGTGGAATGATTTCTGACTTCTAAAAATTTATTGAATAAACTCTTGGTTTGATGTGGCCATCAGTATTCTGTAACAGAGTACCAGTGTTTTGCTACTGAAATAAACAATTTCCTCATTACTCTCTTATTTCCAGTGACTAGGTTTTAAAATCTGTTAACACTGAGGCTGCTGTGAAGCCAGTTGGATTTTACAAAAATTGAAAGCTTTTACTTAGAAAATAATTCCAAGTTGGTAACTCGCAGTTACCAGCTGGGTAGCTCCCAGTAATAGCTGGGAGTACCATCAGAAGCAAAGCAGGTAACTTGCAAAGCAATCAAATGTTGTGTTATTTTTTCCTAGAGTCTCTTGGAAACAGAAGATGGTGTCTCAGCCTCTGCTGGGCAGGCACAGTACCTACCAGGAGCACCATCTTCTTATGGCGAGGATTGCTTGGTTCACTCCAGTCCAGGGAAATGCAGGAGACATTCTCACAACACAGCCGGGGCATCTTACTCCTGTGTCTGTGTGTCCCGGGCACCAGGCAGACGCTCTGCACTCCTCCGCAGTCACTCCATCGAGAGTTTTGTGAGCATTGGTTGTTCCCAGAGGTGCCAAGGATACCACCCCCATGCCAGAGGCGGGGACCTTCTAGAGAAGCACTCGGAATGCTTCACTAAGAGCCACAAACCTTTCACTCCACGCACCTTAATATCAGATGCTAAATCTTCCCTGTCAGAGTACAGGTTTTACACTCCTGCTCAAAGGAGGAAGAAAAATCGCCGCAAAATACAGCTTGTGGAAGCTCAAACACAGACTGATATAAGCAGGTACAGAGATCGAAGCTTTATTTTGGAGCTCTGGAATTTAGATGTTATCATAACATCTTCATAAAGGCGAGACGTTTTGCTCTCATTACATTTGTATAAAACCAGAATAATTATACTGATGCCTTACTAGAACTAACTACTAGAATAATTATTCTAGATACACCTTAGCAAAAGCTAGAAAAGAATGTGATTTTTCTTTTTTCATTGGCATTTTTTCTGTCTTCTTTCTGGAACAACTGTTTTAATTTATACAGATTGGATACAAAGTGCCACTAAATTCAAACTGTGGAATCTCACATCTGCCTGGGAGAATCATTCCCTCTCTCTTCCCTGTGCTCTCTGATGTATAGTTCTGTCTTGTAAAGATTTAACCAATATAAACATGCAAGTAATTCCCATTATTGCCCCTGTAGTCTCATGCTTTCCAATGCTTTCCAGTCTGTTAATTAAGATATCGTGCACACATCCTTTTTTAACTCTTGATTGCAGCTCTTTGGTTTTTTTTTAATTTAAATACCTTTGTGTATACCCAGTATAAAATATTTTAAACAAAATTAGTGTCCATTTGCATTGAACTTCTTAGCAAGTTAAACAGTTCTGATTTAGTTTTGTTTCTGCTGATACTACCTTGTAAAGAGGAATCTTTTCCCTTTTGTGTCCTCCATGCCTGCATGTCCAACTCCAGTTTTGTGTGGAGTTGGACATGCAGGCGGAATAAACTAGGAATTTCCTAAGACTGGAATTATGATAGCTTTGGCTCTGTATTGCAACTGTTGCTTTGTTGGCTGTGGGTTGTCTATTTTCCTGGTGCACTTTTAATTTTAGAATCATCTCCATTCTTAATTCTGAACAATTATTTCAAATAATTCTGTTATCCCCTGCTAATATGCAGCTAAATAATTCATTTGGATCACCTGTCTGGCAGAAATTTTCTGTACTGTCCAGTACTACATTCTGTTGAGGTTGATGAGACATTTCCACAGTGGCACTGCTATTCTCATCCTGCATTTTTTGAAAGTAGTCTACTTGGGAATCTAATACCTCTCTAAATTTTGTAGCTTTTCATCTGCAGACCAAGTGCCTGTGAGAAAAGTTACAGGTGAAAAGCAGAAGATCAAATCAAAGGTAATAATGTATCTATCAGTCACCTGGGTACTCTTCCCACCACCATCCCTGTGGGGTAATACACTTCATCACTGCCACAGCAGTGAACAGCTGATTTAGATGTTCTTCTCTCTATTGCCATGACATGACTTGGTTCCATAGAGGAGAGAGAATTTCAGAACACTGAGTGAAAACTATAAGAAAAAACACTGAGGCACATGAAGAGATCTCTTTAATTTTATTTTATTTATTGTTTCTGTAAGTGCATTATCAAATATCTGCTAAGGCCATAGATAATTGGCACATGACTTTCCAACAGAAGGTGTCCCATTTGTCTGTTTACCCAGTTTCTCAGAAAATATATGGAATTTCTAGGGCTGCTTAATCACAGCGAGTTAATAGATTCATTTTAATGGCAAAATTCGCTGTGTATTTGCACTGATAATAAAGACTTTTGTTTCTCTGTTGTAGGCTGAAGATATAAGATATACTTTGGATGAGCCTGAGAGAGGAGTGGATGGTTTTCAGCACTGCGACCCAAGGTGCCTGATTTACAGCAGGGGGGAATACTTGAAATGTTCCTTTCTATACAGCTGGTCCTTAGGCCATAAGTCTTCACTAGCATTTCTCTTTATGTCTTTTCACAGAACTTTTATTGGGTTTTTTATATCAATGGCCTTTCCCAACTTCAAAATTCATGCTTTTCTTGTGATAAGTTCCACTGGGAAGCCAATTAAGAGAGCTCTGAAAAATATGAAGTTTTTTGGTCAGAATTGACTGATGAGCCATTTATACAGTTGTTAGTGCTGTACATCTGAGCTCACAGACTGCATAGTATTATAACTAAAAACTGCATTGCAGGAGCATTTCCCACATCTTTTTCTGAAAACCCAATACTGGGAGAGCTGTAATACAAGAGCAGTGTTGGAAATCAGACCAGAGCCCAAGGGCTCCAAGCTGATTCTCCTCATTGCTGACCTAAGTGTCACACATGACTCGCTGATTTTCTCTCTGGCCTTTTCATACAAGGGCATATTTATCTAAGGAGAAAAAATGTACTCTGAGTTTAAAAGCATTCTTCTGGCTAACAGAGACTGAATAGCATCTGAAGTAGCACCAAGGACTTCTGAGCACTGCATCAGGGGAGGTGTTGTAATACACTTGAACTGTAGTCTTTCAGGTTTCAGTGCCAGCAGGGGATTTTGCTACTGGAGCAGGGTTTAGGGGTGTTATGGTGGGGATTTTTGTGAAAGAGAATCATATAATGGCTCCAGAAGAAAATTACGTGTAAGGTAGTATAAAAGGGGTTTAGAATGTTTTTTTTCTTGCTCTCTGATTTTGTGATTAGAGAGACATCATGGTGTCCTCAGAAGTCTTCACCAAAGAGAACTGACGATGCTGAGTAAGTATGCTTTTAAACCATTTTTCTTCTCATTTACAACATCAAACTAGAAGGCTTTCCTCAAAACTGATGAACTTCAAAAATAGAACACTTAAAAAATTTTATGTGAATCAAAATACAAAGAAAATTCATTTTAACTTCAGAAGATTGTATAGTGCCTATAGTTTGTTTCCATTTTTTTTAGGTCTGTAATCTCTGAAGCAAATATTGGCAAATGAAGCACCAAATTGAAAGGCATTCTTACCACATTTCTGCACTGAAATTTGATGAAAATTAGAAGAGTTTTGAGTTATATTCAGAAACACTATAAAGCTTCATCAAGTGGCCTTGGAAAAGTCATTTAATTCTTTGTGCTTTAGGACAGCCTTGTACATGCCTAACTTAAGGCTTATAATAGAGGTCTCAAATACCAGCTTTAGGTAACTTCCTTGACTATAGAAGGAAACAAAATTATAACCTTTAGGCACAATAACAAATTTTATGTAATGAAAATCGTGCAAGATGTATTCCATTTTTTATTTTCTGTTTATTAAGACTGGAGAATGACTCAGTAGAGTTTGATTGGATGCTTTGGGAGACTTAGAAAGATGCTGTGAAAGAGAAACAGCACTGAAATATTTTCTTTTGAGTTTTTCTTTCCTGTTATCTTTCAAGCAGAACTCCAGACTTTTTGAGAGAGTCCAATTTAGTGTAATTGGCATCAAAAACTCTTTTAGAGGTACTAAAATAGAGATAAGAGGTGAAAGTCACATCTCACACTAAGACTTTATCCATTGAGGAGATGTATTGAAATGAGTTGCTGCCAAATAAGCAGTTAAATAATTTTCAGCTTCCATTTAGGACCAGCAATTTTCAGCTGCAGTGAGATTCTCTAGAAGTTCCTGTGGAAGCCTATACCCAGAGCATCAAACTGCAGTTGTTCATTTTTTTCCCAGTTAGCTCCCTTTTCTTGAGTGCAATGCAGGTTCTGAACTCTTGCCAAGATTCACTGATTCCCTTGCTCTGGATCTCTGTGCTAATTTATACCACAACAGAAAGTTAGCATAAAGACAAAGCACCATGACCACCTTTCTAACAGTCTCATATTTTGCAGTTTTTTATTATCCAGATTGAACAAAAGGTTTAGTTTGTTGTGATAGACTCACCTTCTATGAAATATAACTGCTGATACAAGAACTATAAAATCTTCTTAATGGCCTTTCCAGTGAAGGTGATGAAACCTACTAAAATATGTCATATGTCATGTTTCTATGGTAGAGCATTTAACATTGGGGTTTCTATTCTCCCTGCAGAGAAGAGGAACTTTTGTATTTAACTTTCATTGAAGAAGTAACAAATGAAATTCTTAGACTTGGCATATTTTCTAGCAGGTAGGTTACAGTTGTTTTCAATTTTGTAATGCTATGTCAGAAACCCATGGACTCCATAAGTAAGGGAAGTAGTGATTAGTAATAATTTCTTTATACACACATATACACAGTTAGCCTTGTTTTTGTTTGGTTTCCTCTTCTTTTTTTGCTTTATGTAAGAAAGGGAAACTAGGAAATACCTTTGGGTCATTGACTTTGATCTGCTGCTATGTACCATGAGATAAAAGCTTCTGTCAAAAACTGACCTGGAAACCTAGGTGGAAAAATACTAAAAACTCATTTTAGTCTGCAACATTTGTTTTGCTAAATAAACTGAGCTACTAATCTTTTACACAACAGGTCCTTTGTCCCCCTTCTGTCCTTCCAGTTCCAGTATGAATTCAGTCTTCAGCATGGGTTGCAATGGTTACATTCTCTTGCAGATAAAAGTTCACCAACTGCTAAATCAGAAGTTTTTTCAGTATGATACTGGTTCTTTCTAATAAAGAACTCTAAATTTATGCAAAAAAAATTGCAGTATTTCTATACATACACTGAATATATATACAGAATCTTAACCCATTTTGAAATTCTGCATTCAAGGCAGTCTAATTTCATAATATTCTGATGTTGCTTTGAGTTGATAATGTTCCCAGATGGGTTTGCTATTCTATGTGCTCTTATTTTTTTCTTCTTATGTCAAGGCTGTCAATAAGAATATTAAATACACCCAGTAAAAAATTAATCTTTAAGAAATTTTGAGAGCAGTCTACCTCTGGCTATTTTACAGTAATTTTTTCTTCCACTAGAACCCTTCTTACACTTTTTTTTTAATAATTTGGCACATAAGGTAGGTTAAATTCACTTGACTTTCTAGAATTCTGTTCCAGTTACTGTGTACTTTTAGTTGTCACAGAACACTTTCTTTACAGATTTTTTTTTTCTCATTCAACCTAAGAAATGGAAGAGAGGTCTCAGGACTGAGGACTTTTCTCTGAATTTTTTTTTTTTTTTACTGAAGTTGGATTTTATTCCTTCTCTTTATTTATTCTTGTGTATAGCAGCCACTGTGGTGCATTCAAGAGATTTTGGATGCTTCAGCATGCCAGTAGAATTACCACTGGATTGCAGCACATAGGCATACCAGGTCAAACACACACATAGCTGTACTGCAAGTCACCACACTACTGCCATGTGCTGCCCAAAGCCAAGTCTGCCTGCTGAGCACGTGTCCAGTGGGTTGCTGACTACAGGTAGCTCTCTTTGTGACAGAGTGGAATTGAAACAGTCTTAGAAGTGCCATTCAGCTAAGAAATGGAAATAAAAACAGACGGTCATTAGGTTATGTACATGTGGTAAAAGTTGGTTTTCCTCCTGTGAAATAATTTGATTTTTATTTACAGGGTTCTGGATCAACTGTTTGAGTGTCATATAGAAGAAAATAAGAACCGCCTTGATGAGGTATGTGCTGCCCTTACAGTAGTCTCTGCATATGATTTAGGTGACATTTCCAAAGAGCAGGGCAAATGCACAGGTATATTGGAGGGTAAAGGTAACCAGAATACTCAGTGGGGAGCCTCTCTCTCTCCATAAATGAGATCTGCTCACTCATGGGTCACAGCAGATCAGGGGTCACAGGTACAGTGACAAAGAATGGAGTACAGGCAATTCAGTTTGGTGACAGTCAGTGTTTCATTTAGTCACTTGATTGCAAGGAGCCTCTCTCCCTTTCCTTGTGTCAGAGTTAAGCCATGTGTGAGCAGTGCTCAGGTGCCATGGGGCTGGAGAAGTGTCAGCCTTTTCCTCCTTCACCCCTTAGGGCAAAATGCGCCAGATGTTGGTTGTGCTGAAATCAGACCTTGGCTGCAACCAGGACAGCGACACAGAGCCAATCCAGGCAGGTCAGGAAGCCTCGGGCCCAGTGGAGCAGCAGGAGTGTGATACAAGAGAAGAGCTCGAGTTTAGCCTGTGTAAAGATCACAGGCTCAGGAGAGCTACAAAAAATGAAGAATTCCTTGAGACCAGGGACTTGTCATTAAAGAAACCAAACAAATGTGGATCACTGTCCTGGAGCAAAAGGTCAAGGGAGACACGGGGCAAGGAGGACTTCTCAGAAGATAGCACAGAAATGATGGGTGCTGGGAAAGAGTCTGATTTCCGTGGTGTGGTATTTGAAGAACACCTGGACGCTTCACCCACCCGTGAGGCAGCTTCAAATTTGTTTGTTTGCGACAGTGATTTCGAAGTCAGTAAGGAACTTGATGAACTTGATGAAAACTTTGCAGGGGCCCTTCACATTTCACCTAGGTATTCATAACTGTAACCAAAACTTACCTGTTAGACAGGGATAGAGCTCTTTCTGTGGTGAACTGCCATTTATCAACCAATAGTAAGTTGTTAGGTTTATTTTGAGTTATTTCTGTTTAAATACTGCTAAGATCTCTGTAGCAGGATACTATTAATTGGACATTAATCTCTGTGTAAATTAGATCTTAAAGGATAAAGAGTCAGTTAAGGATCAGTTATCAGAAGAATTTTTTGTATTTTGCCCATAATTGTATAACTCAAACTTGAGAATATTAAAACTAGATTTATATTTTTAGAGCTTTAATAATAAGTTATGATTTTTTTTAATTTAAATAAATTAATTGATAGCGCAGTTGTGATCCTGCTATAAAGATCTGAGATGTTGTAGTCTGCAAGAATTCAACAACTTAACATAAACTTAACATCAAATAATGTCCTCTTCCAGAATGGACAAGCAGTTCCACCATGTAGTGTACTATGTTACCATTTGCAGAAGCCCACCAATGAAAAATCAAACTATTTCACAAGAAGAAAATCCAAATTTTAACAGATCTATGTAGATTAATGACTGCAGTTTTTTATTTTCAGTTCTTTACTGAATGTGACTGCTATGTTCAATTTCTTGCACTAATGAAAGCCATGGCATAGCATTCTGCATCAGACTTTGGTTTTGGAAAAGGATTAAATTACTTACTGTTTGGTGACTAGGACTGTGTAGAAGAAGACACAGCAGGCACCTTGTACAGAAAATGGAAAAGAGGTGGTGGTGGTTTAAGTTTAAATTGAAGTTAGTACATGCAATGTACAAAATCAACCCAAGTGTCATTGTTTAATCAGAGTACAGCTATTGCCTGACATTCCTGTTGCTGCAGAATGGGCTTAACAGGTTCTGAGGAAATGCTGACACATGGTTACATTGTCTTGCTGTAGATGAGGAACTAGGAGAGGTGTTAGGAACCTGGATAAAGCCTGTCCTCTGACATCTCCTAGGGTCAGTTTCTAACCCTCTTCCTCCAAGGACAAGCCCAAGCTGTACCAGTTCTTACAAAACAACTGCCACCACCTGTCTCCCCTGTGCCTCGTGAGCATCAACCAAAGTCTGTGACTGTTGGCCAGAGAACCCATTGCAGCTTAAAAGAGCTCCAACAGACACAGACCACTGCTTCACTTACGAAGCACAAACTTTTAGACAAAAAGCAAACGTCAAAAAACAGCTAGAGGAAGGCAGTCAGAGAAAAACATATTTGGCACAATCAGCACTGCCGTGCAGAATGCAATTCCCAAAGGAAGCAAAAGGCACTTTCCTGGGTGCCTTGTCCACAATAATAAATTGCACTTGTTGACAATGACAGGAGACCAGAGTTTATTTTAGCCAGATACATGTGGCTGGGCAGATGGGCACCAGTTGGCTGCCTTGTAAGCCTGGCCTGCAGCATGAGTGCTCTGGCTCACTGAAAATCAGGTGAGATAATGTGAGGACTTCTACATTCTCCCATCAGAGCCTGTCTTGTTGAAAATATGTGACCACCGGGCTGAGTCAGTGCAGTGCAGGGAGGGTTTGTCCTCAATCACAAGTGATCACAGACCTCCTCCCATCCTCAAGGAAACTCCATCTCTGTTCCTTACCCAAGGTAGCTGAACAGAAAGGATGCCCTAGGAAACTTGTTTCCACTTTACGAAGAATTCTGCCCCACAGGAACTGGTTCAAAAACTAAAGAGCATGGTTAGATGCCTTCAAGTATAAAGCCTCTTTGCTCGTCAGCCAGGACTTCACCCATTCTTCGGGCCCTCCACTCCAAGTTCTCCATTTTTGGTCAATAATAGGAATTTAGAGTTTTTTTCCCTTCCTATCGCTATGCTTGTGACTTGTACATCATAAAAAATGTCACTTTGGCTTCTGGTCTGCATGAGTCTGATTAAAGATTAGTAAGAATTTCACATTCAAATTCTGTAAATTAAAAAATACTGTAGGAAAACACTACAGCAGTGAACCTCACAGATAGGCACAAGTAATGGCATACTCATTTCCTGTAACATAAGTACAAGTAACATAAAAATAAATAAAAATCTTGACCATATTTCCTGTCAATGAACTGTCTCAATATCAATGACATTTTTTTCTGGGTAACAGCAATTTCAAGGGGGAAATAAATTGATTAAGACAGATCTTTCACAAAGAAAGCACCTGTCTGCCTAAACTGTAAGTGTGAATGTTTACTGGATCCACAGTGAAATGTCTGTTAAAGAACCAGAGAATTACACACCCCAATATCCAGCAACTGGAGTAGTGAGTCCAGTCCACAGAACTGGTTTCTCTCATTGTAGAGGCATTCCTATAAGATAGTAGGGAAAAAATATTCTAGATAAATGTTACCTATATAAAATCAGTTTATCTGCAGATCCAGGAGCAAATTCAGGCTGCCTGGGATTTAAAACTTTCTCTCTTCTATTCACATTTAAGATGGTGCTTAAAACGTAAGTTGTTTAAAGACCTTGATATGCAAGCCTGACCCACATCACTGATAAGATTAACCAACATTCCAAGGTTTGGGGATTTTTTCTGAGGGTTTTAGTTGGTTGGGTTTGAATTTTTTTCTCACATCACATTTTACTTTGTGTTATATTCAAGTCTTGGCACAAGCAGTAGCAGAACAAGGTAGTCACACACCATTACATGTCTGAATCCTTCAGATGTAACAAATCTAGGAGCAGCCTGTAGCACTGATCTTCAGTGTAAAGACTTTTAGACTTTTTGTGCCCAGATTCATGTGGGCCATGAGTACATACATCATAACATCAGTGTTTTTTCAAATAGACAAAAGCTTGCTAGTGTTGCTTTGCTGTAACAAAACGACCTCTTATCTTTAAAGCTACAGTTTAGTCATCACTGCTCTTTTTTTCAAAGGTAGGATTCTGTTTATTTGCAAAGCAAAGTGGGGCTTTTTGGTCATTTGAAGTAAAGATTAACGGGATCAAAGAAAAAAGGTGCTTACATGTCTTAGGGCTGACCAGAAAACAACCAGCTTCAAGCTGTCCTTTTATCCTTGATTCAGCCAGTGTTTAAATCTCCTACAGAGTTTTCATTTAGGCTTAACTGCAGAATGCCCTCACAATTTTGTTTCTCTGCATTTCTATACACTTCATCATTTATAGCTATGCAAGAGTAATTGTAAGAATGATGCAGCTCAACTGACAGCATTTCACAATTCAAGTACAAATGGCTCAATTGGACAATGAGGAAAAAAGAGCTACTTGTTTCCTTAGCAATATTTTGTGCAATGTGTAGGAGTAAGAGAACTAGAACATCAGCATAAATAAAAATTAGGCCCAGGAGTTTCATTTGTAGCCCCTAAGGTAGGCTGCTCCATTGTGGTGACAGCACAGTTTCTAACCAACAAGATGCTCTAATAATGTCCTTTGATGCACAACTTCTGGTGTCTGAGCACCAGGGAGAGGCAGCAGCCCCAGGCCACAGCCTGGAATAAGTAGAAATAGCAATGGAGAATGAATGTTAAAGAGAATACAGGAAGAAAGGACTGGCAAAAGGGAAATTGTTACTAATTCCATCATTTAAAGTGAGACCTATTATTGGCTAGAGCACAGGTGCAGTGTAGAGATTCAGGTGCCACTTGTTAACATTGGCCTTCAAATGTATTTTACCTTTCAATGTGTACCTAATGCATAATACCACCTTTGTATCATAGCACTTGTATTTGAGGCCTAAAAATTTATGCAAAGGGGAAAAAAATACAAAATTGGAACTCAAGGTCTACTTCAGAAAGCTATGGGAAAGTCCGGTATCCCACTTTAATTTCTGACCATCCAAGACAGGACCATACACTGATATGCAACTGCAGGGCACTGCAGCTGTATGATGTCTCCAAAGCATCATTTTTTCTCTGGCACTTCCCAGGCACTTTCCCTGCTGTTCTCAAGAGCTGACACCTGGTATGTACACAGATTACAAGGAACAGAACAGCAACGAGCGATTTTATAAAAATTCTTTCTCACTCTCCAAGACAACCAAACCAGATAAAAGTAATCCAATCTTCCTGTTTCCTTTAGTGAAATCTGCTTAATTCAGAAACAACCACCTTCAGTTTGTATTCCACTAGTAAAGCGAGTGATATGCAAACAGGTGAGCAGTAAATAAATCTGCCCCAGCCATTGCCCCAGCACGGGTCAGAGCCAGTCAAAGGATCCAGTTTCAAAACCTGTAGCAGGTCGTGGGCCAGCAGAAGTTGAACATGTCACAGGGATGAAGCATCACTGGGAAGGGAAAAAGAAGAAACAGCAGTTGCCACTGGCTCGACAAATCATCCATAGATTATCTCCATTTTAAAGCCTAGGAGAAATCCAATGTGTCAGGCAGTTGAGGAGTAGCTACATTAATTCAAGTGAAGGGTACCAAAATTAAGGATGAAGTACTGTGCATGGGACTTTCTGTTCTCTGTAGAAAGTCTCCAGAATAGCTGGGTTCCTAATGGTACCTTTTAGCTCGCCCACTAAGCTAATTCTAGCTGACAGCAAAGGCCAGGAGGTGTGCCCAACAGCCAGGTGACAACACACAAAACTTCACTTGCATTCATCTTTGAAGCCGTGACACTGGCCTGCAAAAAGCACAGGCTCTCAACCCAGCACCATGTTTTAGGCTGGAGGAACGCCAGACATCCCCACAGGCACCAGCCCAGGCTGCTGCTGTGCCCTTGCTGCTCTTGTAGATCACAGGCTTTAGCACACACAGGTTCCCCTGCAATCTTTCCAGCCCTACTGCATTGGGGGAATGAAAGTGGACCTTGAGAAGGGCAAGGAAAGGCTACACAAATGGAGTAGGGAGCCCTCTGAAACGTGAGAGAGAGACTCCAACAGAGCCTCAGGCTGGCAGGCAACAGGGCTGTGCTGTCCCATTCTCATAGAGGACAGGCAGCATGATCTGTAGCACGAGGTGCAGAGCTCTCTGCAGCTATCCCAAGAATTCAGCAAGCCTGTAGGACTCCCCTTACAGTATCTGTGTGAGGGCTGCAGCATAGCTTTCATCTCACAGCAGCCAGAGACTGGTTGCAGATGAGTAACACATCTATGAGGTGACCCCAGCTCTTCCCAGTATCCATTTCTCTCACTCATAAGCATGCTCACATGCCAAAGAAGTGAAGCAACGTGTTAAAGGCCATCAGCTCTCCTGTCAGCCTGAGAATTCGTTGCAGGACCTCAGAGGTGCAGCCTCTCCAATCAGAAATTCAGCTCAGAGGCATTTGGCATCCTGCTTTTTCCCAGTGTTTGACACAAGTGAAACCAGAGATCCCACAGACAGCACCTTCCCTTCCCCAGACACAAGCTTACATAATGGCTACTCCCATCCCACGCTGACAGCCTGTAGCCTTATACAGGGAGTTCCAGCCTAAGCATCAGTCTATAAAGGCCCTTGCTATGGCTTTCTCTAGGATGTGTTTTCCCCATGGCTCCTCCTCACTATTTGAACAGCCTAGAGTCTCTGTTCAATCCACTTTACAGTCCTATCTGATCTCCCCAAAGGATTCCTGGGCACATCTCCCCAGCCAGCTCCTTGTTCCTCCCTGTAGCTGAGGAAGCAGCTGGCAAGTGGGAGCACAGCCCTGCCATGAGACACCCGTGTTGCAGTCTCAGGTACACTCCAGTAACAGTGCTGAGGGGCAGGTGAGTGGTAGGCTGGGCCAAAGTTACCTTCCCAAATAGCAGAAAATTCAACCTGTAGTATTTGTGAAGCATTTCCAAAATGTCCATTACTCTCAGCTCTGCTTATTTGTCATTATTTAAACACCAGCCCTGTGCAGAAGGATAAGGCTGAGCTTTTGTCCTGGAAACAGGCTCAAATGGAGCGTTGTATTTCCAGCTTGATGGCATATATATACTGAAATGCTAAACTCACAATGGCAGCCCTCCTAACACCATGGCACGAGGGACAAATTTGCTCTGACTGCAGGGAGTGCATACACTCAGCAATGCTCCTTTTTTGGGTAGATTGAATTTTTCTGCAGTGCATCAAAGCTACTGCATCTGATACCTGTCATACCTAGTGTTCTTCAGGTGTTCTTCTAGAAACTTCTCTCATCAGCTCCCTTAAGTTTCTCTTGTAGCAAGTCCTGGAGCTCTTGCCCAAGAAAGCTTCTGAAGTGCCAGATGTGCCAAATCCAAGCATCTAGTCACGTCCCTGTCAACCAACTCTGACTGCCAGAAGTCTCTAATGGGGATTTTACAGTGGCTGGAAAATAACAACTGCAGTTTAAAACCATCTGGATTTAGAGGAAATTTAGGTTTCTGAAGATACCTTTGCCAGAGGTCTAAAACCAGTATAAATAATAAGTGTGATAAAACTGCTGAATGCTTCACTATGAGGCATTCATAGCATTCATCCTCAGGTCCTAGGAAGTCTCATTTCCCTCTTCTGATTTTGAATCCAGGTCTAATAAAAGAGCTTCGCTTACAATGAGCATCACACAGGACATTGCCCAGGACTTGGGAACTGCTCTGACAATTACAGATGTATCTATGGTTTGTAACTGTCTTACCTTAAGCTGATTAATGCCTTCAAACTGAGTGCACCTAGGAGACAAAATTTAGTTAAAAGCTTGATTGTTTCAGATGGAGCTAGGCAGACAACACCCTAGACATTTAGCAAAGACAAGGGAAATGCACTTGTCCAGTGTGGAGCTATAATATCCAGTGTGCAATTCTTGTATTCACCTCACAAAGCCTCATGCTGTACCAGGTGTGTAGAGCAAGCTGCTGCATCATCTCCCTTTTTAACTCAATGCCCATTCTAGAATGAAAAAAACTTCAGTGCTTGTTGTTGGCAGCAGCTCCAACCATAGTAAGCATACAATCAACTGTTTCTTCTCTCACATGCTTTTGGAAAGGGTTCTCCAACCTTCAAAAGTTTTTAATCCCTCCTACACTTAAGTGTTAGAGGGAAACTGGAAGTTCAGTACCAAAAACAGCTTTAGAAAATGCAAAACATTGTGAAAAAATATGACAGAGAAGCAAGCACAAGATTTTCCTGCCACAAAGAGGACACCAATTAGTACTTGACACAAATTTTATACCCAGTACTTGCAGCACATAGAAGAGGGATCACACCTTTGTGAACTAAAGGCAAAGTCCCAGCTTAGGATTACAGTAAGTTCTTATATTTTTCCTTTAATAATTGAACTATAAAAACTCATGATTGCTTCAAATATTTATTTCCATGGCAAAAATAGACTATAATATATTCATTTCACATATATTACATTCAGTAATACAAGCTTTTTTGTCTATGAAATACAATTTATACATTGTTTTACAAACCAATTTCAGTTTTACAAGAATTAAAGCTGGTTCGATTATACATTTTTACAGTATTGGTGGCAAGACAGCAAAAAATAAACATGTTAACCACTAGCTTAGTACTAGAAAATAATACTTCATGTTTGCTACTTTTAAACAAAGTCCCATTTAAACCCTTGCACACTGGCTCAAGTGAAAACCAAAGGAAATGGAGCCAGATCCTGTGTTCCTCTGACACTAAGGACTCAATCCTACAAAACTGCGGATGGGATTTCAAACACCCGTTTGCTTTTAATGAATGAAGATCTCAGCAGTGTGCAGGAGTGTACATACTTGCTGATTTGCCAGGTAAAGCCTCTTGAATTTCCATCCAAGTGCCCCCCAAAAAGCCACAGAGGACAGATAACTTGGGTATTTCAAAGCAACTCAAGCAAGTATCTTTGTAAAGAGCATACACACCTTGCCTGTCAGAATTATCCAGCAAGGTGACAGACTGGAGGATTTTACAGAGGTGTTCTCCATCAAATTTCCTACCATTCTAAAAATTAATGGCATTTGCAATGTCTTTAAAGTATTAAAGTATTAAAAGAAAGCCTCCTAATTTTACCTAAGTATTTCCAAATGGAAAAACAGCATTTAATTCCCTTTGTAAAAGTTAGGCACCTTCTGAAACTGCTCATAAAATTAATTATTTGGTAGTTTTGATTGCTGCATATCTGAACCAAAAGAGCATTACAGTATCCGCAGTTTTGCTCTTTGACTTGCCACAGGCTGAATGTGTCGTAAACTCTGTTCATTAGAGTCTTTACATTTGATTTCTATCTTCGTTCCCTAATTAAAGCTGAAGAATAGACTTCAACAAAACAAACACCCTGGAGGTTATTCTTCACCACTGAACACAGCATGATGTGGAAAATAGCAAAGAATAGAACCAAAGGCTATTTAGCAACAGTTTTTTGAAATGCTCATTGAAGTTAACAAACCCTTTTTTTTCAGCCCAGTTAGACCTTAAAGTAACATGTGATGCCAACAGAGTGCACCAAGTTAGCTGGTCCCAAGCAAGATCATAGTAAGAATATTTTTTTTCTTTAACTTCTCTTTTTACAGACTCATTTGCAACAGCAGTTTAAGATTTTTTCCCCTTACCTTAGCACAGTGTTACAGTGTTTTAATGTCACTGCGTTGCAAATGCTGCACTGCAACAGAACTAAGAACATGGTAAATTCCACATTTCAAGAGTTTCATTGCTAGCCCAGCCTTAACTTGGTGCAACTCACACCAACTGTAAACACCTGGCTTCATTCAAAACATAGTTAGAATTTTGAATCATCTTACCTGCATCCATTAGAAATTATCACTGCAAAATTGCAAGTATGCCTATTCCCCCTGCATTTTGTATCTGTAAAACCAGAGACTGTAGTTTGAAAAATCTGACCTTTAATAAGTAAACAGAAATTAAGCTGACAAATTGCATCAATACATTTGGAAAGGAAGATATGTAAAAATAACAGAGCCTCTGAAAAAGTATTTGGAGTTTAAAAAATCACATTTTAAAAAGCCAGTAAAAATAACACCTATGACTACATTCACTTACCCTACCATGCCATGAAAAACATACCATATGACTCAAACCCTGCTAGCAGCTCTACTTTGGATACAAAACATTCCAAATCTTCCTCCAAATGCCTTCTGCAATGCCTCACATCCTCCCTCTCTATATCCAAAATTTTTTACTTGCACAAGAGAATTTCTTTTGAACTCTCATCTACTTTTCCTTTGCATGCTGTACTTTCCTGTATGCACATTCCTGCTGCATTCTTTTGGTTAATTCTTGTAATCTGTATTTAAATTTAAAGCAGACATGTGTATTCATGCTTCAAGGGCTCAAGCTTTCATTGGCAGTAAGCTCATGTTAATTCCTACAGAATCATGAAGAACTGCAGGAATTTTGCATCTTGCAGGGCTGGACTCTGGCTTTCCACGACTTTGCACTATCAGAAAAAACCAACCCTAAACACTAAAGCACTGAGTTCTTAGCAACTGAAGCACTGATTCTTTTAAATTGATAATTTGAACTATTGAAATAGAGTGATGTTTTTAAATCCCAGGGATTTAGTAATGCTATTGATATTAAAACTGAGGTTTCATTACACAGCTATGATAAACAACCCTGCAGTTTCCATGTTTGGTCCAGAAGCCATCCAGATCTATGAGCCACTCAACTTTAACAGCTGCTCCAACACAAAATATGCAGCAGCAGCTGGAGCAGCAGCCTCAGTCTTACTTATTAAATTTAAAGGAGCCATTTTGGAGAAAATTGCTCCAAGTGTTGCCCACTTCAAAAAGAGATACAAAGGATTCCAAAAGAAGCCAAATATAAAATGTCAAGAATCTTTTCCACTTCAGTAAAAATTTATTTTACCATTATTTGTTATTACTGTATATTACTTTTTTTCTAGATGTTGGTGATAACTTAGAGCAGCTTTTCATCCATGGAAATACAGGAACACCGCCTTGGTCATCTTATTTTAATTCCAAGTATTTCTACAAATAAACCATAGCATCCTGCATGTTGTGTGAAAGGTATTCCAAATATAAGGCATAAAACTTTTCCTGCTCTTCCTGGGGGACAGCAGAAAAGGAGAGCATTGCTGTGCAGGCTGCAGAGGCTGTGCAGAACTCCCCTGTGCACCTCAGAGCTCCTCCCTCACCACAGAGGGCCAGGAGGGACTGCAGCCTAAAGCTAACCCAGCTAAGTCAGTGACATCTTTGTATTGGACAGGGCTCTGCCAGCTTCTTAGAGAAGAGGTTTTAGCCCAAGACTACAAAGATTCACTGGCCAAAAAGAAAAAATCTCATCAGAGCAACAAGAAAGAAACCAAGTATGCAGATGTCCTTACTACAGTTTGTGTGTTCTTCTCCTGTCTCTTCATATAATTTGATCCTAGAAAGCATCTTCTACCTAGTCAACAAAAGACCATCAAGTCTGTCTCCTGACAGTATATAGCACCTTTATTTGTCCCTGAGAGCTCTGACATCCCTAGAGATAATCATCTTTGCCATTTGCTGCAAGAATTCTTCCTACAACTTTTCTTACTAAACAAACTCTGTTCAAATCTTGCTTAATCATCTGATTTCATCCCCACAAAAACAGATATACATTTGGCAAAACTGGACAGGCTTTTAGAGAAATTTTAAGTTTTTTGACAAATACATCCACCTCTGACTCACACTGTGACTGGATTTGGACAGTGGATATTGTTATAACATCCAAAACTTCATGAAGCACCCAGCACCACTACATGTAAAAATGTATCCCTTTTCAAGGCTCAGAACAAAAGTGCTAAAAACTGAATTGTCTTTTATAAGTTAACTGAAAATCTAAACAATGGTTTAAAAATCATTTTTTTAAGAAGGTTGTGAAGTTTAATTTCATTTGGTATCTAGAAGAGAAACTGCTCATTTTCAATGCCCACTCAGAGCCATGTGCTCACAAACAAAAGCAATCCTACGGTGCTCAGTAGAAAAACTCACATAAAGTCAAGTCTAATAAGGCCAAGTCTATCGCTGCAAAAACAGACTGCTGATGGACAGAACTGGAGGCTGAAGGGGAGGAGGTAGCAGTGATACACTGAGAAAACCAAGACTGTGACTACCAGGTTTGAGCAGAACCACCTCTAAAAGTGAACACAATTTCTTTTAGCTAAACAGAAAAATAAGCCAAAAGACAAACATTTCCTCACCCACTTCAGATACATCCCATAAACACTGGATTAAATTGCTTGTTATTACTGTTCCTTTTAGTGCCTCACAGCTGATGTTCTGCCTCAGAAACTGCTGCTTGAGGTTCTGGCTGTCCATTGTGTCATTAAAACTGCATCTATCAGGTGATGAAAATCACAGTGCTAAGTTAAGAAATAGAAAAGGTACAAGCTACATTTTAGAGCCTGCCCTCCCATTCCATAACATTTCTGCAGTGAGAAGTGAACTGCAAAAGTTAACAATGTTTTTAAAACCAAGTATGTTAAAAATAGCTAACTATGTTTGTTTCTTTCAATACTTCTGTCAACATAGATATGTCAATTTGGTATGTTTGCAAGGTTTATGTATAAAGAATCTGTCTTCAGCAACTGGTTTCCTCTGGACTTCCAGTTTTATGTCTGGCAATTAACAATTCCTAGGCATTCTATATTTCTTTTCCCTAGTCTGAAATATTCCATCTGACTTATACTGAGAGTACAACAAATCAGACTGCTTCCAAGCAGACCTGGAAGCACCAGATCAATATTGTGTACCTAAAAGTAATATCTTTTGTATAAAATGACATATTATCTCAATGTCATTTGGACCATATGTTTTACTTCATGGAAGCAGCTCATTACAAAGGAAATTGAGACAACCTATTTATAATTCTTAATTCATGTTCTGGGACACGACTATTGTTTTGAAGGGGGTTCAGTAGTTTCAAACCCTTGTTAGAGCTCAGAAAAACAACAATTCAGCACTAATAAACCTGACTTTTACTTTCATTTCATTTCACTGAGTAGGTATCAAGGAAAATGTACACTTAACCATGCCTGCAGACTGGTCTACTATACAGGGTTTTTTTTTTAAATTAAACCAGATATCCAAAAAATATAGCTCAATTTGGAATAGGGATTTTCAACTCAGCATCTCAAAACACTTGGAAAGGCAGCTAAAACCACACTGTCCCCACGGAAAACCACAGAGGATTATTTAGGGATATCATCATTTGACCAGTAGGCTGTACCTGTAACTACTTCAGGTCCACACCACAGCCACTGACTCAGCCACTCACACAGCTACTAAATTACCCCCATCTCCAGTGCTTCCTCTAAGAGCTCTTTTTCTGCAATTTCTCAGTTGTTCTTCATTGCAACGCTGCACAGCATTAGTAAAATTTGCCCTAGCACTAACAAAATCATCTGGAGGATTCTACAGAAACTTCCAGTGCTATTGGCTTTCTTGGCTGGGAACATTAACATTTTTTTAAGGTCATCTTTGCACTGTGTAAACCAGCAATCATAGCTGCCACACCTCCTCCATTACGCTTCAGACAATCATTTCCACTTCACCACTCTGCACCTTCCTACTCCCATTTTGGTTCTCTCACTTCACCAACTTAAAAAGCTCTTCTTAAAATAACAGGTTAGTAATGGTATATTACCAAATGAAACAATGCATGATTATAGTCTCTATATTTAGCTACATAAATAACAGAGCAAAAAAAAGTGCTTAAAACATTTGCATCCACTTTGATTTCAGCCAGTAAAATCAAACTGTCTTCTAAATATATGAATAATACTGAATATGTATTTTCTCTCATCTATTTGTTTCCAATAACCTCACAGATACTTAAAATATTTTTCTCCTGCCCATTGCAGGTAAACATGCCTCCTCTCAAATGAAAGTTATCAGCAGTTACCATTATCTTTCACTTGTCTGTTCTAGTACATGGCACTACAGCTAACTACCAACAGCTTCCTTAGGACTTTCTGCATGATTTTTGAAAAGTTGGTTCAAACATTGTCAGTCTTCTCCTCTGAAAATATCGTTATGTTTAAAAAGTTTTCTGTTGTGGTCATTTGTTTTCTTTTAAATTTAAAAATCCAGAATATAAAAATAACAGTTCTTAAAGCAACAGCTTAAAATATCTTTAAGAGCTGCTAATTTTGCTAAGTAAGCCAGAGGAAACCAAATGTTCATTTTAAATAATACAGATGTATTGTTCTAAATATAAAATTGAAAGCAGAATCAAACTGCATAAGACCTTGACATTCCCAAGGGGCAGGTTTCTGACCCCATGTGCACCTACAGATTTTAGCTTTTGCACAGTCAACAATTATGTTTCAAAACATAATGTCAGTAAAATTGTACTATATACCTCCATTCTATAAGATGCTCCTTTTTCTCAGAGTAACACCACTCTAAAGAACATGTGCAAGTACCACAAACCAGGACAAGTAAAATCATTCCTTAATGTGACTGTGGCTGAATGTGGGAAGAATTCAGTCCAGCAAAGATCCTGCTGTGCAGAGACTGTTACACTGACTCACATTTAACAGTCCCATGGCAGCCCTAAATGGTAACTCTGGGATTCATCAAATGAGGAAAACACCAGTGAGAGCAGGTCTGGACAACTCCAATTTTCTTTCTGTCAACTCTTTCAGGGTCTCTTAGGAAGTGGCAGGGGTTAGATAAGTCTAGAACTTTTGAGAAACTGAATGAGAACTCCATAGACGAAAGTGTACTGCGAAAGAGTCTGCACCATCATCATTCTCTGCTGCCTCAACATATCCAGCACTCGTGGGATGTCCAGCATCTGGAAAAAAGGAACAAAACATTACAAGTGACTGGTGAGCAAGGAAACTGGCTTGCATTTTCCCAGCAAGAGGTTCAGAGCAGTACCTTAGTGATCTAAGGACAGAGTCAGCTGTTCTGATTTCAGCTCTGACTATTCATTGCCCCTGAGTGCAGTATGGACTGAGCTACACCACTGATCATTTGGGAAATATGCATAATGGTAAAGTTACCTATCTCATGGGGTATTGGTCTTCACAAATCTAATGGCTGAAAAAGTCTGTTATAGTGTTAGGAGAGGGATGCACAATGAACTAAGAAGTTTGTTGAGTTTCAGTTGACATATTATATTATTAATGAACATTTTACAGCCGTCCGCTTCTGGCTAGAAGTCGATAGGACTGATATTATTCTATTAAACTACCACTTTGTCCTCTACTGAGACTGATACTGCAAATACACTGCACTTAGGAACAAAATAATAACAAGAACAGAGACTGGCTACAAAGGCAAAGAGCAGTAAAGTCAGGATGAAATCCTGACATATGCTCAGTGGCCTAGGGCATACCTTGCTCCACTCAATGACTCAACATCTTAGGGAGTCAAGAATCCAAATGAGCATTCTAGTGCCTGATGTGCATGTGGGCAGCTCTAGAAGATTATTAACTTCTGTTGAATTCCCAAGAGCCATTTCAAGCACAGCTGTAATGAACAGCCATAACACATTCTAGGCAGGTTATTGCCTCCTCCAGTACCTAACAAGATTCAAACCCAAGAAGAAGAAGAGCTCACCTCATTGTGTTCCAAGCAGGCGATCATGATCTCTGCCAGTATGACCACGCCGGTGCGCCCCACGCCGGCGCTGCAGTGCACCAGCAGCGGGGGGTTGGCGCTCCTGGGCTCGGCCGTGCTGTTGGTGTGGCGCCGCACCGACTGGATCTCCTCCAGGTACGCTGCCGCGTTCAACAGGACAAGAAGCGTTCATTCAGGAGATGAAGCCACATAAGCCACATGCTATTATGCCATACGACCACCAGAAAGTAGCAATTTAACAGTGGGCATGCCACGGAAAAAGGATACATTGTACAAATCACAAACCCTCACCCCAGTTCTATCGTCAGCCATTTGAAGATGCACAAAATGAAAAGAGACTGCAACACCACAGAAGTAGGAGCTCATTGTGAGTTACATCTCCCCCATATTAGATGCAGAAGTCATACCCCAACCACAGCAATACCGATCTACAAGGATCATCTAGCTTTTGTAAGGATTTCCTTTCCTTGTTCTCCTATTCCTACTAAAGACAGCTACTGTTGCAACATACTCAAATGCCTAGTATGTGGTGCAATTGTGTTTTATTCTATATGGACTTCTGGTAAATTATTTGCTTTAGACAGAAGGAGTCACTTTAATAAACTGGTATATTCCTGCAAAAGATATAATTCAGTATCTCTTGCTGGTGTGAAGAAACCTTTTACAATGGAATGCTTGGCTTACTTGTCAAAAGTTACTTCATATATAGCAGCCATTTCAGAAGGTATTAATAGAACACCACAAACCACACCCCAAAACAAAGCTATTAAATACAACTTACATAAAAATCCCTTTAAATCTTCTGGACAGCCATGCTCTGGCCAGTCAGTGTACTGCAAATGCCAAACCGTTCTCTCCTGTCCTGTGAGAAGATGTTTAATCTTCAAACCTGTAGTTGCATAGCAGCCTGAGTCGGTACGGAATCGCGTGGTAATCTTAAATCTTCCATATGTCACAGTGTTGTGTCTTGAACCAAGACGTGGCCAGTATCTGAAGCTTTTTTCTCTCCCACTTTCCTTAAAAGCAGAACACTTGCTTAACAAGAAACCTAAGAACATTCATACATAACTAATGTTCCTGTAGTAACAACTGTATCTCTCCTCTGCTAAGCAGTACTAGCATGTTACAGCCTCTTACTGGGAAAACCAAGTTTTCAACAAAAAGAGTTTGCAAATCCATTTTTCTGCCAAAGGAATCGAGACAGAAAGGGGTCACCAGAAACTTATCTTCAATCAGTCTAGTTGTTAAAGCAAATATCCCCCTCCTCTAACAGATTATAAAAAAATCATTGTGGAATTTCTGAGAGGAATCTGACTCCATTTATACTCACTTCCTCTGCCGTCACCATAGCTATGATGGCAATCCCTTGTTCCCAGATCATCTGCCAGAAATCCTGACATGTGTTTTGCAAAGGGCCCTGCGTGGCAATGTAATCCCACTCTATGCCGCCAACAGAGATCTGTAAAAACAAAGACATTAGATTAGTAATTACTGGAAACCCTCTCTCCAGTTCTAACATCAGACATTTGAAGGTGCACAAAATGAAAAAAGACTGCAACACCACAGAAGTAGGAGTCCATTGTGAGTCACATCTCCCCCATTTTTTAGCTGCATCTTGTCACATTAGATACAGAAGAGACACAATTGTACAGACTCATAGCTAAAAAAATGTATTTTATATCACAAGCATCACGTAAAACTGAGAAAACAAAATTGTATTTCTCCTTTGTGAATTTAAGGTATTTTAGCAAATTCAAGTTTCAAGAAGATTTCACATTCTGGTGATGTAAATATTATAGCACTAGTTGTTATTTCCTGAAAAAATATTATCTTGCTTGAGAAGGGTCAACATTTGTGAATAAAGCAGAGAAACTATGATACCATATCAGTATACAAACAGCTTTATTAAAAAAAGACAGCAACAAAAGACCTGCTTTGACAATCTCAACTCTTTTCAGAAAAAACATGAAGCCAACTGTAGTCGCACTTAGAGCAGATAAATGTACTGAAAAATGAACTGCCTTCAAGGTTCTTGAAGGCATTCTTCAAATTCTTTTAAACAGAGCTCAAAGAGTTAAGGATGGGGAAAGAAGGCAGCTGAAGGGTTTGAAAAAGTCAGTTTCCCCCTGGCTCTGGCTCTAACCATCCAAAAAAGCTTAATCTAGGAGCTAGCTTACTGCCCATTGTGAATACAGTCTGAGAGTACAGAAAAGGAAGAAACAATGATTGTCACTGCAACTCAGAAACATCACAGTCATTGCAGAGATCCCAGTTTGCTTTAAACCTATTTGCCTCCTTAGCTCTGGGCAGAATGGACATGCCTTCTGTTAGCAGCAATCCCCACAGGGGGAACACAGAAAAGCAACAGTAGATCAAATCAACACAGAAGCAAAATGCAGAAGATCCCTCCAATAATTAACCCTCCTTTATTCTAGGTGATTAGGAAAACAGGTTCCTGCTTTCCCCAAAGAAACCTCTGGAGAAGAAAAGAAAGAGAGAGAGACAGAGGGATTGTCACTGATCTCACCATACCAAAAACTGATAGCCAAAAGCATTTTCACTTAGCACGTGAACTGGGAAACTTTTCTCCGAGAGCATTTCTCTCACCTTGATATGAGATGCATTGATGTAACCTGTGTTATTTTCTTTGGTTGGGACCAGCTCCACTCTGGTATCATCATAAGGAAGGACATCCTGGAAGCGGTTCCGCTCGGCGTTCTCCGGCAGCCGAGCTATGGAGCACTCACCATCCAGCAGCCTTTTCTTCTGGATGCGCTCGTACTCCGTGAACACCATCCCCTGCTCCAGCCGCTGCTCCAGGGCTCTGCACTGCAACACAGGACACAGACAGCCTGCAAAGTCACATTCTGACCTTAAATTAAATTGTCTGTTTAAACAGAGAACTCATGAAGGATGAAATGTATGTATTTTCTTCTTTTCCATACTTCTTCAATCCTAACCAGCAGGAATTTTGTTCAAGTGAATACTAAGCAGCCTGTTATACTTCACTAGGTCACAAAGATTTATTTGGATACTGCTGGTAAAGGAAAAATTACTTCACAGTTTCTGTAAAGACAGCCCATCTAGGGAGAAAAAAATTGGCCAACCAGCCAGCTATGCCATACTGCATACTGCTTCAAATACCTTTGATTCACCTGCTCAATATAGCAGCTAGATGACATCATTTGAAAGGTCTCTTTTAACCTTATAATAAACCCCAAAATAATAATAAAAAACCTCACAAACTTGGTTGTTCGGATGGAGAAAAACTAAATTTTGCTTACAGCAGGAAAGCTGCCTTAGAAACTTGTTGCAGTTAAAGCACAAACACAGAATTTTTTCTAATAGTATAATTCAATCTTTTTTATTTCATAAACTACTCCCTCCTCCCCTTAATTCTTTTGAAACCAAGTTGTTTCTAAATCATAAGACACTTCTGGAATTTCTGCATCGCTTTGCCAACAATAAGGAGGAATAATACGTAAGATTTCAGCCAGAAAATTTCATCTATGTCACATGTCCCCAAATTCTTACAGCAACTGCTCTGTGGTATCAGGTCATAGAAGTGTCTTATATCAAGTAAGTATGCCAAATGTTACAGAGGAAGGTGTAAACTTCCCTCATATGCAATTTGCACGACAATACATCAACTGCACAAACTCATTTATTATCTTTAGGCTAAACTCACATATTTAAACTGACAATAGCATAAAGCTGAGCAATGAAACAGGCACTGAATCAACACTAAACTTATCTTCTAAAATACCTGCACTCTGGGCTTCCTTTTATGTCACATGCCTACTTTGCATTGGCTCTTCTCAGCTGTTTTAGGAACTACTCCTGTTTCACGGTATTCATTCTACCTCTGCCTGAAGAGAAAGTGTAGTGACACGACTTTGTCATAACTTGACTTCATGGTTTCTTCTTTGCCACGACACTTTGGGCAGAGCTAGATGAATATAAACACAGCTGAATCCAGTAAGGGTCAACCCAGAACAAGATGATGGCTCTAGGTAAGAGGAAATAACCAGCACAGGATTCTAAACCTGTATCTCAGTAGCACAATTTTTGTCCCTTAGCGTCTTAAGCAATGCTCAACACATATTTAGCAAGAGTTCAACACATTTATTACCGAGTGATTTGCAATTAATTTTCTTGGTCTGTTCATTTAAACTGCACCCGGTGAGAGCAGGACTATTCCTTCAGGTTCTAATCTCTAGATTAGATTCTGAGTCACTAGAAACAAAACTGAGCTGAGGGTGCCCAAGCATGCTCAGAATCAGATTCTATAGAGACCACCGGTTGCAGAATGGGCAATAATCACTGTGGAATTTGGTGTATCTAGTTGCTCCCTGGTCAGATGTGTGATGGCAGCACTGTTCTTCATAGCCTGTCACAGCCTGAATATTGACTGTACTTCACTTTCCTGCACTTCTTTAATGGTACATGAGACAGGCTGAAGCAGATTTACTCGTGCTTTTTATCCTGACACAAGCTGGATGGAGTCTTATATTTCTCAAAGAATGAGAAATTCTCAGACTCTAGAACCTGATGTCCTCTCATTGATCTGACATCCTTTACAGAGTTAAAAATTTCAGCAGATCAAACAAGTTCCATCTATATTTTATGGGCTCTACCTGAACAAAACAGATAAATACAATCTGCATAAGTTGTATTCTGGGGATGCAATTTAACTGCAAAACTTACTCTAAACACCATATGAATTACTAATAATTGCAAATAAAATCAGTCTCACACTCAGAATTTTAAATTCGACATTTTTTCACTCTGGAAAACCCAAACCTGAGAGAAAACAGTATGAGTTGCACAAAAATATATCAGTAGGTAGTAGTTAATTCACTTCCTGTATGTTCAAAGGGTAAACTATAGCTGAATCACTGTCATGCTAAAGAAAAATCTGAGCTACACCCAGTACTTCTAGCAATGACTAGTCAATCTGGAATCTTTTTATTTTGTTTCCATTCTCAGCATTTGAGTTGCCTTAATCTGAAGCATTTTCCAGTCAATAAAATGTACCATTCATAATCATGTAATTTTGAAAAATTGCTTGTGTAAATCAAAGATTAAAAAACTTCAACATACTCGTTCATCATTTGTTGCTCTTGTTGATTCTTCCTTCCCCTCATCTGGCAGAGGCATCCTCGTCAATGCCAGTCCATTTAGGGCAGCTAGCTTCAGAGGCCCCATTTTTTTTGCATCATTTTTATTCTTTTTCATACCCTGCAAAAGAAAAGTTAAAACTTGTAATTATTCTTAAATATCTGATGAAGTTATAAAGCAGAAACCAGATGAGTTCAACTAAGCAACAGATACTTCTCTGGCCCCTTCTGTGAACAGCTCTGACCTTTTTCTTTGATAAGCTCTGCAGTGAGAGATTAGGGTGGTGGGACTACATTCCTCCAAGGACAAAACACAGGTCTGTCTTCATTCCAGACAGGTTAATGAAACTGCATGAGAATGACAAATATTGTTCTCTACAAAGCTCACCACGAGGGTGTGAGGTGGCAACTGCAGATACTTAACATTCTTGAACAGGCCAGGGATCATTTCCCAAACCCAGAAATACATAACAATGATTCCTTACTAGACTATTCAGATTGCAGGCACTTTTCTTCCCTGCAATCAGGCAATGACCATATACCTTTAAGATATTTGGATACAGTTAAATGTTTTACTACGGTTGCACAAACTTGACATACAAAACATGAACACAGAACTGCAGACAGATTTGAGTCTTGGACTAAGCCATGAATCTAAATTATGGAATTACCATCCATTATTTGATGCAAAAAGTGAAAGGGGGATTTCTATGAAAGAATTAATTCAAATTATTCTTTTAAAAAGGGTAAGAGGAAACTTCGTCATTCCTGAAATTGCTAAGTTTAATTGTTAACAAAAATACACTCAAAAAATGAGCACATATGCTGCTTAAATGATAATCAATGCTTTCAAAAGTTAAATGGTGGTAACAAATTGGAAGACAAAGCTAGGAGGATGAGACTGCATTTAAAAGTGAAGTGAACACAAACACAACAATAAAAGTTCATTGAAAAGCAAAATGTGCAAGCATTGGTTGGGGCCAGCTTTGTAACTGGGATATTCACTTCAATTGTGAATACAGAAAGGTGATGTTCTGTATTATGCAACAACACTTAAATGTTTCTGAACCAGAAACTATGTTACAAACACTTCCAATGAAAAAGTTGTAATATTAATTTAATTTAAAGGTTGACAGGAAAATGTCATAACTAAGGTCAAAAGGAAAAGGAGGGTATGATTTTGATAGATACATTACTGTCTGAAAATGTATCTTTTGGAGAACAAATAGTAACTATTTCAATACATAGCTTTTGCACAGCTTAGTTTTTGCAGTATCTGCTGTTACCATAGCAGTACAAGTTATATAGCAGTTCCCTTACTGTTTAATTTGTGCAGAGAGCTATTTGACACTAACTCAGGTATCAACCAATTTTAAAAGGCAAAATAATAATATAAAATGGTTTTCCTCTATTAGCACCTGAAATCTGCCACTACATAAAACTGAACAAAATTTTAAAGCAAAGTGGGCACTAAGAAGTGCCAGTGATATTATGCATTCTACACAGACCTTGATGTTTCTATGAGGTGGGAATTATGGGAAAGGTGAAACTTGCAGTTTTCCACGATTTACAGTGTCCTAAGATCGGAGTAGGAGAAAGAGATATGGCGAGAAAGAAATACCTTCAGTGAGATAAAAACAGTTTGGAAAAGAAGGCAAAAGGGAGAGGATATGAAAAAAGGAAGGCATGAAGTAAAGAAGAAAATGCAAGGAAAGAATTTATTCCTTAAGATGTCAAGTTCCCTCTTAGGTCAGAAGAAGCAGGTAAACAATTTTTTTTTAAAGTAAACATTTCAGCTATATATCATTTTTCAGTGAGAGAAAGATAAGAAAGTTGAATGGAAAGAGTTGCTTCTGCTCCAGATAAGAAGTAGGGCAGAATAGGTATCTAGACCTGATTTTAAATTAGCTCCTTCTAAAGTTCCTACCAGGTTAGGTTTTCAGATGGATGGACACTTCACAGATGGATTTGTGTGGGTAGACTGAACAAACAGAACTCAGACATGGCAGAGAAGGGGATAAAAGATAGCTAAGCAAAGTTAACCAGGGAAATGTAGAAATATAAAGGTCAAGCTTAAGGTAGCTTTAATTCAAATATTTTAAAAGCATCTCAGACTGACAAAAAGAACACCAACCTCAAACAAAAACAAAAATCAACTGCTACAGACAACCCAAAACAAGACAAATAGTATCCACTTACACCTAGAGGGGGAAGGCCTTCCACAATATTCTTCTTCCCAGACAAAAGATCAGACACAGGTCTCTTCTTTACTGAATCTTTCCTTACTCTGTATCTCCCTGATGTTGTAAGATCAGATTCTGACATAGATGGAGTAAGCAGTCCTTCCCCTCTTCTCTGTACCTGGCTTTCTACTAGCAAATGAACAGGGCTCATATCTTTCATTCTCTTTTCTGCCTCTGTGATATGTAATTTAGGCTCAAGAATATGCAAAGGGCCAGCAGATGAAGCAACAGAGCTATAAGGGTAGTTTAGTACTGAATCATGAGAATAACCTCCCATAACAGATGAAAGCTGGGTTTGATCTTCAGGGAGAGGAGAGAGACTTGTACTGGCCTTATTCTCTTCTTCAAATTCTTCTTCTTCCTCACTACTGTGAATCAGCATAGTGGCATCTGAAAGGGTTTTCTTGTGATCACAGTTCATGCATTCTTCTTGCTCACCTTCTTTTTGCTTCGTTCTCTCCATCAGAATGTTGGGCTGCGATCCTTCTGAGATAACTCTTGGAGGAGCCACATCTGCTGCAGAAGCTGACATAGTCCTCTCTTTAATTCTTATTCCTTCAAAGCTGGGAGCCAAGCCTGCTATTTCAATACTGTTCCTTTTCTGCAGCTGAGCATGGCGTGCCAATGTCAGAGGTTCACTGACCTCCTGAAGAGAATGAGCCACAGGCAGGCTGTCTTCCTGAAACGTCTGGACAGAGTGGTGCACTCGCCTCGTGATGAGATCTGGGTTGCTGCTGCTGATGTAGATGTGCCGGGAAAGGTCTGGAGTACTGTTGGCAGGCCTGGGGTACGGGTATGGGGGAGGCGGTCGGTAGACTTGAGTCTTCATTATATTGGGTGCTGGGTAATCCTGAGACTGGAGCTGCACATTTGTCAGCTCAGGCACACTGACTGCCCCAACAACTGGGCGCTTTTCAGCAGGATAGGGGTAGGGGGATTGGCTATGGAAGCTGTAGTTCAGGTTAAATGGATAATGGTTGGACTGCGGGGCAGCAAAGTGAGCATGCTCTCGAATTTCAGGCTGACTGTAAACTAAGGCATCAGGCCTGCTGTAAGCATATGTGTTGCTGATGTTAAGATTTCTCATTGAATGACTCTGCCTATCTGTGTGCACCATCCCCCTGTTGAGCTGTCTCATCACAGTCTCATAGTCTGGTGTGGGACGATAAGAAGGAGGTATTAGTGCACTATGTCTGTGTGATGGGACATAATCAGTTCTGAGCACATCACTTCCAGTAATGCTTGGGTTAGAGGACATGGGGGATGGCTGCAAGTAATGCTGTGGATTGTTCAAGGAGTTTGTGCTGTGTGCACTATAGACACTCCCATTGCGGATCCGACCACTGTAGTCATGAGGGGCTCTATCCAAGCTAGTCTGAGAGTGACAGTAGTATCCGTTCTGATTGCTCACAAAGAGGTTATCTGAAAGCAAAGTTTAAGAACAATCTTTATGTCCAGGACATCAAACAAAGTTATCCTCTATTAAGATATAGCTAAGGCAATGTTTGAGATTTTTAAAACCTCCATTATTTTTAGCTATGTATTGAAATGGGAAGGAAAAAACCCCAAACCTAAATCCCAGCTTTTCAGTTGTTGTTGATACCCAAGGTATATACACCTGAATAATGTATTATATTTATTTCAGTCATATAAATCCCTATGAGAAAACACCATCTGTTTATGAACTACTTTCTTCTCTTTAGGATAGGCTTCCTAAGTTTCAGTCCAAGATAAACAAAGTCCATATCAATCTTAAGCTACGCCACTGAAAAAAATTAATGTCTACACTAGGATTTGCACTAATGTAATCAGTTTGAACAGCAAAGAAAGAAAAAAAAACACAACAAAAAACCAAACCAAACCAAAAATACCACCAAAACCCTAAGAACAGCCCCATAACAAGCAAACAAAACCCCTTGCTCTTCTCTCTTCTACTCCTTCAGGACATATGAAGATATAGCATCACAAGACCTCAAAAAAATTAACTTTTCTCCAGAAATTTTGGAGGCAGTTTAAACTACCACCATATATTGTTCACATGTATATATATACCTACACTGTAAAGAAAATGTTCCAACTGTTTATACATCCAAGACATATTTAATCATTTTAATTACTACTTCATTGGATGTACAATTTGCCAGATTCCAGATTCAGTCATTGCTGATGATGTCTTCATGATTTAACTGTTTGGCTTCACCAAAATAATTGCCACACATATGTTAATGAATTCGCTGAAAACCAAAAATTGTTTTATGAAAAAATGTTCAAAAATAGAACACTTGCAGTAGCAAGCACCCAGCTTGAAGGTATTTACAATACTAAACTGCAAAGAATTCAGTTACTTTCTGAATGTACCTGAATACCTGTATTTCATTCAGATCTGTGTAACTCTGTTTTGATAGAAAATGTGCTTATTCTCTTTCTTTTCTTAGTACTATAAAAGGCCAGTGAGCTGGCCTTTTACAGTACTATTTATCCAGCAGATTTGTAGGTCTAGAAAGTTCCTACCAAACTTGAGGAGACTTTGCATAAGATTAGATTCAGCCCTTCGGGGCAGCAACTTTGTTAATTAAAGACACAATGTGCAACAATCAAAATAATGAGAGCAAGCAGCCATGACTCCACTGTAAAGTGCTAAGATAAGGAGTCTACATTGCTTGAGAATATTAGTTAGGGTTTGCTTGGGTTTTTTTCTTTCTTTGTTTCAATCAAATATATACCAAGTCCATAATCTGCAAACTTCTTTATCCTTTGAATTCCTCAACACTTTGTAGTTGAGGAATTCAAAGGGTAAAGACAACTTAGACAAATGTCTCTCTTCCTGCATTCTGGATTTTTTTTTTTTTTTCTTTGTGAATAGTCTTGGGGCAATCTCTTTGCAGCTATTAAGCCCAATATTGACAAGGATCTCACAATGCCTTAACAGACCAGTTTGATACACGGACCAAGAAAAGCAATGGTCAGCTTAAACTCACACAAGACACCTCAGTCTACAGTTGCTGTACATGCTATCCTAACTAGAATTGCTCATCTCCCATAGGAGAGGATATGGAGGAGGAACAGTGGAGGAAACTGGGGTTGTTTAGCCTGGACAAAAAGAGGCTCAGGGAGAACCCTACTGCTCTCTACAGCTATCTGAAAGGAGGTTGCACTGAGGTGTGTTTGTCCTCCCAGGTAACAAGCGGCAGGACAAGAAGAATGGCCTCAGGGAAGTTGCATCAGGGGAGGTTTAGATTGGATATTAGGAAATTTCTTCTTGGAAAGAGTGGTGAAGCATTGGAACAGGCTTGTCCAGGGAAGAGGTGGAGTCACCATCCCTGGAGGAATTTAACAGACCTGTAGATGTGGCACCTGGGGACATGATTTAGTGATGGATTTGAGAGTGCTGTGTTGATGGCTGGAACTTGGTGATCCTAAAGGTCCTTTCCAACCCAAACAATTCTGTAATTCCATGGTACAGGTATTTCACATCACCTGTATTTCACCTAGAGTGTCTAGAGTAGCAGCAAGCACTTCAATGACTGTTCTGGTACAAGCCTACCCGGTGTTTACCTATTAATTTATTCAGCTATAGCTAAAGTAGCTACACATATAAATTAAGTTTTTACCTTTGAAAATTGTGTAGTGTGGCCATAGATTTAATGAGCTTACCTTGGGAAGTTGCATATGGTTCACTATAATGACCATTGTAATGCAGCTGAGGTGGTGGAGGCATCATATAAGGCTGAGGCTTGGGCTAAGAAAGTAAATATCTTAATGTTAATTAAAAACTGATTATTCATTTTAAAAATAGTTATTGAAGTTTTAGTGTTCAAACTGAAACCAGAAGTGTTTAAAATATTTTTCACTGCAGTTGTTTTAATTTCACTATTTAGATATTACATAGCAGCTCTCCTTCAAGTTAAAAACAGTTCCTCACATACTAGACTCATCTTTTTCACTGCTCATTTCATTTCACTGAAGGGCAGTTATATTTGATTCAAAGTCACCTGAAGTCCATAAAAATGCAAACTTAAAATCTATTTGCTTTCCTTACCATGGACATCCTGGATGAAGATCGTCTTCTAACAGGATTCACTGTAACTGGCTGAGTTTGACTACAGAAGGAATTTAATGACAAGAAATTATTCTCAAAAATAGCATGACCTATTTCAAAAATCAGAAAGCACTCCCAAGTTCAATTAAAAATCACTCTTAAATCACATTTCCAGGGGCCAGGCCTGTGTTAGTCTTCCACACGAGCCTCAAAAGGAAAGAGCTCTGTGCATTAGCCACCATCAGAAAGCAAAACCAAAAACCCAAGATCAAAATATTTCAGTTAATCTCCGGTTCTACAGTTGCCTGTTCTAAAAGTCAGACATTAAACTTTTCGGGAACTGTAACATTACAGATGTTCCAGGATCTGTAAAGCATTACTATAATGTGTTAGCATTTATGTGTTCTAATATTGATCCAATGGTAATGAATTTTCATAATTTGTTCGATTGGCTCCAGGACATAAAGTTCAGAAGTCTTAAGCTCCTCTTCCCACCACCCTGTGCTCTGCATCTCATAGCAAGACAAGTCAAAAGACAGCATGATACAAATGCAGGAACAGGTATTTTTTAGTGAGAAAGATGTTTTTAAGCTCACCCTTTGGGAAGTGAAGGACGAGAAAGGATTGGAAAGCGTGGAAGGGAAAGAATGAGGGAAGATTTCTGAGAGCCCTCCTCAGGTGGAGAGTCCAAGGAGTCTCTAAAGACAAGGTATGTACAGATTTAGGAAAAAATCTCTTGAAGTTGATACAGGCATGCAAAAGGCAGTTTTCAGCTACAGGACCAGATGACAAGAAATCTTAAGTGAAGAAATAACCAGAAAAGTTTTTTTGAGGACTTAACCTGATGGAAAACCATATTGTGGTTACAATACGTAATCCTAGGGACAGACATTTAATATGGAACTACAGATCTGACGTTATTTAGATAGAAATGCACAAGTCCCATGAACACACTACTTCTACCAATGCTTCTTATCACTCTCAAAAGACAGACAAGTTTACAAGCTTTGAGGTATGAGGTTTACTCTATTTCAAATTTATCTTACTTCTCAAATAAATAAGCATTAAACACGCTAATGAGTCACCTGTGGCACAAAATGCTTAATTATCTTTTCACTGGCCTCAGCAGATATCAAACATCTATCTTCTCATATAGGAAGAGGAGTGAAACACATGGGAATCATGCATTTCCAATGATAGACTATTCACTGTGTCTAATTCTCTATTCTTTGACTGAAGAAACTTAACTGAAGGAAAGCTGTTCCAGTAAAGTAGCTCAAATTCCAGCCATTGATTTACAAGTTGGAGACCAGCCCATTTAAATTTAATTTGATGAATTGTATTAAATTTGCTCTGCACTGGTGCTACTTGAGCTATACAGATTCCATGGATATCTAAAGAACCACATACCTCTTAGCTGTCAATCCAGCACATTTCAGGAGTGCTTCACATACACTGCCCGCCCTTTTAAAGCCTCTAGTGTCCTTTCAGAGCAGTTCACCCAAACACAGGCCAAAACCCTGCTGGTTCCAGTAGCTCACAAGCTATAGCAATATTAGACCCCAAAGCAACTGTAGTCTCCCACAGCACTGTGATCCAGAAGCAAAGGCCAAACATTATCAGTTATGGTAAGATTTCAGCACTTAATATTGTCCTCTGTTATAAAGCAGTATGTACCTCAAAAACTGGTGGTAACTATTTTCTCAAAAAAGATTAAGAAAATTAACCCAAGTCATCTAAAAAGGACAGTAAAGACTTTACAGAGGGAGTGGGAGGTTTCACTTCCCAATGGAAGCTGCAAGGGCACCAAGAGTTTTGCCAATGTACTCTACTTACAGGCTGCATTTATTTAGTCTGTAAAATTTGTGTCTAGCCACACACATCCTCCACACGTATTTTGCTGTTTCCATATCTTCCTGCCAAAAAAACAAAACCCAATATTTGCATTAAGTCAAACATTCATACCTTTCACTTGCTTTCAGACAAGCCACTGAAATTTTTAAGATTAAATTACCATTGACCGATTTAATTTTAACTTTAAATTTTTTAACTGTAACTTTATTAATGTCACCAGGTTTTCCCTAAAACTCAACTTTGCAGACTCAAATATACACTCTAGTCTATCAATTTTCTTAGACTTATGAAATTTGAAAGTAGAAGCCTTTTGCTCAAGACACTTATCAGCTGTAACACAATTACAGATAAGATCACCATAAGATTGTCAACAGCTGCCTTTTGACAAAAGCAACTGGTAGATGCTGAATAAAACGAATTCTGCAAGGAATGCAATGGCTCACTCTAGCAAAGCTCTAAGGCTATATTTATATTTAATTGCCACTGATTCAAGTCAAAAAAACATGCTAGAAATTTTACTGGAATGGATGAAAATTTTTATGACCACATAACCAAATACTTCAATGTACTCAACATAAAAGGTCCAATTTTTAATGCCTTCCCATGGAAAGCTGGCCAAAGACAGCATTATTACATTTGACTCACTCATGCAGCTCAAAGCTGCTAAATATATAGATAGTAGGTTTTAACCTTTGAGTTAAATTATCAGTCTTAATTTGTTTTTATTTACTGATGACTTAGTGAAAAAAATAAAAATGTACTCACAGTTTGGAACTGAATTGTCTCTTCTTTGTTTGCCAATTCTAATGCGAAAAAGGATTTATTGTGGGACATGTTGGCAATATCATGCCACCTGCAGGCAAAAGGGACAGGATATAACTGGACAAGCTCTGATTTTCAAACCTCAAAAAATGCAACTGTAAACCAGAACCACCATCAAGAATGTGGATAAAGAATATCTCCATGAGGGGAAGAGGAGGGGCAGACACTGATCTCTCCCATCCCCTGACCAGTGACTGGACTGAGGGAATGCCCTACAGCTGAGTCAGGGGAGGTTTAAGTTGGATATCAGGAAAAAGTGCTTCACCCAGAGGGTGGCTGGGCACAGGGACAGACTCCCCAGGGAAGTGGGCACAGCACCAGCCTGACAGAGCTCAAGAAGCATTTGGACAATGCTCTAGGACACAGGGTGTGACTCCTGGCATGTCCTGTGCAGGGCCAGGAGTTGAACTCCATGGCCCTGATGGGTCCCTCTCAAGACAGTATGTGCTATAAGTTTATGATTTTGTTAAATACTATTTTGTGATTCTATGAAAAAGTTCATTAATCTATCTGAACAAGTTGTAGACCATCACTTCCCTACCATTAATGGCTGCTGAAAAGAAAACATGTATGCGACTAACTCTTGGGAAGATGTACAATATGTACAGTAAGATGATTACTTGTCTTCCATTTGAAATTCTTCCAATTATTGAAAAAAAAATCAAATTTATACAAATTTAGTCATCAGTAAATTATAACATCCCATCTGCCCGAAAGCAAACCCTACATTCCAGGGAAAAAAAATTAAACCTCCACCAAACAAAGCCTTTCAGGCATTATTATGCATATTTTCTAGAACTCTAACACATTGACAGATGAAAAAAATTTAGATTGCATAAAATATATTTATTCATCTTCTTTTTAAATACAAATTTGAATCATTAGTATTATGCTAGTGTAAATAAAGCCTGTATCATAGATTTATTAAAAGAATATTCTGCAGTACACAAACACATGGAAAAAGGCATGACGTGAATACAGGGCTGTCTCTAAAGGTGTTTATATGACTCCCATTTTCATTACACAGAGGTGTCTGTTAGCATTTTGCACAGCTATTGCCCCATGTATATGAGGTAGAGAAGCATTAATGTCCCATTCTGATATAGAACAAAAATCCCTCAAATTTAAGGCCCTGGTTCATAAGCCTTTGTGGGCGCAACTATGAAATTACCTGAACCAATCTCAAGCATAATCCAGTCTTTATAATCATATAAATCATACCAATGGGTCATTTGTCTATGCTTTATTGCCACCCAAATAACATGATATTACTATCCATGATGGAATTGCCCATAGTCATACAACAAACAAGCAAAAGAGCAGAAAACTGGATCCTGAAATTGGAATATAAATACTTTCTGATGCTTCCCAATGTGCAACCTTTTTCCTATGTTTACAGACACTGCATGCACAATTCCTTGAGAATTTATGTGAAATGCATGTACAAAGCTTTATTCCTCTCCCTTTAGTAAGTACAGCTGTTGTTTAATGCTGTAGGAAAGCAGAACAGGGCCCTTTGATGGCACCAGACAATCAAAAGAGCGCAGCATCAGCTCTCCTATCACAACTAAGACAGAAATTTTTAAGAAGGACATTTAATAGTTGTGTATTTCTAAATCCTGTTAAACAAAACTACTGATAGAAAGAAGCAAAGCTGGCTACTTTCTCTAGTCCCAGAAAATCACCAGCAGTGAAGTTTCAGTAACTGCTGGACCACAGGACTTCATGATTTCTGTTCATATTCAGACAAAAATTCAATTCTAGAAGATTAAAGTTCACTAAGAATAAACTCTTACTTGCTTTAATAAAAACGAAATTGCTGAGACTCATTTTATAAAAAAACTCAATTTTTTTTTTTAATTTATTCTGAATTCTGCCCAAAGATGCCCAAGCAACATATCCTAAAGTCAGAGGGAAGCCATTTCATGTGAAGACTGAATTTTAAGTGTTTAGGTAAGTCAGAGCTCAGTCTACAATTTATAAGAACATTCAATAATAAACTAAAACAAAAAAATAATAAAACATTATCATGTAACTCTCCACATATAATATACAAAAGGAACTTCTGGACAATCTTACAAGTGAATATTTCTGTATGAATTGATGCGACAGTCTCAGGATTTAAGATGCCCTCTGTGCAGAGAGTTGCTCCTTTTTGATTCAATAAATATTTTGCAATGCAACTGTATATTAAATATTCATGTCTTATAATTAATCTGTCTTAAAGAGATTCATTCTGAAGTTACTGCATTGAGAGATTTTCACTGGCTTCAGTATTCACTGTGCCATGGTGACTACAAGACTATGTTCAGGTTTATCAAATGCAGAAATGCAAATCGTATCTAAGAGTCATTGATGCTTGTGAGAAACAGACCTAAAATGTGAAGTTCATTAAGATGTTTTATGGAAGAACAATACTAACCTAAATACAACAGGAGGGCGACCATTTTTGTGTTTCACAAAGATACCATCAAGACATGCTCCAATGAATATGTCACTTCCTTGGCTGTCCTGTAAAAAGTTGCAAAAAATTTCGCAAGTAAAGGAAAAAGTCTTCAAAAGCAAAGTTACCTGAGAAACAACTGCTTTTATAAATTCTGGAGCAGAAAATTATGGGTGGTTTGGGGTTTGGGTTTTATTTACTTTTGGCAGGATGTAGCCAGTCTAAGCAGGGAAAAAAGGGCAATTAGACAAAGATCAAAACCTCATTTACCTTTGCAGGATAGGTCTCTTCACCATAGCCCTCCATTCTTTCCACTTCTTGCATATATAACATTTCTGCATCAGGAGGAGTAAGGCCTCTACAAATAAAACAACAATCAGCTAATACTGCCAATAAAAAAAAGTCATCTTTGTTCTACTCTGAAGGACACTGTCAAAGCTTGAAAAGCATCCCCAGGACACCCAGGCAACCATCAAATCATGGTGTTTCTATCTGTGTTAATGGCTGATACATTTGGCTCAGCCTTTACACTTTGATTCTAATAACTTCTTTCTCTCTGGCATCTTTAGGGGTAAATGGCAACAAAGACTAGTTAATATTACCATCTCTACTAATGGCAGACAATTATCACATTCTTGATAAAATCCAGCACTGTCTCCACATCTCCTCACTTTACCAGAGGCACACATGTTCAAGACATGAATGTCTTCTATATTGCTATAGGGGAAATAGGAAGTTGCATTTTTCATTTCAGAAAAGACAGTTTCATTCTAAATTATGTCAATTTTACTGTAATACTTTGAAAGCATGAGGACAAGATCTGTAGGTAAAGGTAGAATTCTTTATAATTAGACCAACTGACAAAGGCAGCTTTCTCACAGACTTGCAGCAATATCACAGAGCTTAAAATCTTGTGTTTACCCACCCACCAACATACTTCAGTTACCTCATAAAAGACATTATTTCTACCTGAAAAATCCTGTCATGCTGATTTTTATGACTCTCAATACTTTTTTAATCATGAATCTCCCAATTTCTTCACGTTTTCCTAATGTCATGAAGATTAAGTTTTCTTTGCTGAACTGGAACCATGCAATCTTGTTACAAGTGCACTTCAAAGATAAGTGCAACTGCAATTTTAAAAGTGTTGTTTTAAAACAATACAGGGGAAAATATTCAGTATTACTCACATAGTCACAAACAATTTTCACTAATGAACTGATACAGAAAACACAACTTTCTTTTGCCCTGGACTATTGCACCTTAGCCCCCTTCTACCTAAGGTCATAAGAATTCTGGCACAGTTACTGTCTCTGCATTTCTCCTGCCTTTAATACCTCCCAATGTTGTTTATCAAGAAACATCCTTACTGGGGTCAGAACTTCACATGAACAAGAGTCAGAAACATGATACAGGTGAAGTCACACTATTTAATTGTGTCCCATATTCTTTTCAAGCTGAATCCTCTAATTTATTTTACTGAATATTCTGTTCTCTTTTTCACTTTCATTCAGCAAAAGCACTTGTAACTTTAATACAGATGTACTAGAGAAAAGACTCATTTAAATGAGAAGTGAAATTAGTCCAACTGCATTTCAAGATTTACAACTTTCTGAGCTACAGAAGCTACTGAAGACCAAAATTAAACATTGAAGAGTTTTAGACATGTTACCTGTACTTCTGATGTAGCAAGGCAACTTTCTGTGTTGCTTCTTCCAATATTTTTTCTTCTTGTAGCCAACCCTTAAGGTAAAATAGCATTTGTGGAATGAAATGCAAAAAAAATCTACAAAATCAAATGTTTATAGTCTCTTTACACATGCAAATCAACCCTTGACTCTAGCCTTGGAGCTTAAATGCTGTAATATGCACAAATAAACCCCAAAAGCATAAACACTGTTTTGAAGTGGTTTTACTTACTCTCCCATTTGTACCTCAACCTTCTTTTCAGTGTAATATAAAATAAAATTGAAAAGATCTTACTAAATCTTTGTTTCTGTGTAATATAAGGTGTCATTTCTCACTCCAATCTCAAAGAAAACGTTTAGTTAAATTTGACAGCCTAGGGAGCAGTAAGAAAAATGGATCATAGAAGTTTCCTAAAAATTATCTGCATTTACCAATTTTAAGAAGGATTTAAATTTGTCAATTTAGTAATTTAAATGCACCAATTTAAAGTTAGTACTTACCACTGGAAATAAAGCAAATCTTTGCAGAAACTCCTGAGATTCATACTGATCATAGTCTCCAAAATCCGCTAAAAAATACAAAAAAATCTTGGATTCAAACACTTTTAACAAAATTATTCAAAACCTAATTAATTGAAGCAGGATCTCCAAGTAGCAAATCTCCATCCTACTGAACTACAAACATAAAGCAAAACAACAGAGCAAACCAACCTATTACTAATGCTTATAAAGAGAAAAGGTAAAAAACTCCCATATTTTTACCTTGTTCAGAATGACTGGTAACACTCCTTGTGGATTGAGAAGAAGAAATTATAAAATACTTAATATGGAAGTTATTCCTATGAAAGGAGAGCATGTCTGACACACTACACCAATACAGCTCTTGAGATAAAGCAGTGTTTAGAATTAACCTATTCTACTGATTTTAAATACAGATCATCCTTGAAACCAGTTGACTTGAAAGAGCAAGCACTGCTTCTGCTCATTCACCTGCTAAAATTACTAACCTACCTGGTATAAGCTACTTTAGTCATTGGAGCATATCAATTTAGAACCTGTGCTTTTTTTGAGGGTTTTTTTCACTGTGTTATCAACATATACAGTTCATCTCTTATACAGGAATAAGAAATGAAGGTGAAAGCTAAAAGGATGAATATTTTCCATCTGGAAAGGAGGTTATATTGAAAGATTTCTATAAACAACTCACTTGAGCAGAGAGATGTTTACACTGTCCAAATACATACAAATAACAAAACAAGATTTTTTTGTTGAAGGCCATTAGAACCCGGCTTGGATTAAACAGATTCACTGTTATATAAACAAGTTATTAATACAATTTATCCTACTCCACTGGTAACCACATTTTCAAGAAAACATAATAATCATCTTTATTGTGATACAACCAATGTATATAACTAAATAATTTTTTTTTTAATCCTTGTATATATGTTGTATATACTGCCAGTGATTTTAAGTCCTGTTCAATTTTGGCAGATTTACAATTGCTGTTAGATGTACTGAAGTGGCATTCACTGTGAATGATATACAAATAACAATATGCAAACACAGCTGTTGCCATTACAAACTTTTGAGAGATTTAGTATCAGACAAGCACGTTGCAAGGAACATGGAACATGATCAGTGCACAGAGCCTCAGGACTGGTGTATACTCTATCCCATCTGGCCCTAGCTAGGAAAAAATAAGCTACCTTTTCATACAGGTATCACAGACACATGTTTTCCGGAGTGATTTGAACACAAGAACTGCTAACAGTCTTGTGCACTAACTTGAAATAATCTTATGTGATGGGAAATTTTGGATAAACAGTGGAAATATAAGTACATTCAAAGTTGCTTATTTATGAAGATATGTCAGAATAAAGAGTCTTCATTAACAGAAACAGAGGAAGGGTCTGTTGATGTAGGCAGACAACTGAAGCCTTTACCCCCAAAGGAACTCCAATGTCTAATTCAAATCCAGCTCCTGAACTATGTGTTAGATTCCCAGGTACACCTCTGAGGACTGCACAGAAGTTCAAGGCCACTGATCCAATCGCTGCTCTCCTCAGCCCATATGGCAAAGCCCCTTTCATAACTTAATGAATTGGGTCTCTTGAGTGACATAAAGAAAACAGGCAATAAAAAATATATCATCGAAGTTTCTGATGTAACATTAGCTACATTAGTTTGGTACAGTTTCCTACTTACCCTGAACTGCCAAACCAGCCAGATGTATTGCTTGTTCCAGTGTGCAAGGAATGTTGCCCTCCAAGATATCTTTCTTTAATTGCAAGTAATACTGATACCTACAGGGAAAAAAAAAAAAAGAAAGAAAAAGCTAACATGGGCTTGTTAATTTTTAAGAGAGAGTAGAAGACTATGCCTGCATTTCCTATTCCTCTCTGCATTCCCCAGTCTGACTAGAGGGTAGTATTCCTCATCATTTGGACCCACTAATTCAAGGCCTTTTAAAACTTCTGCCTCCGTTAACTTTCACATATCATTCTAGAATCAGTGATCTTAAAGAACTTCTACAATTTCTATCCACTACCAAACCTTCTTTTCTGTTTTTTTTTTCCTTCCTTCCTTACAATTGTTGTTATTGCCTCTTTACAACATTCAGTAAACTGCTGCTGGTTGCTGCATTCTCTTCCAATAAAACTAACAATGTACATTCCCTCAATCCCAGTAGGGATTTTCATTTCTGCATTACAACTTATGAGTACATTTTGTTCTCACTTTCAAAGCACCTTTGTTTTTTAATCTATGCTTTTCCTGCATCGTCTCTTGTACATGCAGCCACAACTTCCTGTACTGTTTGTCTACAGTCTGAGCCATTATGTGGCTGAATTCCTCTGCCCCTTTCAGCCACCCACAGAACTTTCTATCTGGAGCCCAAAACACCTCAAAATTGCCAGTACAGCTACACCAATTTGGCCACAGAGGACATTTGTCTTCTATAAATCTAGTTTCAAAAACTTCTTCCTCAAATTGTGTGTTAACTCTGGTGAACTAAGGTTATTAATACTGAGGCCATGGAAGTATGTGCTGTAATTCATCCAGTGATTAGAAAGGTCAGGTAAAATCCATATAAATTTTATTCATGTTAATGGACAGGTCTCTTCCATCACTGTTACTGCCCTGTTAAATACACTGATAATTTATAAATATTGTTTAGACTCTTGGAGATCCTACTACAAAAACCCAGTATATCATATGACAGTACACAACATCCCTATACAACACACACAAGAACAGCTGGGACTAAACTCAGACCTTCAAAAAATGGAAAAGTAAAAGACCAAGGCATTTGGGGAATGAGTCCTCCCAGTCAAGAAGCAGAAGGTAAGCTCGTTCTATAGAACTGCTATTGAAAGTAAACTTATAGAGAAAGAATCTTAACACTACCTCAACAGAGCACATCTCTTTTCACCTATAGCATTTCCTGGTGTACATTATACATACAATTTGCTTGAACATGTTCAGTCTCATTTACATCAAACAGGCATGAAAAAAATCCACAGATTTCTGAGACTAACCCAGACTCTTACTATCAAAGTAAGTACCATCTTCTAAGACACAAGCATAAGACTGGCACAATAATTCCTGCTTTCTATCAGGCAGCACACTGCCAAATTTTTTTAAAGCTCCAGCATAAACACCATATTCTTTAAATAAATGCCAGAAATGACTATTTAAAGTTTTTCAGGCAATTTAGCTTCCCAATGCAACACCTCGATACTTATCTTATTCTAATGTATACTACTACACAACACAGAAGCAGAACCAGAGATTTTTGAGCCACTAAAATTACCAAGAAATAGCAAAAAACTTCAGAGTTTAAAAAAAAATCCTTTAGAAATTATACATAAGCCCAAAAACTAAAGCTGCCAAGCATTGAGCAGTACACAACAATACCAGTGTCTGCACCAAGAGGTCTCTACCTGGTGACCCTGAAAATCTTTCACATCACAATTAGCAGGAAAGGTGTCTGGCAGGGTATTTTAGGAACAGAGACAGTTTCATGTAACCACAGATTAAATTAAGATGAAAAGGACCTCTGAGTGATCATCTGCTTCAACTCCCCACTCAAAGCAGAGCCAACTTAAAGTTTTTAGCTTAAATGGGTTAGCTAATACAAGTACATATTTTTGAAATAACAATACATGTTTGTAATCCAGCTATGGGTTTTGTACCCAATTGCCAATTTAAAATAATCATTAAATCAGAACTCTACACATTAAGCCATTAGAAGCCAATATACAGGCCCATAGGAATAACTGGCTAGTATCTATGCTCAATTTTACTTTTCCCCCTGCAGTCAGCAACGATTATGTGATGTTCCACAGTTTCACAGTAGAAATATACACAAAATAGCAGAACTAACATCTATATTTATAGCTCAGTGATAAAAAAAAAAAAAAAGAAAGAAATCACAAGCCAAAGTAGTCTGTAGCTTGCCAATGTATTGTACTAAAAGAACAGAAAGTACTGAAAGCAAAACAAAGAAAGCATAGCTTAAGAAAATCTGCAAGTGCTTTGTGCAGGATAGATGTCCATGAAAGCAACACATGGATCTTCAAAACAAACAAACAAAAACAAACAAACAAATTTAAAAGTCAAGCAAATTCAAAACAAATTCAAAAATCCAAAAAGGAACTAAAACAATCAAAAGACTGACCATGCAGTTATACCTGTTACTTAAAACAGGTTTCAGCAGATTCCTAAGATCACAAAAAAGTTAGTTGCTTGCTTAGTTTATCACATATTTAATTATTCCAAAGATAAATTAGCATATAGTTTGAACATAAATTCTGCCTAAAATAGTTTTCAGTTCTATAAAGGTAGGGGAGTGGAAAGCAGACAACTTTTAAATAAACTATACATTTCAGAATGCTGAGAGCAAATTTATAAACACATAGAAGTTTATACTATGAGGTTTACCTGGTAATCTCCTGCTGAAGCTGAGAAACAGTAGGCACATAGAACACTACTCCAAAATACACAGTTGGCTCCAAGGCATATTTGTCCAGCTGCTTTTTCAGAGGCTTGTCCAAATCTACCCATCTGCGCTGATTCTGCTTATTATAATACCAGAGACTGAAATATGTAATCTGAAAAAGAAGTGTTTCAATTATGAAAAAAGTTAATATTGTGATATTAGATAAAATATACTGTATGAAAGTCTTGCTGCTTAGAAATAAACATTTTAAAGCACTGAGTAAGGCTATGGGTTATTGAAAACTTCAGGAACTGCAGAGACATTTACCATAAAAAGCAGACATTACATCCACATAACCAACTCAGGTACATAAGGTCCCCCAACTAAAACTGTACCAGAACTACTCTTTATTTGGAAACAGTTCATAACTCATAACTCTGTTGTGGCCATTCACAGATGCTAGCAGTAGGCATTCATGTGTGACAGGAAATCTAAGGGAAGTGGGGAAGGCAAATGGAAAATGACATGGGACAGTAGTAGGGCAAAGCTTGGCTCCTCTGGGGACCTGGTAGGCAGGATCACAGGGGATGCTGAAGGACAAAAGAGCACAGGACAGCTGCCTAGCAAAAGCTGAGCTCATTAAGCATATGCATTGCTCACTGCATGAGCAGGAAAAGGAGCAGATACAGCAAAGTAGGAAGATATCTTGCCTGAGTGGGCCACTCCTGACCAAGCCAAAACACAAAATACAGCGTGTACTGGAACAGACCACCTAGAGAGAGGCTCAGGGATGTCACCCTTGGAAGGTCAAAATCCCACTGGAGAGCATCTTGAGCAACACAATCTCATTTTTATTAGATCCTCTCCCAGAAGGAGTCTGGATCAGAGTATTTTTCTATTGCTCCACAGTACAGTTCTAAATCCATACTGCAGAGTCACCCACAAAAATTTAAATTTCTCCACTATGTTTAAACTGACTAAAATCTGCTCCCACAGTACTTATTTTGTTCAGTTCTGGATCAGCAAACAGATATAGACTGGAAAATATTCACATCATTAGCATAGCCAAACCAGACATAGTAAATAAAAGTGTTTTAACCAAAGGAGAGAGATAAGTGAGTGTTAAAAATTACTAATTCTTAGGTAATTGTATAAGGTAAATCTGTAGGTATTTATATGAAAATTCTCCAAGTCCTTGCTACATAAAATTTATGTACTGAAATTGTAGAAATGCCAACACCTTTAATCCAATATTTTTCCTTCCATATTTTCAGACATTTCAAAGTTACACAAAATAAAGCTTTTAAAGTTGGAGTTTTATAAAGCAGAGGGAATATTTATCATTTCTCTAAATCAATACTTTCTGAGAACATCTCATGGAAAAATTGTCCCCCTAGTAAAAAAAAAGTATTTACTGTTGTTTTCTCAAAAGCTCTAGCATTTTGATATTGTGGAGAACAGATTTGAAATTCATTGGGGAGCAACAGCTCTTAGGAGAAAAAGGCCACTTCAGTACATTCATGCAAAAACTAGCCCCTATACACATTTGAAAATTCTTATACACACATCTTGGTTTCCAGTCTAAACAGGATGAAGAGTCCACTCATGGGATTCCAGATTTTCCTTACAGGTCTGACAGGGTGACTGTGTGTGCAACAACCACAGCACGGGCACATACACCCCATCCCAAACTTCCTGGGACTGCACCAGTGCTCTATATCAGCACAGACCATCAAGTAATTCAAGGCACAAAAGTCAAGGTGCAGCATTAAATTAATAAAACTATCTATTTCATAAAACCATTTTGTCTGGGATATTAGCAAAAATAGGAAATTAGAGCCCAGTTCTAAGGCATAGTGTTCCTTTGGCATTGCATACTGGTAAAAAGTACTTCTTTGCTCCTCTCTAAATGGGCAAAAACACAGTGTTAAGTGATTATTGGTGGTTTTGGTGTTTGGGGGCTTTTTAACCACACAGTTTAAAGAAAATTATTGAAGTTAAAATTAGTGCTAGCTGCCATGTATTTGCAAAATTAGTATTAATAAGATAAAAAAAATCAGACAAAATCTGCCTAGTTAACCTTTCTATAAATTTTAAAACAACTCTGGCCCTCTGATAAAAAGACAGCCTATAGTACAGAAAGTCAATTGAATTAGAACACTTCATAGAAGAAAAAAGCAGTTTTTTCTGTATAGAGGAAGATATCTAGAGCAAGTGAAAAATGGGAAAGTTTAAAAATCACAATATAAAACCAGACTATTCCCAAATCAGAAAGAGGGTTCTCTGTAAAGCAAATCCTACAAACCAAATTTTTCTCAGGTGGACACTGTGTGCTCATGACTTCTAAAGTCTGAAAGCCAAGAGTCAAATTTAGAAAGTCATTAATAGTTTGAGTTTCAAGAGGAAAAAAGAATTATGGCTTTGAATATAAGTAATATAAACAACATATTTGTCATTTCCCAGTCCAGGCACACAAAGTTTGCTGATACCTTAAACAACATTGTATTTCTATTCTTCAATCCCCCAATCATAAAGTGACCACCACCACACCACAAGGATATTGTGAAGATAGTATCTTAAATTCCATAAGGTGCTAGGGAAAAAATCCCCCAGAGCAGTACGACAGAAACACCATTACAAAAGAAAGATCATGTTCACTGCAATATCACATGCTAAAAAGGATAAAATGTACTGAATGACTGACTCCTCCTTAATCCTTCCTGCAGCCTGAGTAAGGAAAGGAATGTGTGTAAAAAGGTGTGTTTCTCTTTCATCCCAAGACTGTAACAGCATTCATGCAGTCACAGGAACCAAAGTCAGACCATGATGCTGACATTCTGCTCTGACCCAGCCCAATTCTCTGACAGGACAACCACATCAGCCTCGGGCTGAGCACTAAAATGTGGAACCACAACATTCTGGGCAAGGGCAATGGCCATGGCAGAGACTGAAAGCAAAGGGTAAGAGCTACAGCTGAAAGATTTCTATAAATCATATCACACAAACACATTTGTAAATCAACTGAAAATACACCCAAAAACAAGTACAGTGATTGTTTGAATAAACTCACTTGCAGCCTTGGTGGACTTAAACCTCCGCACAGATGTATAACAGAGATGATGCAAAGAGACCACAAACACTGCCACTCTTTCAAACTCTCAGATGTAAAACACTCCTGGCTCTAAACCCTTAATTTAAACTGAATGTATAGACTGTTTTTAAGGCATGAGGATCACTTGAGTAGATCTATTTCTTGGAAACACTGACCACTTTTGCTTGCCTACACACAACTGAGCATAACAGACTAAAAAAAAATGTTTCCACACTTTAAAATATCCTCTGGAATCCAGCACATCTTTAAACAAGCCATGCAAAATACTACAGACCAAAGCTGGTCTTCTGACTTCTATGCAAACCTTCCACTTCACTTCAAGGGCAGAATTTGATCCTGTGAGTTTTCAGAGGAGCTTATGCACCCTGGAATATTCGCACTGATTAAAATAGAACCCACTTTTATTCATTGCTAAAACATTTTATTATTAGCAGCTCAGGACAACATCCAGTGCTAAAAAGAATGTCATGACATAATTCTTAAAATATGTTAAGCTGTTAAGATTAACACTACTTTGAGGTTCGTTTATTTTAGTGACTTATTCATGACCCAACCTCTCTGAAGAAAATCAAATAGAAATAAAAGGAACATATAATTTCTGCACAGTTAATTTCTACCTACTTGCTTTCTGACACTGGAGAGAGTAAATATTTTTGCCTAAAATTTCAAGAGCTATCAAGAACACAAAAGTACCAAAAGCCCCATGCATTATTTACACCTCACAAGCTGGTGGGAGTGACTTCATCATTGAAGTCATCGAGACTTCCTAAGCGAAGCAGAGGAGTTTCACCAGGTATGAGTGCCACAAAACTACATTACTGCAGGTGACTGTGTTAGATCCTCTGGCATGACGTACAGCAAAAGTCAGAGAAGTGGGGCTGATCAGCCTGAGAAGAGACAAAGTAAAATCTTACTGTGGACTTCAATTGCTTAAGAGCAGGACACAGACAGAGAAGATAGAGCCAGAGTCTTCTTGGAAGCAACCACGGCAAGTATGAGAAGCACTGGGGACAAACTGCAATGTGGGAAATTCCAATTAGATCAGGAAAAAAATTTCACAACAAGACTAGCCAAACACTGGAACAGATAGCCCAAAGAGGTGTCAAATCTCTATCTTTGGAGGCACCTGGGTGGTAAACCCAGGCAGCCCCTGAAGCACCTGATTCTCCTGAGCAGAGTGTAGGACCACGCAATTTTCCAGTTAATTTCCATATCCTGTACTATAAATCTTACAAAATATGTCATAGATTACAAAGAGGCTGGAAAGGAAAATTGTTTTCTAATGGTTAATACAGTGCCTTCTAATTAAAGCATTTGGCTACCTCCCTCAAGGGTACCTGAGGAATTCCCATCCTAAGATCTGAGGCAAAAAATCAGAAAAGATAAAACAATAGCAGAAGAATGCAGTCAAAATATATTTTCAGGCTTTTCCTCTTTTACACTGGTACATACAAATAAAACAAACTGTAATACATCCCTGATCAGAATGCTGAAAACTCCTTTTCTTATTGAAGGATAAGCACTGCAGTCAAACTCATGAAATCCCAGCTAGCCCAAGGGCTCCACCACATCTAGCTTTATTATATGCTTGGATACAGAACAGCTCCTGTTATCAGGATAGCACAGTTGAAATAAACCACATGCAGGAGAACTGGGTCAATAATCTTGTACTAAGCACAACTGGCAGATACCAAATGAAAGTTTTTCCCTACGCCCAGTGTTAAGAGCTACAGTAGGAGACAGCAGGCCTTGAAAATTCTCCAGAAAATCCATTCTTATCACAAGAGACAACCTCCTCCACAAAACTTCCCAATCTCTAGCTGAGAAAGGACTTTAAGCAGCCTGGACTAGCCAGTGTACAATATCCAAGACTTCCTGGAAGTGGTGGAGGAAAAAACCTCCCATCATGTACCAGCCACCAAGTAGAAAGTTGCACTTCTCTATTTACTACCATGACCAATTCTTGCAGAAATAGGAGGATCACTGACATAAATCCCTCCCTTTCCCCCCATGGTGAAGCTATTTACTGTAGGTACTTTTGTCTATGCTTTTTTTTGTTGTTCTAGCCCTGAGAAGCTCTTCAACTGTAGTAGCAGGAAGGAATATTTAGCAGAGTAGCTACATGAACAAAGAGACAATTTATTCTTAAATCTTAGTCATTTCATAATGGAAACATTTTTTTCCAACACTCTCACAATTATTTTCTCCTAACTACTCTAATATGGATTTCACAAATGCTATTTAAACAAATTGCCAACTATAGTTTAAAGCAAAACAGAAGGGATAAAAAAAAAAAAGCAAATCAATATGTTGCAAGGTAATCTGATGTATTCTAATTTATTTGAATGAAACACTGTGCAAATCACAGTGCACTGTGTTTCACACCCTTCAAATATCTTGAATAAACAATCCTCTAACAGGCAAGGAAGATTCTACTCATCAGGACATTTGACAAAGGTAAGCTGACTAATTTGCAAGCTAAAGATCCATACCTTCATATTGCACAGAAAACATTATGTCCAAGATATATTTTAACCTCTGGCAGAGATAGGTCAGTTATCAACATGATCCAGAAATGCAGAAATATACTTTTTTTGAAAAAAATCATGTTACTTTTTCCCACCGCTGATCAAGGCTCTGAGAAGGATGAACTCACATAACTGCTTTTGACTTCACCTTACACATCACTGACACTAAAAGAAGAATCATGTTCCCATTCAGCAGAGGCTTAAGTTCTGATTGCTTTACTAAAGGGAAAAAATTCAAAGTCTAAAATACTAAACAATAAGCTAATGCCTTCTCTTCAGAAGTAAAGAAAACCTCTTCTGTCAAAATTGGTATAAAACTGTACAGCAATTCACTGACATGATGGTAAACAAAATGCAATTAAGTGGTATTAAATTGTGACTTAACTTTATAAAAATGCAAAATAAATCAGGTGCAGGGCTTCCTAATTGCCACTATTGTTTTCATGGAAAAACCTTTATTTTGTGCTGCTCAGTATGAGACTGACTGAAAACCCTTTACCAGGATGTATATCCTTTTTTCTTCAGAGGAAGGAAGAGCTACAAGAATTGAACTGAGGCAGTTACTGATTTTTGCCTAATGCTCTACCCTTCCATTTACCTTGGTTCCTAAATTAGAATTATCACACTCTTATAATTAATATTTATTTTAGATGGATTCAAATTTGCTTTTCAATAAAGCAACATCTTTTAAGCTAATCAGATTACACATGGAAGACTGGCATTCTTTTACACATTCCTCCATGTCAATTACTCCTTTCCTAATTATAAGGAAAATTTGGTTGAGAGAGCCAACCACAGAAGTTCAACTACGAGCACTGCTTCTCCTCTAATTTCTACAAGCATCAGCCAAAATGTTGTCAGACTTTTACACAAGACATAAACATAATTAATGATCCCTCTGTCATGATGTGGCCCTACTCTTATTTGTCAGTCAATATGGTTACTGATACATACAGACATAAGAATATTTATGGTTCACTTGGTCTGATTTTAAAAACACTCTTTTCATATGCAAAACACATTTAAGAAACGACCACAATGAATTAAAGGTATTTTTTTGTGTTTTCTCCAAAGAAGAGCTGATGTTTTAGAATGCAGAGCAAAGTTTTACAGCATAGTTCAAGCATTTCCAAGGCATGTTTCAGAACTTTGAAGTTATTCAGGATCCAGATAACCTTGGTTCCTTTTCCTCTGCGTATCCAAAACAAACACAGGAACTTCCATATGCACAACACATACACTCCACAGAAGTTCCCTGCCATTGGTTCTTATTCTTGTGCTCTACCACATATCTGCAGTTAAGTCAGACTCTACTTGTACACAGTAGCAGAATTTGCCCCTTCTCTCTGGTTTAGAAGTGCTGTGTATAAAACAACAACATCAACAAATCGACAAGAGGAAGACACCAGTTTTAACATCTCCTGCCAAACCTAGCTAGCTAATGTACTAATGTACCTTGTAGCTATATTACAATGTTTTAAAAAATCTCTATATTTTCAAGGATTTCATTTGCATACTCGTGCCTCAGATGCAAGATTAGCACTGTTGTACATAATTTTTAAGGTAGTTAACCAGCAGAGATCTCAGCATTTTTTCAAAATTTGTGATTCCAGATTGGTTTTCTGTATCACCTTTTAGCATAAATCATGTTTGGTTATAGTTCTCTCATGGGATAAAAGACAGACTGTTCTACAAAGGTAAGTAACTTATGTTCACTATTCCCTTTGGCTTCTTTCCCCAGTTCCTCAGTTTAAGAGAGCTGGATTACATACTCATGCCAGATGAGTCACATTCTAGGAATACCAGAAGATACTCAGTTTAATGAATTCATTTCACTTTTCTAAAAGTTTACCATTCTGTAAAAAAATTAAATTGTCAACATATGTAAATCTTCCTAAATGCTAACTATGTGTTCATACTAGTATACAACTTGGAAATTGAGAAGTACTAACTGGAAAATCAAAAGAAAAACAGTGTTTAGCCATGCAATACATAATTTGAAGGTTACTCATTTAGATAAAGATCTGTTAAAACAAATATCTTAAAAGATGGCACACCATTAAAAATAGTTCAGTTCAACTGTCCAAATTCAGTAATTCCAAACCACACCAGGGAGAAAGAGGTATTTACAAATGTTACCACTGAATGTGTAAAAAATGGTAGAGATTCCCCTAATGCCTCATGCAGTAAACTGTTTTGAAGATGCTTGGGAACTGCTTGTCCTAGCTTGTAGGCCATATACAGTAATCTGAAACTGATACCTTGGATGTGAGAATGGTCCCCAGTCTCAGTATTTAAATCAACAGTCATACTTTCATGTTGAACACTTAGAATTTAACTTCATGCTATAAGGCTGCTCAGTGAAATAAAAATAGGCAACTTTCTAGAGAAATACTTTGTATTTTACTGTATCAAAGACTAAAGTAGTTTTTGCAGGTTTAATGAAAGTGCTGAACACATTTTTCTTTCTGAAAACTTTCTACTAAGCAAGCCACCAGGACTGATTCAGTATCTGCTTGGCAAATCTGACTATTTAAAGGCAGAACAAGCTTTTCTGAATGCAAGCTCTGGAAAGTAATTTATATCCCTATTTTCCATTCCCTTTTATTGCAACACATTTTCCTGCCAAAATAATCCATGCAAGAATGCATGACTGAAGGAATCTGCTCAGAGTTCAATAGTGTACTGTCAACTCCCTTATTCTGATATATGACCCTTAATCGAGGGAATTACATTTCTTGCTCCCCTTTTTTTTTTTTTTTTTTTTTTGGTTTTGTTTTTAAAAAGATATTTAGGAGTGGTTCCAAAGAACGAGATAATGAAGAATAGCTGGAAAAACTGCATTTCCAGCACTCTGTTACTGGTTCAATAGAAGCTAGTAGTCATCATTCAGGAAGACAAAGACTTTGCATTATGCAAACAGTAAAAATTCTAGACTTTCTATGACTAAGAAGTTACATCTGAAAGTAGACAGATATAATTGACAAACTCCATTCACACAACAATAACTGAATTCTAAATATATGATATCTGATGTGTTCTAAGGAAACACTAAGGCTACAAGCATAGCTAGATTCTCCTTTTGTTAGAAGGAGAAAGATTAAAAAAAGAAGGCATATCCTTGCAAAGAATTGCATTTTCCAAAATAACTGTACACTAAAAAATACTTGGAGACTCTACAAGAATGCATATTGCAAGTGAAAACAACCACAATAAACAAACCCTTACGGCTTCATGTCTATTTCATTTTTTATTATTCTTTAAACAGAAATAATAAAAAAGCATTTTTGAAAATAAATTACTATATATAACATTTCCCACTGAGGAATCTTACAGTAATGCATGCTTGTAAAGTAATAATGTTTGCAGGATTGAGTTCTAAATATATTTGCTCAATATTTGAGCAAAGTTACCAACAGTTACCATTGCTTGACAATAAAAAGATATTTCAAAAGATCATAGTTACAAATGCAAATATTTATTACTAATTATTTTCCCAATTACTTATATTTTGGTTACCTAAATCCAGGGTTTTCATCCTTTATTTGAATTCCATAATCAAAAGGTCATTCTATGGCAGACCACATAACAGAACAAAAGGGTACTTTTCAGAACAATGTTAGCAACCCTAGACTTGTATCACTAGTTTCTCTCTCCTGCCCACCAGAAGTGCACATGCTGTCATTGTTCAATGACTCCAAAATCAACTAAAGTAAACCTTTCAGACTCTAGGGGAAATGTCAGTTCACCCAGGACTGAGAGCATCAAAAAACTGCATTCAAATCACCTGTGCTCAACAATTTTTTTAAAATAATGACATTGGTTCATATGTTGGTCATCTATGTAGATTTCTATTAACATTTCAAAGATTAGCATTTCAGAAGGAATTCACTCAACACAGAAGATGTAGAAATAAATTACTAAATGTGTAGAAGACCAAATTTCAGTTCCAAAAGAATCCTTCAAAATACCAAGTAAGGAGATTTTGGGGGAAAACCAGGTTGAACAGATATTTACATATTCAACTAGCACAAACCAAGTCTCTCCATAAGGCCAGCGCTCAATCTATATGACTAAGTAAGAACTCCAAGACAATGTCTGCAAATATATTTGTGGTATGTAAACAAGCAAGACAAACAGTTGGTAACTGGTACACTTATCACATTTTGTGCTTTAGATTCTTTTTACAGCACTAATCCATCAGAAAAAAAAAATACACACACACAAATAAAATACTGTCATATGACTGAAGTCTTGCTGTAGTTTTTAACCATGTTGCTTAGGTTGCTTAGGTAGAAATTATTTTCTTCCTTTGTGGGTTTTTTTAAGTAGAATTTTCAGCAATGTCATGCTTAAAAAACATTTACTTTGTTTTTGCTGCATTCTAAGCTTTTATTCACTGATACTTCTGACATTTCCTCCCCCTGGACATTCCCTAAACTCTGTAACAAGTTTAGAAACTGTTTAGGAGCAATCCAAATCCCCATAAAGACCAGAAGGTGAAGAAACAATGGGAAGACAGGATAGCTGCTCCAGTAGCTGATCACCCTCCATGGCAAGGAGTTACCACATAGGTCATCTAGCACCAAAAACTAAAGTTACACCTTCATTTGACGACTCACCTCCCGCAATTCAAGCCTCTGAGCCACTGCTTCCAGACTTTCCTGGCCTGTGCTTTCCACTGACAGTGTGAACTCCACAAATTCATTGTTGAGCAGCTGGATACGAGCCACCAAGCAACTCTTGCTGGATACTGTGTAACGTCGAGTTCGTTTCAATTTTAACCCAAAAGGTAGAGGCATCTTCTTTTTCCCCCGGAGATGGCTAGTGATAAATAGCTACTACCACTGAGACCTTGAGAGGTGACCAGAAGGCACCTTCTCTCAAAAGGTAAGGAGCTGTAAAGTCTCCAGAGATCAACCAGCAGCAGCAGTATCCATTAAAGCCAAGCAAGTTTTCCACCACGAGACAAGAAGAGACATCCACTGGAGTCCTAGTAAAGGAACGAAAGAGAAGAAATACAAGAATCAGAAGTATTTTGACTGAAAAGGGAATGGTAACATGGGAAAAAACACATGTATCTTTTTTTCTAAATCTAAATAATCAGTCTACCTCTCCATAATGCAGGGCTGTTATGTATTCAAATAATGAAACAAGTACCAGAGTTTCTGGTTTTTCCACAAATGACATTGGGTTTTGGCAAGTTGCTCTTTTTTTTAAACTCACAAGTGAATAATGAATCTTAATCATGTGTGACTGCAGTGTCTTAAAATAAGTATTTATAAACTAAATTGGTATTTAAATAAAATATGTTTATGAAATCTAAGTTGCCTAAGGTATTTGTAATACGAAAAAAGATGTTTTGTTTATGAGCAAATCCAGCAACCTGGCTTGTTTTTCAGAGCCTTCTGCAGCCTCAGCCACTATCTGCTGTTGGATTGAACACTAAACCAAGCCCCATAAATGATAAAGGGGAAAAAAAGAAAGGCAAAGAAGGCCCTAAAACTCACACCTTAGCCATTTCCTACCAGACAATTAAAGTGCAATTCCTTTAATCTTCCATAGATTACAGCAAGTCGTACCATTATTCCTTATGCTAAATCGCTGTATGATGCTTCAGGTTATGCTTTGCCTCACCAAGAGAATATGCAAATTCTGAGAACCATTTATTTTCTAATTTTTCCTTGAAAAACATACTCTTACCCAGACTACAGGTAGCCACCCATCTCCCCACTTTTTGCAAACACCTTCACGCCTCTTCTCCTGTCAACTCTATTCCATGCTTTGCCTTCCTCCTTTTCCAAATGTTTTCTTAGCGCACGCACCCCAGTCTGTGAAATTTGTCACAGAGTCACGGAAAGGCCTGGGCTGCAAGGTTCCTTAGAGATCCCCCCCTTGCACGCCGCTGCCCTGGCTCAGGAATGCCATTCCCTAGGCGAGGTTGCTCTGCCTGGGCTGGGCTGGGCTGCGCGGGGCGGCGGCGGGAGCGCCCCCGGAGCCGCGCCCGGGCCGGGCAGCGCTGCCCGGCCCCGCCGCGCTGCTGCCTCCGGCCGCGGGCAGGAGCTCTGCCCCTGCACCTCTAGCGGCAGGGCCACCCCGACGGAAGGGGAAAGAAAACAAACGCCTACTTTTCTTCTTGATTTTTTTTTTCCCCAGGCTGGCATGTATTAGTAGCATATATTAAAAAGGCACAATTTGATTTCTGAGGAGTCTTAGGATGACCAGACAGGAGGAACGCGAGGATATGAGTTTCTTTGGAATGGAGGAACCAGAAGAAGCAGTCTTCCTAGCACATCTGCTTTTAAACTCAAAGGTATAGCTGGAAACAAACAAATACCACACTCTCCTCGGACATTGATATACCCACCTAGAAACTTATCCAACATAACCACAAACTCTTTAAGCTAAAAACCCCATATCACACTCCTACTCCGCAGCAACAGCACTGCAAAGAAGGAAGGTGGAAAGACATGAAAGGCCTACAATGGGGAGAAAAAGGAGGTGCCACGGCATTTTTTCTCAATGACATCTTTGCAGCCCTACTCCAAAGAATGACCAGAAGCATATTTCATGACCTTGTCTGTGATAATCTTGAAGCAGTTCTACCATTCTACAAAATCACCATCCTCAACATCTACCACCTAAAAGCTGAATGAGAAAACAATCCTCACCCAAACACCAACAAATTTGGTTTTGGTGTAGCTGTAGAATAAGTAACAACAAATAGCAACAGGTTTCCCTGAAAAATTTAGGGATACAGAGGGAATCCTCAAGTTATTACTCCCTCTGCACTTTGATCCTCCAAATCCAGCCCTGCTTGAACAGCATGCAGGGAATGCTCTACAGACAGAAGCTTTTAGTCCCCTGTCCACTGCCAGCAGAATCTTGCACTGAGTTTATTCTGGACAGAGTAACTTTTAGCTGGCTGACCTTAGCTCCTCTCCCTGAGGTCCATTTTCCAATACATTCTTTGCACAGTTAGGTGTCTTTGGTGCTACAGCAACAAGAGAAACCAATTTACTCCTCTCTGAAAGCTAAAGTCAGAAATGCAGAAGTGTTTTAATCTCAGGTTTTATGGAGTACCACTGAGTATGAAAGACTTTCAATATTTTATGTCCATATCAAGGGTTAGAAAAATATTCTAAGAGCATGGGGAAAAAAAAACCAGAAAAAAATCACTAACCAGATGCTAACCTGACAGGTGAAATTTCCAAACCATCTAATGCTGACATGAGGCAGCTTCAGACTCTCAGTTATTTCACTATGCAAACAGGTAGCAATGCAAACATAGGAAGGAATTTTAGAGCTGAATTTTCAGAATGTGCCAGTCAGGAACATTCTCCAGGTTATGATCTGTTGTTTACACTGAATGCTCCACTGAGCCTTTACCCTAAATTATTTCATTTTTGTATGCCTGACATAATCTTCACGACTTCTGAAACCCATCTATAACAAGAAAAACTCAAATAATTAACTTCCAGACCATGTCACAAAAGACCAACTAAAAAAAGATTCCTAACATATAATATGTATTGTAGAATTAAGGCAAGTTGGCTGAGTAACAACAGGGTATCATTCAGTATCTTCTACTGCTAGCCATGTGTAGTTCTCGCAAACATCGCTGTGCTGGTTTTATTCAGCAGCTGTGCACTCTGCAGTCCTAGGTGCTCTCAAATTTGCCTACTACATTGCTTTAAATTCAGACGTACCTGAATTGTTTTAAGCTACTTTAGCAAAACTCATGGCTACATAGTGCCAGGAGTTAAAAATCCAACTGATGACCTTTACAATAACAAGTCTTTATTTACCAAGCCTGGAATTTTCATGCAATAGCTAACAATATCTTTAGTGGCCAAACTTTGTACCTTTATACTTCAACAGCAACCTGTAGCTTCAAAAATGCTATATGAGAATTTCAGCAACATGGCCATTACTAATGTGTGATTACTGAGCACTGTGGTATCTTTCTCCTTTACCTTCACCTCCTACTCCCCCCTCAATTATTTGCATTTGACTTTACTTTCTCTTTTTTTTTTTTTTTTCCTTAAATAAAACATCAATATATCATGGTGAAAAAGGGCTCCTATTACTTCACATTCTTGAAATACATATATTTTTATTTCAGAAATATTTGGGCAGCCAAAAAAGTAATCAAAATACTCCACCCTCTCCTTGTTTTACCAGTTAATCTTTGACATAACTCTCCGACTGAGAGAGCAGCAGTAAGTGCATATCTCAAACTTAGTCCACTTCCAGAAGCACAGTCCCACAACCATTTACTTTTCAAAACGTAAGTGGTTTAAACTCCTCAGCCTTACAGTACACAGCAGAGAAGATCACCCGCTATGTGTTTACTGTGCCCGCTGTTTTCCCCTTACCTTGCACAGCGATCCAGAGACACCGGGTCTCCTTTCACATACGTGTAGCCGAAAGAAACCCCGAGCGCTCCAAGGCTTCTTCTCCCGGAGCCATCTCATCTGTATTCCTCGGGAACTGACTTACTGTGTTCCTCTCGTCCGAAACAGCTGCTATCTCGGCTAACCCACCTTCTTCTCAGATCACTCATAGTGAAAACATTCCTCACTTCCTGTCTCAAAAAACTTGCTCTGGATATCATTCCACTGGGTAAAGAGCTGGGGGGTGGAAGAAAATACTACAACAAAATAAACCTGTGCCAGCCAGCTCTTCAGGCGGCCTCTCTCATGTGACGCTGTGCCGCATGAGCGCAAATTGCGTTCTCAGAAATATTTTCGAATCGGCCGTCCCTGTGTACCTCTGTGTGTGTGCATTTAATTTCTTTTCCTGGAGGCGTTCCCCTCGCTCTATCCATGCGGAAGGATACGCTGAAAGAATTAAAGCGAAGGCCCGTATGCTTGTAGCCCATTACCTCAGAGAGTTGGAATGCCTGGCAGGGAGAATGTCAGCAATGAACAGCTGCTTCTCTGGCTACAGGGGCACTACAGAAATAGGGGTTACAACAAATAGCAGGCAATCCTTGCTTTTTTAATCATATGATCATTTATTTTAAGCCTTTCCAATTAAGGCAAATACCTTACCAAAATTCTGTTGGTCTTGTTTTCATGCAGCTTGGAAATGTTTTCAAGGTTTAATCCCTATGTGCTTTACCAAATGACCTATGCACGCACATTTATGTCCTTGCAAAGTTTCAGCTGTTAGCGAGATACACAGAAAAAAAATGCAGACTAAAGGCTGATCTTTCAGCCTGTCTGGACTTAAAAACTTCCAAAGGTGTCACTAGAAATTATACCCTTAATAACAACTGTCATAGCAAGCTTTAAATGCATATAAAATCAGGAATATTTAAAGTGTTTAACTAATGCAAACACAAGAGGGGCTGTGCTCCAGTCTCGCAAGTATATGAAGATCTCCATGTGTTTGTGTGCATGTGAAATCAACAATTGTTGTGTGCAATTTGGAATATTGGCTCTCCACATTGAGTGAACCGGGCAAAAATTTATACAAACTTGGAACCAGTCAGGGATGAGGAAAAAGGTAAGTGAGTATGTGAACACTGACTAATAACTGTAAAACCTAGAAAGTGTTTTGGTAATGTGAAGTGCACAAACATGCTACTGTCTGAGCAGGTTTAACCTGCATGTCAACTATGCAAACAGCAAGTTGCTCATGAGGACACTAATCTTAGCTGAAATATGTAGGTAACTTTGTACTAGAATGAATTTTTTCTGAGATATTTCTTCTAGACACAATCATCTTCCCTGAGATCAGAGTATCTCTTTTTTATTCCCCTCCATACATCAGTCATAATTATTGTGAGCAGTCCATAAGCAATGTACAAAACCTTAGTTGGGGGAATCTTCTGTTGAGTAAAATAAAATAAGCTTGAACTAGCCTAAAGAGATACTCTTTTCTAAAGGTGTCTGCTGGAAGACAGAACTGCAGTTACTTGCTGGAAAAAACTGACTGATACAATGTATGAAAAATCCAAGCCATGAAAATTCAGGTTTACAGAGGCAACCCCGCCTATTTCTAAACAATTCACACTGGAAAAAAATTCTCAATTCACTTATCTGTCACATTTCCTATTCTAATTTTTCATCACACCCTTTTCCTGCCAGATTCCCTGCCTAGAAATTGCATTTATTAGACTTTCCTTGCTTTCCATAGTTAGTTCTTGCTGCATTTTCCTTATTTTCATTTACATTGAAGACACCTCATCTGAAATGAGACAGCTATGACATTGTCTATATGTTCCTTTGCAGCTTACATCTCCTTTTGAATCTCATCACATTTGTATTCACAAATAATTTTTTTCTTCTGCTTTTTCCTTCTTATAACCCCAGTTTGTGCCCAAACTTTGTGGTTTTCCACACTTTCTCCAGATTGCCCCACCTCATTTGTTTTTATCTCACCACCCCTATGTTACTTGCTTGCTCCAACTCTCAACCCTAATAAAAGGGACAGAGACAAAGGCATCCATGAACATGTGATGGACTCTGGTAAAGACACATCGGTAAGAGGTAGAGTGATTGCCTGAGGGCACAGTACTGAGCTTCTGCTTCCCTCTTTAAGCCCTGGCCAACACTCACAACATTCAGGGTTCTTGACCTCATCTTCGCCGTACTCTTTATTCTGTTTTTGAAGTTTATGTGAGGAAATTAATAATATCCCAGAGCTGAATTTTGCACCCTTTGTTCTATAGATACAAGGGAAGTTTCTGTCCACTGGATTAAATATGGCCTGCCCATAGTGGAATAGGGATAAACCTTTTTTTTTTTTTTCTCAGAAAAAGGGAGACCACTTCTGAGACAGGTTTTTGGAGGGTTGGTTTGGTTTGGTTTTTTTTTCATCTTCGTTTAACTTTGTGATTGCAGTTTGAATGTATCAGCCAATCAGTGGAAGCTGATGCAAATATTCACCTTATTTCAATTCCACAGGAACTCTCCAGCATCTGGTCTTTGTATTGACTAAAGCTAAAACAGAAAGTTGGAAGCAAGCCAAACGGGAGGAAGATTTAGGCACCCTCCAGGCAGAAAAGTGATATGCAAGTATATACTTCTCAGCCTAGTGGAAAGTTACCCATCTGTGATAAAATAACAGGCAGAATAACTTGGAAACTGCTAGTTAAAGGGGCTTTCCCACAGTGCTGAAACAATCAAGAAGTCATGTGGAAAAATATCTTAACTTTTACACCATGCAAAATAGTAATGTCATGAACTGAAAAGTCAGAATACCTCTAATTCTAAATCTGAAAGCTGTTCTCTATACAAATTCACTTTATTCATCATGTTTTGGCTCTGAAGCCTTCCTCTTTTTTCATCATTCTATTTCTTATTTGCGAGAAAGGAAGAGATGGCTGTGTCTTTATGCATCATTATATATTATTGATGGTAGTAGAGAGGACTGCTAGAAAAATGACCATACCATATGTCTATTACATGCTCGAGACCTGCAATTTCATGTGTACAAGATTCATTTTTACTTAGAAGGCACTGTAAAGTGTTAAACATGTTCTACTAAGTAACTAATTAATTTATAGATTTTTCCTATTAGAAGAAAACAGTCAGTTTTCATACTCAGAATATAGTGCTGAACGTGACAAAATGAGGTCCTGCTATTATTCACAAAGAAGCTTTTTCTAAAGTAAGTCCTTTACTTATGAAATAAATTTAATTCTTGTTTATGTACTGCAATTATTTTTAAGAATTATTTTTCTTTTTCCAATACTACAACACAGTACAACATAATTGAAATCTTAAGAAAGCAAAATGTGTCTCTTAAAGGTTAAAATGGAATGTAATTAAACTGATTTGTTATTGGTTCTCTCTCACTGTAACAGCAATATATTATAAGCGGAATCAGGCAAACAGCTCAGATCATTAGCAATAATTAGTCTAAGCTATCTCTGTATGATGTTTGATTTATATTAGGAACAGTGATTCAGAAAGGGATTAATACAGCTGTTAACTACAATGCCTAGAGTTTATTTTAATCAGTGGCATTTATTGGAAAAGACCCTTTATCTGTAGGCTGGGCTTTCTATAATATGACTATTCACTAAAGCAGCTGAAGTGAATCCAGGGCATTGGTGCAAAAGATAAACTGTTTGCCTCAAACATTACTTTTTTTTTGCTTACTATTATGCTTACCTTGTCATCACATCATTCTTCCTCCCTCTGCAACTAATCCCTTGTAGCAGTAAGAGATGCTTGTACTGGGTGTAGATGCTTGTACTGGGTGTGTGTGGCCGGTTTTGGCAGTGGAGGGGCTTCAGGGATGACTTCTGTGAGAAGCTCCTGGAAGCTTCCTCTGTGTCTGATAAGGAAAATGCCATCCAGCTCCAGGATGGACCCTCTGCTGGCCAAGGCCAAGCCCATCACTGGCCCTGGTAGCGCCTCTGGGATGACATTTTTAAGAAGGGTAGAAAAGTTGTTGCACACAAGCGAATTTCAGCCCGAGAGAGGAATGAAAATATGCAATAGGAACAGCTCTGCAGGAGCCAAGGTCAGTGCAGAAGGAGGGGCAGGAGCTGCTCCAGAGACTGGAGCTGAGATTCCCCTGCAGCCCGTGGTGAAGACCATGGTGAGGCGGCCGTGCCCCTGCACCCTTTGCAGGCCAACAGGAGAGCAGAGATCCACCTGCAGCCCGCTGAAGACCCCACGCTGGAGCACATGGATGCCTGGAGACTGTGGATGTGTGGGAAACCCGTGCTGGAGCTGGCTCCTAGCAGGACCCATGGCCTCGTGAGAGATGAGCCCACGCTGGAGCAGGTTTGCCACTGGGACTAGTGACCCTGTGGGGACCTGCACTGGGACAGCCTGTTCCTGAAGGACAGACTGACTGTAGCCCATGGAAGGGACCTGTGGCAAGGCAGTTTGTGAGGAACTGCAGCCCGTGAAGAGGATTCACATTGCCGCAGTGAGTATGCAGTCTGTGTGGCAGTCTGCTTCTGCTGGGAGCGGGGAGAAGGAAACAGCATCAGAGAAAAGAGGTGATGAGCTGATGGTAACCTCCATTCCCTGGTCTTGGGGGGAGACAGGCAGGGAATCAGGAATAAAATTAAACCCAGGAAGAAGGAAGGGGTGTGGGGAAGGTGCTTTAAGATTTGGGTTTATTTCTCATTGTCCTACTCTGATTTCATTGTTAATTAAACTAATTGCCCCAACTCTGTTTTATCCATGACAGTAATCAGTGAGTGAGGTCTCCTGTTCCTGTTCTCAACACATGAGGCTTTTTGTTATATTTTTCGTCTCCTACCCTGATGAGAAAAGGAGGTGACAAAGAGGTTGTGGTGGGCACCAGGAAACCTATATAGCTGCAGTGTGGCATTAAAAGTTACTTGAGTACTTTGTGTACAGCTGTATCATAATTTTTTTTTTAACAGATAGCAGAGTATTCAATTTGTGTAGTTCCCGAGAAAGAGCATTAACACTGAAATAACCCCGCAGTTGTGGTTCTAGCATTCAGAGTTACGCGGTTCCGCGACAGGCGGCCAGGAGCAGGCCGTGCGTCCCACGTCCCTCAGCCACGGGCCCGCCCGCCGCTCCTCCCTCGGCCCCGCTCGCTGTGGCGGTGCGGCCGCCGCCCGGCAGGGGGCGGTGCGGGCGGAGGCCGCGCGCTGAGCCCGAGCGGCGCTCGGTACCCGCGCGGGCGGCGGTGGGAGCCGGGCCCAGGGCCGCGGGGAACGGGCCGGGACGGGGGAGGCTCGGCGCGGCCATGGAGATCGGCACCGAGATCAGCCGCAAGATCCGGGTGAGACAGAAGCAGCCGGGTCGCTCCCTCCGCCCGCGGCAGGAGGCCGGGCCCGCATGTGGGGGCAGGCCCAGCCGGCGGCTGAGGCACCGGGCTCCGGCCGGCCCCCCCGCCACAGCAGCCGGCGGCGGGGTCCTTCGGCCTCGGGACTCCCCGGGGAGGGCGGGAGCAGGAGAGACGTTTTTGTGGGAAGCGGAGTCGGGGCATCCCTGTTCCCCCACGGGCAGCTGCCAGGTGCCGTCTGTGTCCCGGGGCTGCCACTGTCGCCCTGCAGAGCCCACCCGGCCCGGGGGCTGCTCGGGGGGCCCGCAGTTTGGCCGGGTGGGAGCCCTCGGTACCGGCAGGGCCTGTCAGCCGCTCCCACTCGGCGGTCACAGTTTGGAAATCCCGGCAGGTTTCTGTTTCCTGTTGAGCTAGGAATTACCTTTTATCAAACTATCTTAGCTTCGTTTTCTTTGCACCTTATGAGTCCGGGTGGTCTCTGCTTTTAAAAGGACAGCTGGGACTTGGAAGTTGGATGGTGGCGCAGGAACTGGTCTATCGGAAATACGGTAGAGAGAGTGAGATTCCGTTAGTCTGCTGTCAGCCCCTCGCTATTAGAACGTTCCTATCCTGAGAGTAGGAGAAGTTTAACATGTTAAATCAATGTGCTCAAAGAGTAAATGAGAGAAACTTTGCTCCCACCTCTTTGCAGTTAGAAATACTTTGTTGATCCATCCCTTAAATAATATTTCATTATTTTTTAGGGTGCTATTAAAGGAAAGTTACAGGAGCTGGGGGCTTATGTTGGTAAGTTTTGCCATGTGTTCAGCAATCTTCTCTAGATAATTTTTGTTATTTAGAAAAAAACCCAGCTTAGCTAATGGAACTTACTGTTACCTGTGTTATTGCATACAGAAGCTGTAAGCATGAGAAGAAATACCTGAAGTGCTGGACTATTAAAAAAGAAAGAGATATACCTCACAAAATATTATAGTAAGGATAAGAGGAAGTAGTATGTGAACATCTGTAAATGAAGAGCTAAAAGAAAACAGCTAAGAAATCAGTCTAATAGTCTTCCCCTTTAGAAATGGTGGCAAGGGATTTGAAAGAAAAACAAACCATGATGGAAAGGAAATTTCTTTAAAGCATTAGGAGAAACATTATATAAAGCAAGAGCCTTGGAAATACAGCAGCAGTTAGCTGTGACCACTCTGAGATGGAATCAGTCTTTCTTACACATATTTTTAACAGCTCTTGAATTCAGGGTGAGGCATCTGTCAAAATTAGGAGAGAGGACAAAAATGAGTGAGTGGCTTAGGAAATTAAAAGGCCAGGTCAGAAACTTTATGTGGGACAAACCTTTAAAATGAAAGAGCTACATTGAGCTAATGATCATGAAATACATGTGTCTGAATCTTGGAGGCAGGGGGAGATCTTATTTTCGTTTGTGGCAGGAGGGTGAGCCATGTGAACATCTGTGGTTTATGGATTTGTTTGTTTTTTCTGAACCCAGGAAGAAATGGGTATTGCACTTCAGACTAGCTCTTTTCTGCAGCAGTAGAAGTTGGTAACTTAACACAGCATTCTGCTGGAAACAAAATACCTCAGTCCTGAAACTGCATTGTTGTTGTCTGTGATGCTTCTTGGATTTCAGGTGAAGAAAAGGAATTGAAAGCATAATTTAGTGATCCTGTGAGTTGCAGGGCCAAGTTCAAAGTTTGTTTGAGCCCAAATTCGTCTTCTTTCCTATTTCAAGGGAAGCATTGTATTTATGGAAAACTGTATTGGCTCCATAGAAGGGAGTTACCTATGAGCTGACATTCTGAACTCAGTTGTTGCCTAGGAGCCATGTTTAGAACTTTTTAATTGTAAAATCATCTTTTTCACCATCTCAAAGCTTGTCTTTTTAAGTAACTCATTTTGTGTTGTTTGTTTGGTTGGGGGTTTTACCATCATTCCAGGTTTCAGTTTCTCAGTCCTTGATTCTTTGCTTTCTCCTGTGCTTCTGAAATAAAAGTCTTTCTTGTCTCTAATAGTCAGATTATGGTAGAATACTGGCCATCTTTGATTCCAGCTATGACTGTTCTTTCTTTGTTTGCCTTCTGTCTCTGTATTTAGAAGACAGGTTTCCTGTATGCCCAGGATCAGCAGACAGTGTATACAGTTTCTTCTCTGTCAGCTTCTGAACTTTAAATAACTTTGTATTCTTTATTGCTAAGTCTATCTTGCCTTGGCCTCCTTTTTCTTTTTAAACCACCATTTCCAAATTTCTGTGATTTTTCAGGTTTCTTTTCTTGACTAGAGTATTTTGGGCAACTTTTAAAGTAATCTCTTTCAAAAATTCTCCCTTTCTTCTTTCAGGTAACTAGTAAAAAATTGGTTCTTCCTCGTTCTAGCCTCTGCACAAGAACTTTTCTTTCTGTAACTGCTAATTCTTTTCTCTTGAAAACTTTTTTACAAGAAGATATTTTGAAACTAACTTGTTGTGTAGAGCTTACAAAGGAAATACTCATATATTTGAAGCAAGATGAAGTCAGTTACTTATTCATCAGCTAGGAAATTTTTCAAAAGGCTGTAGTTCCACATGCAGTTTAAGTTGGTATAAGCCAACTAAGTTACTAAGAAAGTTTCTACAGTTACTAAGAAAGTTTCTTTCCTTCTTCTATCCTGCTGTTACAGGTAATTGTGCTAACTTATGCTTTTATCTGTACTTAAAATATCTTCTTTACTTTATCATATGTTAACCAAGAGCTTATCATGTTTCAAAGCCGGGCTGATAAATAAAATTCATTCTAAAGTCCTAGGTCTGAATATTGGTCCATCTTGTGCAGCTTGTAGTTTGCAGTGAAAAAGAAACCCAAACACAAAGCAGCAACAACAAAAACTGAAACAAACAAAAAGCCACCAAAAAGAAATGAGGGTTTAAATTCGGAATGGGTTATGTTCAGCCAGTTGAGTAGTGGTAGTGCTGGTACAATGTGTGAATGGTATTTTTGTAGTCTAGGGGAGAGAGAACTTATTTACAGTGTACATAGGTGTAGAAGAAAGGCAGTTGCTTTCATTTGGATTTTGATTTGCGTTTTTCATTTTTTAGGTCTTTTTAGTGTTGTGTACTATCTTAGCTTGATTAAATAAGCACAGCTGTATCAGTATCTTGATTCAGATTCATAATTTGAGGCATTTCCCAGCTCTTTGCACTTATTGTTTTTATGTTCATGTCATGCCATGCAGTGGGATTGGAGAACATGAGGTGTTTGATTAAGCTACATTGAAGTCAGTGCTCAAGAAGCACAACTAATGCCTTTGAGCAACAATCGTGCCAGTCAGTCCTTCAGCAGAGGCCAGAGCTAGGCGAAAGCGAAATGCCAAACACCAAACTCCCCAAACCATAATGTGGTTATGTTGGGCTCTAAGCATCTTCCTATGCATTCTGAGGAGTGGGAGTACCTTTATGCAAGGGAATGGGTTTCTCTGTGTGTGAAATTGCATGCATTGCAGTATAGAAATTCAGTCAGGAGGTTGCTGGGATTTGTTTTATTTTTGTAGGTAGAAAATCTGGACGTTGATACAGTTTTGATTTGTTCAGTGCACATATCAGAAATATATTTTATTTATCTGTTTAGTTTTTGTAACTAAGGAACTTTACCAAGGATAAGGTGCTGTATTTGGCAATATTTGAGGTGATGAATATTGTAGATGTTTGCTAGTATTCAAGAAAAAGAATATAGGCAGCAGAGTGGCTTTCTTTTATTTTGTCCTTCTTTCCGTTCTGTTTACTCTCCTTATAAATACACTGATCTTCAGCTTGTGCTCTTGTGAAGTTGAGGATCTTTTATTCCTTGCTTGTAGATGAGACTTGTATTGAACCTCAAAGGAAATGGAAGTCTTTGTTAATTTGCTTACCTAATCCTTTGCCTGCACAGTCTTTATAGTAAGAGAAAAAAAAAATTGGTTACTTGTTTAAAGATGTTTGCTATGTCTTCCATGATTTATTATACTTTAAAACAACGTATTTCTCTTTCTATTAGATGAAGAGCTCCCTGATTATATTATGGTTATGGTGGCCAATAAGAAGAGTCAAGAGCAGATGACAGAAGACCTTTCCCTTTTCCTTGGAAACAATACTGTCAGGTTTACTGTCTGGTATGTTTGCAAGCTACTTATCACACTTCTTATTAGTTGTGCAGGACTGCTTTCTATAAGTGACACCTGACATTTAAAAAAAGTTATTTATGTTCCTATTATGTAATTTGCATTAATAAAAACTTCTAGTTTGCATGCCTAATAAGTACATTAGTTTTAGTCTGTCAGCAGTTAGGCTTTCAAGGTGACAGATGGCAAAGGACTGGAGGACGTATTTGTTTATAAGCCAGTCAAATTTGTAAATAAAGTGCTCAGAGAGTGGGGGCTGTATCTTGACATAAAATTACTCCTGCAAAAGCCCCTGTGAGCATGAGAGCATTGTTCACTGCAGTTAGGTGTGAAGGACCAATCTGTTTGCTTTTATGCTAGCAGTGCTTTAGGTTGCTGTGCATGGGAATTACTATATCAGGGCAGATGAGCAGTGGATCTAATTCTGTGTACTGTCTTTGACAAGGCTTAGCACCAAATGCTTAGGTATTCCCACCTCTCAGGCTATTTATTTATTACCACCACCCAACTCCAAAAATCAAAAGTAGAACCTCAGAATTATTGTGAACAGGACAAGTTAGCAACACTTAACTCTGCTGTCAGCAACTTAGAATGTGGATTCATTTATTCCATGCTGCATGACAAATTTAGCCATTTCTCATGCATTTTCTAATACTGAATTTGTTTTACAGTAGAAACCTGTAAGTAAATCCACATTTTAGACATTTGACTCTTAGAGATTTTGTTGCTTTCAGAGTTGTGTCGTTTTCAAGTTAACCTTATTTCTGAATCTCCTATCTAATAGAGCTTTAAAGAACATTATTTTGTTTTGTATAGATGAGAAAAATACTACCATTTTTTCTCTTTTTCAGTTTGCTTTCTTTGACATTTTTATACTGACAGTTTACATTCATTTCCAATATTTCTTCTATGTAATTATTTCCTAGGAGCTTTTCTGTTATTGAATAGCAGAGAGAAACATTTTAGAAGTTGGCTATGTTATGAAATCGTTAATACTGACAAAAAATGAAAAATAGTTCCAGCTATTACAACTCACTGTATTAGCTATTTAAACTGATGGATTTCCAGGTGATAATGTAACTTGTGTGGATATAGTTTGATTTTACTTAGACAGGTTTCATTTTTCTCCTGGCATTTGTCAAAAAAATAGTAGAGGACTACAATTAAGCATAGACCTCTTTTTTGAAAACTGCACAGGCATTTCTTTGCTGCCTCTTGTGGCCTGCCTAGGTGAAGCTTTTGGGTTTCAGTGTATCAGAAAATCATGCAGTTGTCTTTCTGTTAGTAGTTTTGGGAATCAGACAAATCAGTGAAATTTACAAGTGGATGAGGATGTAGCTCCTGTACTACAGTTTTGCCTGAATCCTGATATACAGTAAAAAACAGTGTAGCAGAAAACACTTTCAGGGCTTTGTAAATGAAATGAAAACTGTATTGAAAAAATAATAAATATGTAGAGAAAGCAAATTCATCAAATCAAGATAATTTTATATATTTATATTTAAAATTATGTATTGACTATATGCACATATTATATCACCAGCTGGTTTTGACACCTGCTTAAATCTTAAACATGGTGACTGTTTTAACCCTAAGTCAGTATTCTCATTTATATATATATATTTTATATATATATACACACATATATATATGTGTACACACACACACACACACACACACACACACATACACACACACACATATATATAAATACAAACTCAATGTTACAAGTGTTCTATCAGAAACCAAGGTTTCAACTTTTCTTCTTTACCAGAAGAAAAGTTGAAACCAAGTGAACAAGCTGTAAGAGAGCTGGTGGAAAAGTATTATATAGCATTGTAGCTGGGAGTTTTATGTGCTTTTACTTCTTCTAAAGACAATGCAGAATGTATGTGTTCTTAAATGTTGGTTAAATGCAGTACTCAGCAAGATCTGCCTTCCTTGGTTTGTCTCTGTAGCTGGTAATTTTGGGCCTTCTGACAAAAGTTTTGCAGCAATTGTGACAAACCTGGCAATCCTGCTGGTTGGCCACCACTTCTTACTCTGAACCAAGCATCATATCAGTTATTCTGAGGTCAGTGTGAAAACTGATCTGCATCACCACAGCTCAGCTGACAAGTGTTCTAGTGAAAGCTCACAAGGAGAACAAGTATAAGCCTTCGTTATATTCACATGCAGTCTTTCCAATATTTTCTTGTCCCTTAGCTCATTTCTAATATTCAGCCAAAATTGTGGACTTGCCCATTATCAGGTTTGAATTCCAAGATATGAGTTTGAGTGTTGGCGTTTTTTTCTTTCTTCTCTCTGTAATATGTGTTTATTTTTGAGCAGCCTTATTGTATTAAAGCCACATAATTTTCTGTGTTACTTCAGCTTAGTGCCTTTTTCACAGGCAAAGGGCAAGTTTTGTACTTCACTGAGATATTTTTGCTCACCAGCACATCTCAGAGAGTATTGTTGGTATATACAAAGCATGCTGGAAGAATCCTGAGAAGCCTACATACTATGACTTATATACTGTTTGAATTTATACTTACAATTATGTCTAACTCTACTGTTTAATTAAAGTTTCATATATCAAGTAAAATTTTAGGCTTCTAACTTAGGTTTTTTGAATCAATCTTTTTCATACTTAACTCCATTGTTTGTAGTGAAATGTGGATAGTATTGGCTTTGATGATGTAAACAACTAAATGCCAAAAGTAGATGATGAATACTCTGCCTGCATGTGCAAGACATGTTGGAGGCAAGGTACTTTAAGCCTCCCTTTTGAGGTTAAACATACTCTGGTTGATGGAAAGTGAAGTCTTAAGGGTGAAAAGGCAATGGGTTTCTGAAAAATGATTAGTTTCAATCTATCTCTAGAGAGATATCTCTGTCTTTGTTAGTCTGAATGTAAGTTGAACTTTTTTATTTCTCCTTTTTCTCTTTTGCTTCCTTCCCTGTCTGCTGTCTATTTCAGGCTCCATGGTGTTTTGGATAAACTGCGATCTGTGACTACTGGTAAGTAAGAAAATTTAATTTTGAGTGAAGGGAGGCTTATTTTTTCTGTGTAGTGTTACATGTCTGAGTTGTAAAAATATCTTGTCTGTTTCATTAATTTTTTGTTTATGTGGTTTAATGTAAAAGTGAAAAGTACCTGTCTCCACAGAACCAACCAGCGTAAAATCTTCAGAATCTAATATCTTTGAGAGCAACCTGCCTTCCAGCAAAAGCAGTTCATGTGTGAGTGATGAGAGGAGGCGAGAGGATGTCTTGCCGCCTCTTGCAGTGTCAAGCACTCGGACTGAAAGAAATGACTCCAGAGTTTCAACCAGCTCACAGGAGCAGAGGAACACTGCTTCCAGGTAAGGTGCTACCTACTTCCTAACACACCTTCAGACATCAGTAGTTGTGTGAGTGTAGTAGCCATTCTAAAGAATACTGACACTTGGAAAGATACAAGTACTTTTGAAGAGTAAAGCATTGCTACAGTTTGTTGTACAAAAAACATTAAATCAGAATTCAGTTCTTTAAGCAACATAGCTTAAAGATTAGATTAGGGCTTAGAATAATTAACCAAACTGAAAAATATCAGTGTGTTAAATTTGTATAAACAGTAATACCTTAATGATTCTTCCCTCCTGGCTTTGATTAAAAGAGAATTCTCAGTTTCCAGGACTTGACTTGCAGATAATATTTGGTGATTTCTTTTTTTATCAGGCAGTCTTGTGAAGATGGTTCTGCATCGCGCTTAACGTCAACGGTCAAGCCTTTGAGGGAATTGTCACCTTCTGAAGCTGTAATTGACATTAAGCCTGAACCAGATGATCTAATTGATGAAGACCTAAACTTTGTGCAGGAGAATCCTTTGTCACGGAAGAAACCTATTGTGACTGTAACTTACAGTTCCTCTCGTCCCTCGGCCGAGATCTACCGGCCACCAGCTGTCAGGAGTGCAGATGGCAGCGTTCACGTGCCCAGATTGTCACAACAGGGCAGCTTGCAGGGGAGCCGCCAGTTAGACACACAAGGCTGCAGGTCTTTGGAAACAGGCCAGCTGTGCAATCCAGAAGCATTTGGCAGCTTAGCAGAAGGTCACAGACCCACCTCCAAACTCGGTGCTGATAAAGTGGGCAGTGAGGTTGGTACAACCTAAACTATTGCAAAAGTTTATTCTTCCTAGGAACCTAAATTGCCATGTATGCTTCAGTAAAATCTTGACCTCAGAGAAATCAGAAGACTTCTGTCACTGGTACCAGTAGGTTTGAGATTTCATCCTTTGAGTCCACTGATAAAAACAGATTGCGTAATTTGACATCATTATCTGAGAGCTTACTGCATCTCAGAGTTAATTGCCATATACATCTTCATGTCATATTGACTTGGAGTAACAGGTTAGCACATTATTGAGCTGCATATGATGAATCAGGAATTACAATTCTGATCTTAAGATCATTGAATCAGCGTGATTTTCCCTAAGTGCTATGTATTCCCCCAGCTTTACACAGTCCTGTAAATCAGGATTTTTGGCATGCTGTTTATTAGCCCAGATACATTGATGATGATGAGGATTATTGTTACTATTCTATTTAAAACCATGTCAGTTAGGAATTCTTTGGGATGGATGTTGGACAAGGACAAACTAAAAGATGATTGCTGCCCTAAGTACTTTGGAGGCCAAAATAAGCCAGGCAGAGTGGCAGTCCTAGCTGATAGACTATCCATATGAATGAAGAACCTGTTTTGAGAGGAATGAAGATAGTTATGGCTGCTAATTTTGCAATGAAGCAAGGCTTTTACGTATCTTGTATTGCAAGTGCATCTGTGTTTATTGCAGCTCATAAAGTTCTCTGCCCTTGCCACTACTTAATTCTCTATAAAGGATAATGAATTTTACTTGGAAATCTAGATTGCTCTACAAAGATAGATGCTGGTGTCTTAGTTTTTGAGAATGGAGAAGTGCAAATGAGAATATAATGATTTATTTAATGTACATAAATCACTGATGAATGTCAGGAACATCTCTCCTTGGTAATGTTCAAAAAAGGTCTTGTGATACTTTTCTTCTGTTACTGTTTCATGAATAATGTCCAAAAGAGACAACAGGGACCTTGCACCATCCCGACTGCGTGTAACAATTAAAATCCTTTGAAATATGTTGTTTCCTTGCTAGCAGTGAATCCTTACACCTATCTGAAATTAGAATTGATACAGAGGGAGAAAGTAATTTGTGCTGATTTTACTTTTCTCTCTTAGTCTTTCAACATACTCATCTTGAAGAATACTATAAAATTCTTTGAAAATCCTGATTTTCTGTAGGCGTGGGATAATTTTTCTGTACTGGAGAGATTTTTTTCTTATTTTTTTCCTTAGTGTTGTTTACAGTTACATTTCCAGTGAGATGTTTCACTGTAAATGTGTCTGATTTTCATATTATCCAGAGCAGTCACTTGTCCAACTGAATGGAAGTTCTCCATCTCCTGGCTCCAGGTTGGATTGCAGTGCTTTCTTTGCCGGCATGGTTAATGCTAAGTGAGCTGTTTTGCCTGCTCTGTACGTTGTAGGAGGAAAGCTCCAGGAAGAGACGGCTGCCCATTGTCAGCTCAGTAGTCAAGGTGAAAAAGTTCTGTAATGATGGAGAAGATGAAGAGGAAGAGGAAGACTATGGATTGCGAACAGGAAGCATCTCGAGCAGTGTGTCTGTACCGGCAAAGCCAGAAAGAAGGTACTGAGGATCTCAGTGTTTCTGAGTTTTCAAGAATTAATATAATGATTGAAAACTTTGGAAGTGGGAAAAATCAGTTTGCACTTTTGAAATTTGGCAGACAAAATTTAGTGAACAATTTTAATATTTTTTGTACTATCTCATAACTTTGTGGATGAGATGCCTGTTTATGCCACCCTTTTGCCTTTGATTTTCTAACCCTCTTTTCATTATTGCATGTAAGATGCAATGGAATGTGAATTTTTACATTATTTGGGTGAAGCTTACTGGCAAAAGAACATTAATGTTGACATGTTTCAGACCAGGTATTTATTGTGGTAAAATAATTTTTCAGTAATTTGATTTATTTTCAGGAATTGTTTTCAAAGCAGTTACTACTTGTTCTTTAAAGTGATTTCGCCTTTTCAAACAGTCTTCAGAGGATTTTCCTTTTTTCTGCTCCCTAATGCTGTCCAAGTGTCGTGCATTAGTCAAAATACACATCTTTTGTATCTGATTTTTAACAATAGAGTAAGAACATATAAACTAGAGAAGAGATGGTTCTACTGACCTACAGTGCTATCTTATATAAGATTTATTTTAAGCTAATACACTGTATTTAATTTACCTTCAGTATCACAGCACATTGGTCTGATTTAAGCTTCCTTATTGCTGATGTTAAACACAAGCAGAAAGCCTTTTTAGCAAATAATATGTTTTTGATAGAGTCATTCTAATTATGCAACTGGATCATATTTCTCAGGGTGGCTGCATAATTATTGGTGCCAGCACAAACATAGCAAGACATAAGTGGTGGGCAGAGGTGGGAAGAAATTAATGTCAGATAGTGCCTTTCATATGTAGCATGGTTTTACAGCAGCTTGAGAGGTGAAATCACACATCTGGGCTTCCATTTTTAGAGCATTTTGTGGATCTCCATCCACCAAGAGAACAGATTAACTGAAAGCTGTTTTGGATAAAATAATTGTGAATGATGATTTCTGTTAATATTATTCCTGTGTAACAGGAAACAACTGTCTTTAGCATGGACATGGTTGCTGTGCAATCCATGTACAATTAATTTTTTTTTGTCTTTCCTTTAGACCTTCATTGCCGCCTTCAAAACAGGCCAATAAGAATTTAATACTGAAAGCAATCTCTGAAGCACAGGAATCAGTTACAAAAACAACCAATTATTCCACTGGTAATTAGCATTTATTTTGCTTGTGTTAATCTGTAATATTTCCAAATTCTTTTGTATAAATCCAAGCTGAAGAAATTGCTTAGAGATAAGACAGAATGTTAAATAGCAAGTTATTTATACTTGATGGGTTTACTGTGTCCTGTTTCGTTACATTGATGTTCAGTGATGAATTATGAAAACATAAATGAAAGAGAGGGTCTTTTTGAACCTAAGTGATTCTATGAATCTTCTGCCATTTTTTTGTACTCTATTTGCAAGCACTTTAGCAAAGGGTACCTAGCATCATATGAAGAAACATGTTGATGATCCATGATTATTTATATGAAAGATGGAATGAAAAGTGATTTCAAAATGATCAGAAAGTACCACAATAATTATATGTAGAAGTGGAGGAATGAGTATTTTGCTGTTGTCACTCTAATCCTTCTCATGCTGTTTTGTCTTACAAGTAGGTGTTCCGAGGTGCCAGTCAGGGTGCTCTGTGCACATGCACAAATACACTTGAACAATAAGAATTTTACAGGTAGCTAAAGATGCTTTTTGTGGAGACAGATGCTTGGGATTTTTTTTTGTGTATGTGTAGGAATTTGTGAGTTATTTTAGCACAATATATCTAAAAACAGTACTGTTGTGTGATTGGGTAGTATGTAAATGATTTGCCATTGTTTCTCTGTTTAAAGTTCCGCAGAAACAGACTGTTCCAGTTGCACCAAGAACTCGAATTAGCCCAGAAGAATCACACTTAGAAGTAATTCATGTGCAAAACAGACTGCCTGTTCTGAGTTCTCAGCTTCAAGTAGAAGAGTCTAAGGAGCAGACAGTTGAAGAAATTCAAGGTCATCTGATAATACTCTTCAAGAATTTATACTAGGGAATATCATTTTACAAGCTGAGCAGAGAAAAGGAAAGGAATGCTTTTAATTTTTAAGTCTGCATCAGAAGTTGCATGCAGAACTGCCCTGAAGACCATGCAGCTTTCAAAAGCATGGCTGTCAGATAGTCATGTATCCAAACACACACACAGACAACCTCAGAGGAATCAATCAATAAGCAAAGAATGTTACATTTTTTGCTTATTGATTGATTCCTCTGAGGTTGTGGCATGTCACTGAAGAATAATTTTGCATAAGCACTTATATTTGGATAGTTTCTCTTTTCCCCATCCTTTGCATTTTTCCATAGTATCTTGTAGTAGTAATTCTGTCACAAAGCTTAAGTGAGAGTGAAGATGCTCTAGAGTATTTAGAACAATTTTCCAGTGTATGAAGTATTAAAATATTCTTTCAACATGGTTTCCACACAAATGGTTATAGTGTTTATTTTTCAGTTTAAACATTAGAATACTCTATTTGCTCTTACAGGACAGCTGATACCAGGCTAACTGTGTCAGCTTTGGACTGTGTCAGCTTTGGTTTTTACATCTGTTTTGAATCTCCTAAAGGGCATAATATTTAAAGGCAATCAAAGTGCCTTTTCAGCATGGTTTTCTTATAGAGGATGGGGGGTTGTCTTTGTTTGCCACAAGGAATCATAGAAGAAAGGCAGGAGAAAAAATATTTCCATAACAAGTACTTAGTTTATACTTGCTAAGTGTTTAAATATTTGGATAATGAATAAAATTTGGTTTTGAGTAAGATTTTTGTAACGTCATCCTATGGTCATTGTAAAGGAATGGTAAACATTCATTATTTTAAAAAGATTTTTGCAGTTGCTTATTCCTAATGTAGATGTATTTGGAATCTTTCTACCACCCTAAAGTAGTTGAAACTGTATCTGTAAAGTATGTGAGAAAAAGCTTTATCAGCCTTTGAATTAATGCACAGAAAATAATTACGCTAAATATTTTCGCTCTTTCGCCATTGAAATGGAAATGATAGCTTGCTTAGGAAATCTACAGAAAGCAAAAATTATTTTTTTAAACCATATCTTAAATGTAGAACAATGTTGCTCTGATTTGCTTCAGCTCTTTTAAGAAGACTGTAAAGTAGTCCCTTGTTAGTTGCTTTCCTCTGTGTGTGTTCTCTGACTGGCCAGCTCCTCTACAAATGAGGAGGAAGAACTTGGCCTTCATCAGTTGCTGTGCCCACTGACCTCATTTATACTGAGCAGCGATTATGGGAATGAGCAGTGTCCTACAGTACTCAGATTTTGCCATGTTACTGTTCCTGAAACACTGAGAAAAGTGTTCATAATAATGAGAATGGCTTTAACAAATATTAAAAGTGTGAATGTTTTTGTTGTTGATTTTTTTAATCAAAAGAATTAGTGTGCCTTAGTTCTCAAATTATAGTTTCATGTTGACATGCTGTAAAATATGCTTCTTACTGCTGTTTTGTAGGAATTGAACAAAAGGAGCTCTCTTGTCGACTTCAGATTGATCCTATGATTGAAGATGCCTTGCAAGTGTCTCAGGGTTAAGTCTTGTGATCTTTTATTTTCTAATCTAATATTAATGTCGAATGAATGTTAAGATACTCCTTTTCAATTAATTATACTGATTTCTACAGTTATCTAATTTCTACATCTCTAAGGAATGAATGCATTACATTAGTATCTGTTCAGAGGATGAGAGATTTGGAGGGGGAGGGGGGTTGCACCCCCTTCAATGCTGTTTCAGCATAGCCATTCCACTTATAAAATTTCGTAATGTGACCTAATATGGCTTATGACTTCTGATGATCCACCTCTGTGGAATTAACAGGGAAGTAAAAATATTTACTGGAAACTACTAGGAAGAAATTAAAACAAAATAAGATTAGCTTAGTGACCATGTAAATTGATAGTAGAAGTATTCTATAAGTTAAGAGTACAAGTGCCACCTTATTTTACTCTTTTCTATGTAATTTTTCTCCCAATGCAGATTACTGTGACCCAGAGTCTCTGGTTCACTCAGATACTCGGTCGTTTATCCTGAAGAAGCCCAGGTTATCAGAGGAGATGGTGCCACAGAATCAGCAACTGGGAAAGAAGGGTACAGAGGCAGTGCGAGTTCACTCAGGACGTCTAATACAGACACGGTGAAAAGCTACTGCATTTAGGACAGTTGCTAGTCAAATTGCTTGTTTGTGGTTTAGATGGAGCCATTTGGTCAGACTTGTGCTTTGTCAGTTCAGTCAGGAGGTGGTAAATCATTTAAAATGGACTGACTTTGAATAGCAGAAGAAAAAAAGCAGGGGCAAAAATTCTCACAGGAATCCTTTTCTAGGAAAATATCCTAGGGTCAACCGTAGTTTGAGCAAGTCTTTGATTTGCAAGAAAGAGGAAGGAACTGAAAAGTAGTGCTCTTCTCTTCTGATCTCTGAAATCTTAGTCAAGTAATAATCATTTTGCTTAAATTGCCTTTAGTGTTATACCTGTTTCACCCTTGGATTACATTTCTTAAGAAACATCTTTTAATGTAGTATTGAGTGTGGTGAATCCTGGACAATGATTTAATGATTTAACTCTCCTTACTGGAGAGTTTGACCAGGAGAAGCTTAAAGTTCATGTCAGCTTCAAAGTTCCAGGTAACAAATAGTCCTACCTGTTTTACAAGTTTGAACCATTCTGAACTTCATCACCTGGGCTGCTGTGCTTGAGAATCTTCTGGTGTTTTCTTTGTGTGAGTGGCTTTCAGCAGCCTGTGTTAATTGAAAACAAAACCAACAGTGAGCAAACAAACCCAGAAGGATAACCTGACAATATCACAGTTGAAGGCTGTGACTGTGCTGTAGGAGAGAGGTAAATTTTTGTATGTGAAGAGTCAGTTTCTGACTGCTTCAATCTGAAAGTTTTAGTTCATGATGTTTTCATGTTCTGGTTTCTGTCCTCTTAAAGGCATACTACAGTGTGGTTGCTTTTAGCCTCACTTCATAAGGAAGCAAAGTTTATCCCATTGCTATTTGTCTAAGATGAGATCTCCACAGTTCTCCAAATACTTAGAATCATTTGTCATTCAGGAAATCCCTCAGGTGAAATGGATAGGATGGTGAAAGGCTGGAGAAAATGTATGTGTTCCCTGTTTTAATGCTCCTTCTTGTCCATGCTGACTATGGTCAGATACAGGACACTAGGCTATCTGTGTCTAACCTTTTAGTCTGGCTGAGTGTCAGAGTTATTTGTATCACTATTGCAATTCTCTCATCCTAGTTCTAAAAACTTTTACACCACTTGTTTCATAATGTGTTTTCAGTAATTTTGAGGAGACATATGTTCAGTGTGTTAAAAGGTTTGTAATTCCAAGAATGATATTGGCTCTCATTTTCTGCCTCAAAACTGCAAATTCCACTGGATTGACTGTTTATAAATAGCTTTTGGATCCACAGCTTTTGAATATGTCTGTTGAGCAGAATGCAACAAGCTGAACTTGTACCTGAGAGTTGTAGTTCTTATTAGTGCCTCAAGGGAGACTAGAAGTCTAACTGCTAACTGGAGTGCAGTACCAGTAATTGTTAAAAGGAGGTCTGTTACTGCTTGACTCTCCATTGATTAACTTGTAGTACTTTCACTCACGACCACAGCTCACATTCACTCAAACCTCTTGAGTCAGACAATGTAAATTTACTACATTTTTTTGTTTGATAGAGACCAACTTGCACAGCCAGAGAAACCTGCTAGTCCCAAGTTCATTGTGACACTGGATGGCGTGCCCAGTCCACCAGGATACCTCTCTGATCAGGAAGAGGAAGACATATGTCTAATGGAAGGATTAAAGCCAGTTGTCCAGCACATGTGTGCTGGCAAAGGATTGAAAGGTCTTCGAGCACAGCAGATGCAGATTGTAACCAGGCAGCTGGAGAACTGTGATGGTAATTATACTGACCAACAGGATCTTACCTTGCTGTGCTGCTCCTTGAGCATGGCTACACCTCCTGGATATATCATTCTTAAGAAACTAAAGTGGTGGTGTTTATTCTTCAAATTAGAGCATTTTTTAGACAAATGAAATCTGGGAGTTCAGTGGGGCCATCTCTTCAGAAACCTTTGTCTTGGTGTACTAGAACGATGTGGCACATGGTAGTTCTCCACATATCTTAGTATTAAAATTTGATTGGGTTTTTTAGATTATTTTTTTTGTTTGGTTGGTTTTTGTGGTTTTTTTTTCCTGGTTGTTACATAGAAGTGGTTCTTCTTCAGTATATGCCCCCATAATAATAAATCTGATGATCATAAGAATTGATTTTTAGCTTTCACCTCTTGAAATAATTTCCTAGAGTAAATATATCTTGGAGAAGGAAACATGGCTATAATTAACTCATGGCTCAGCAGAACAGTCATAACGCAGGTTCAGTTGGGATCACTGCCTGTCTGTTCAAGTCTTTAAATCAAAATTCAGATTGAAAAAGAAAATTTATTTATTTTGCTTGTAAACAGTGCAAATTTGATATTTTATGATGAAGCTGCCAAAAGGCAGCTGTCAGTCTAGTATTATGACTTTCTACTTTATAGTTTTGGAAATTTTCTTCAGAAAATATGATGCACATAAACTTTTACTGTCATAACTTTTTTGATTAAGAGACAATAGAAGTACAGTGAATTTTGATTGTTAGATTGTTTACACCAAGTTGCATATAGAATCATAAAGGTCCCAGCTTGGGGTTGTTTTTTTTCTTCTTTCTTACCATCCAGTGGAAATGGAAGACTTAAGTATGCTACAAAAGCAGGAGAAGGTGCTGGAGCGCTGCAAGTACTGGCCTGCCTGTAAAAATGGAGATGAATGTGTGTACCATCACCCCACACTACCTTGCAAGTGAGTAGTACAGAGCTCATCCACGACATGCTATTTTGATTTTCATTCCAGTACTGCAAACTTCTGCTTTGTGTCATTAAATATTCCAAGGCAGCACAAACCTTTCAGGGCAGGATCAGAGCTAGATTATCACACTGTTATTCCTTCTGTTTTCCACCCCTATCCCAAGTGTCAGAACACTGGGATGGCTGCTGCATCCTTGCAGAAGAAAGCTTTAGTTTAGAGTACAGGCTGGTGTTCCTGAGTTGCTTAAAGATGCCAATTAGTATCTTAAAAGAATAGGCCCTCTTCTGCCAGCTGATAGAGTGCTTTTGAAGGCTAGGTTATCTTAAGTAGTAATGCAGTGATTGTGGGATTTAAATTTGAAAGAGAAGGCGAACTCTTGAACGTCCCTGTGCCTTTGACTTCTCTTCCATAAGCAGGAACAGTGTCTGTTTTGAGGTAACTCTTACCAGAGTGGATAACTTCAGTTGGACATTTGAATTATCTTATAAAATCTGGTGTAACTAAAATCAAAATAAAACTCTTCAGAGAAAACCATGTTACCAGTGAACACTGCACCCCTCTTTGGGGAACGTCTGATTTCACATTGCCTTTGCCACTCTGTGCCACATAGTAGGAGGGACATGTCCTGGCTTGCACCAAGGAGTTTGGGACCATGCTGCCCTGAGAGTGTGGTTGTTCAGTTGTTCACTGCATGGAGGGAGGGTCTACAGGAAGGGCAGCTGAGTGCAGGTGTGTGGGTGCACAGCTCGTGCACTAAACTATGTGCCCCGCTTGGGAGGGAAGTACCCTGAGCCTTCCCCAGCCCTGCTGCACCTCTGGCTTTCGTGTGCAACAGATGTTTGGGGATTTTGCTCCAAGTATGAGCTTTTGACTTAATGTCTTTTCCCTCAGAGCTTTTCCTAACTGCAAATTTGCTGATAAATGTCTGTTCATCCATCCAAACTGTAAATACGATGCGAAGTGCACTAAGCCAGACTGTCCTTACACTCACGCCAGTCGACGAACCCCCCATCCATCTCCTAAACTAGGTGAGCACATCTTGTTTTCTGCGCTTTTAATGAAAGGGCTAAAGGGACAACAGTATTTTTGGAAACAGAAACTGACAGTGATTAAAAATTTTTTTGTTTGCTTGAGTTTTGCTAATTTTCTTACAACTGTTAATGCAAGATGAGGAATAGCAATCCAGTGTTACTGCAAAAATTATTACCAGAAAAATCCTCCAATCTCTTATGCAGGAGTCCATGTGAGGGCTGTACAAGGCCAAAGTGGTGACTTGCACAAGTTGTCTCTTTCTCTGAAGGGATTAGCCAGCACTGCAGTTTTGCTCAGATTTTTTTCTTAAATTGGATGCATGTTGTACCAGGGGCTTGTGACACACACTGAAAACTGAGGCTCCTACCTTTGAACATTTTTTTCTTTAATGGCAGTGTAGGATTGAAGTTGGTGTAGTGATGAGATGACTTTTGGGGTGAGGTTACTCGGTGAAGGCAGTAGCTGTGTTTGATATGGGTTGGTGTTGCTGAGCCTTTGAATCAATGCCGAGGTGCAGGGCCTTTACTGCATGATCTTTTGGAAGTAATTTAGCCCCTAGTCACAGTTAATGCAGTTTTGTTACCTTGCCAGACCCCAAGTACAATGTACTTGTCTCCTGTATAATTTCCAGCAGCTCCTCTGTATTCCTGGAAAGTGCAATGGCTGTGCTTGTCAGTCTGGTCAGTTAAAACTCTTAACAGGCTTCCTGCTGTCTAAATTTAACATCTGAGATTCTCTGCCTACCAGAATCTCTGTGTAATTTGTTGGAAGTTTTGCCTTGACCATGCTACTTCCTGTCCTGAAATGGTGAAGAACCAAGTTAAATGATTACCTGATAGCCTTGTTTTACTCCAGGATCTACCTACTGCATTGGGAAATGCTGCCTATTTTTCTCGCTGAATTTTGGTGTATTATAAAATGGAAATTCTAGCAGAAAGATTGATACATTTAAGGTTGTGTGGAGCTGTCTTAAAAAGGCAATATATTCTGATCCAGACTCACTTTCTGTTCTTTTTGTTTCTACTATTAGCACCTGTGCCCATATTGTCCATATTCTCCAGTAGTCCACTGTGCAAGTTTTTTCCAGCTTGTAAGAAAATGGAGTGTCCATTTTACCACCCAAAAGTAAGATATATCCTATCTTCCTTCTTTTTTAGAAAGAGACTTAAAACATGCTACTTTAGGACAGGAAATGTTACTAGGATTTAGCTCTTTTTGCTTTTACTGTTCACATTTTAACTTTGCCTTGTAAGCAGAATATGCAAAAGTTGTGACTTAAGGAATTGGGAAAATTATACTTTTAAATTATCTTTCTACCAAATGCTGCTGGGGAGTTTCAAACAGTCCATATCTCTTCAAAATATACCCAGCCAGGATGCTGGGGGCAGAGAGGAGCCTTTTGGGAAGGAATATGTCTCAAGACTCTTGAATCTTCCTTCACATAGCTGCAACATGCAAAAACTTTAAAGATTGCCCAGTTACCCTAAAATTTATTAATGTAATCTTTATACTACAGGAGTCTATTATTTGGGTACTTCTATAGAATTGTGTCCCTGCATCTAGTGCCAGCAAGTGTAGTGCTTTTTCCAGCCCTAATGCCAAAATACCCGTGCTCAGATACTATTAGCCAGATACTCTGGCTTTTCTCCCCCTTCAGGTAATGCTGTGTCATGCTCCCAGCTTGTACACAGAGATCAATTCAAGCTGAACTCTGTAAACTCTTGCAAGCAAAGGAATTTCCACCAGTCAGTGCAGTGGCAGTTTTGGAGCATGAAATTCATAGTTGGTCCTTCTTGAAAAGGATTGTTTGTCACTGGGTTGAGCTGGTTGCACTGGTGGAGGCGGGTGTTGGCTCAGTTGCAGGTGGGATGTGTCACACAGCAATACCAGGGTCATAGTGCAGCTCAGCATGTGCAGGAGTTCAGCCAGCCAGCACCGAGCAGCCTCTTCTGAAATACTTTTGGTTTTAGCATTGTAGGTTTAATACACAGTGTACAAGACCAGACTGCACTTTCTACCATCCCACTGTTGCTGTACCTCCACGCCACGCCTTGAAATGGACTCGAACTCAAGCCAGGTGAGAAATACTTTAAACCTAACCAAGAAAAATAAAAGGTATGTTATGACATTACTAATGTAGTTTTACTCACAGGAGTAATGTGTATGTGAGAATCAACAAAGATGTATGAAGAAAGATACCCCTTATGGGCAGCTTTCTTTTAAAGACAGCCCTGTGCTGTTTGGTAGTAGTTGTATAAAATTAACTAATGTGATGCAAGCCTGATAAACAAGTGCCCTGCAGCTGAGACAGCAGTCACTGGAATCCTGACCTGGACAGGTGGTGTTTTCTGAGTTGTATTTGAATAAAGCTGAAAATCCTTTTACCATTATTTTATCTTATGTCTAAGCTGTCTTTTCCACAATAGGTTCAGCTGTTTTCTTTGAGTGTTTCTGGCAGAGCAGCTTCTTCCTGTCATCTACCTGTGATTCCATAAACCAGTAGCAGACTTCCCAAAGCTGCAGCTATGGGTCTGCCATAAGGCTCACGTGATTTAATGAGCCAATCCCCTCTGCAAAGGTTTTAACCATTACAGGGGCAGAGAACAGAGCAGTTCTCAAATCATCTTTACAGAGGGGTAGAATTGCTCTTATGGAATTGTTTTTTTCTTCCTCCTCAGTGAATGAATATGATACAACCTGGGACTGAGCTTTGTCTCTTCCGGACAGTGGAGGACAGGAGGATCAACCACCAGGACACAGGATGCTAGGAAAGACTCATACATTTTGGACTTTGAATATACATTGTTTTCATAAAACGAGGTTGATTGCATACTTGAAATGTCTCTAATTTTCCAAGTTTGTAAGTTTGGACAATTTTACATTTTTTTTACGCTGTAAGAAAAAAAACATCCGTGTAAGAAAAATTCTACTTTAAGTTCCATTAAAAACCTTCAAAGCACATTTTGTGTTCTGTTTGGGTCATGTTCCTTGTTTAAGGGTTGGTGTTTTGAAGAATAAAGTATGGCAGCAGAAGCACTTAGAAAACTTATTCCTGTGTTGGGATCATATTTGGAAGTACTTTTTGTCCAAGTGTTTGGTACAGTGCACATGGCTGCACTGCTGTCCCAGCACCCAGGGACTGGGTAAAGACAAATGTTTTGTTCTTTGGGTGTTGTTCAGTGCAGTGGTTGTCATAGTCCTTCTGCTCTTTAAAATGGGGACAAAAAGACAAGGGAAACAAGCAGCTTCATAAGCCAGAACAATTAAAGAACTACTGATATTGTTCTCCACTTAAAAAGCCTATGAATTGCCACTTCACTTGAAAATAGATACTCTGAGATGTCTTCATTTATACCCAGAAGAAAGTACCACTGAACTTCTAAGGAATTCTTTTTTCCTACTGAGCACACTGTGGTTTTCTCCTTCTAGAAAGTTGTGACTTATATGGCAAAAAAAAAAAAAAAAGCATACACGTGCCCACAAATACAGTTAAGGAATATTAAAATGATCAAAAGGGTTGAACAGTAACATAAATGCACTTTTTTATTAAATCTTTTTTTATATTTTGGGGAACTACATTTTCACAAAAATATACAAAAGAATTTCTTTTTACAAATATTTACATTCAATATCAGAAAACAATGATAGCTACATATTTTAAACTTAAATTTGACAAATATAGTCTTGAATTCCGAAACTTAACACTCCAGGAAAAGTATTTTTAATTTTTTAAATAAAGTACTCAAAGTTCATATTCAAATTTTAAAAAATCTTAATTAATGCAAAAATCTGACAATTTATATATATATATTTATACTTTAAATAAACATACAACATTGTTACAGGAATTAGATGTTCATGGTGGAAATCAAAATGGAGTACACTTAAACCCATGATCCATATAATATATGACCATACCTTTGGACTAGTTTAAAATACTTGTTTTTTTCTTTTTTGTTTTTCTTATTAAAGCAAGAGGGATTATCCGACACACTCCATAATGAAACAACAAATCTGAACAGACAACTGCATTTTAAGCTTAAAGAACTACAGTAAAATATTTTTGTAAGGTGACCTGACAGGGGACTGGAGAGGCGAGGAGAGGATGTGCTCTGGTGTTGCACAGAGCACTGCTGGAATAGGTTTCCAGATAAAAGACTGCAAAGAACATTATTTTTCTACAGAATTTCCCAATGCCTTCATTAGCTGTCCCTTGGAGAAATAGCTGCCACCATGAAGCTATTTTCCATGTGAGATGAGGAGACAAGAATTTGTAAGGGCAGCAGAAGACCAGGACCATCTCCATTGCTGCATTTCCACTGCTGTGCTGGGCTGTCACCAACCCAAAGTGTTCAGTGTGAGAAAAGTTTTTCCTCTGCTAAAAACAGTGAACAAACCAAGCTACAAAGCTAAAGCTGCATTTAAAAAAAAAAAAAAAAGAAAGAAATGGTTCTAATGCATTTACTTAGTTATATTTTCAAGTTATCATTTTGGGCTGGAGTGTATTCTAATATGGATTTTTATATTAAAATGCCTTAGCTTGCTTCACAAATCAGTAATGCAGCTTTTCCCTTACTTTATTCTGTATACCTATAACTGAACTAAAAATCAGAAATTAAGCTAATTACCAGATACTGCTTTTAAAAAAAAAAAAAATCAAGCTATTTTGCACCTGAAACCACAACACCAGGGTACATAGTAGCAAGAAAAGGAAAAACAGACCAGAAACGTGTAAAGTACTACCCAACAGCACCAACGTGTCACAAAAGTACAGGAAACCATTTTTATTTCATGCAATGTGTGTCTGTGTTCATGCCTGGAGTTCCTTTAGAAAGGATATTTACTGTATTCCAAAAGAATACAGTGTCACACTTGTCCTGGGTACAACTGGTGGTTGAAAAAATCATGGTGTTATGGCAGTACCACTTCCAGCTCCATTGCATGGAAAGATCCACCCCCTCCTTGTCGCCCATCTCAAGAATTTGCAATCAAGTAAATAGAAAATTAAATTTCAGCAACAGAATGCTTGGGATTGGCTTTGGCCATTACAAATGACCACAGTAATAGCAAATCTGTGGTTAAAGTTTGGCCTCTCAGCCACTACATTGGAAAAATAAACTCATTTGGTGGCTGAGAGAGAGGAGCTGGGATAGGGGCTTCTGTGGGAAAGAGGCAGAGTAATAAGAGCCAAAGCTAAGGAAGGAATAATGGAGGATATTACATAAACATGTCTTTTTTTACCCTAAAGGCTTACAATCCAGCAGAGGACTGAAACTAAAATACCCCTCTACTACAGCCCTTTTTCAGAGCCCATCAATGCAACGCTCATTGCAATAATTTATATTTTATTCTTATGGCCTCATCTTTGTCCTCAGCCCCACTGAGAGCAGCTGAAGGCAGCACCAGCTTTATGAGCACCACACACAATGGGACAGTGGCAATTGTCCCTTCATCTTAGAAAACAGGTAAAGCACAACTGGCCTTAACGCTCTGGTTTCACACACACATTATGTGGGTGCCACTTAGTAGTTAAGTGGATACAACCTGCTTTCCTTTACAAACAGTGTGAGTCACATGGATCTTCACATCACTGGAAAAAACATGACAATACTTTGGGGGATAGCATTAAAAAACATCTGAGGTTTTGGTTTCTTTCTGTGTTTCAATAAGCTCTCACATGACATCAGTGCCCAAACTATGTGCTGCAAAGGGCAAAATCACTTTGTAGGGTCTTGAAGGTATCCCACAAACAGCAACAGAAACTAAGGAAACACCTGTGTTGGCTTCTGGAAGAGAAATCCAAACATACCAAGCAATAGGAACATCCTGCCTCTCATGTCCCAAACTCAACTGCCCTCTTGCAAGTGGAGAAGGACCAGTCCTGCTATTCATGCACAAATTTTGTGTTTCTTACAAAGAGTTGGTACAAGTCCAGTTGTCTAACCAGCACCTATAATGGGTTTGGATTTTTTTTTACATAAAGTTTACCATAATTATTTCCCTTTTTAGTAATGGTTTGCTATGGTATAAAATAAAGAATTTTATACTGATTTCTTTCTCTGATATATGCTGATTTATATACTCAGAGGTATTGGTTGGGTCTAATTACATTCACCTGACTACCTATTCATTTGAAAGCCCATGGCATGGAACCACCAAAGGGAAATTTGGCTCAAGTAGGATCTGAACCACCCGCTGCAGATTCCTCTGGCTGTCACAGCTTGAATTAAATGTAGAGCCCACAGCTTTCATGTCTGTCTTTTTAAGTGTTGTGAATGCCTGGGAACAGAATCAAGAACTGCTGAATAGGAAAGAAATGAGAGGCAGTAATTGCGACAGCTTGGTTAAGAAGACTTTTCTGAAGTATAATATTTCTTTGGTTTAATATTTTTTGTTTGAAAAACATTTCCAGAAGAGGCCAATAAAACAATCCATGTTTGGTTTAGGTGGAAAGATAAGTAGCCTTTTAAAATACATCCTTCAACTCTTTTGCCTGAGCTCTTAGTACTAGAGAGCAGGTCTGTCTTTATAGCACTTTCTTTATTCCACTGCATCCACTGCAGCTGTGGGTAACCTGCAGTTTGCTGCTGCACCTCAGCTCTGAACAGGTGCCCCACAGGTACAGGAGTGGAGACAGAAGTGAGTGGGAGTGGCTGCATCTTCCCAAAAACAGAGCAACCAAAGTTGCCTGCAGCCTTTCCTTGAGCACTCGGATGCTGTCCAGTCCTTACACTTCCCAAGTAGCCACTGAATTCTTCCCACCTGAAACAAGATGTTTGCCACTCACCACCACCCATGTCAGTTCTTTTGTCTCGTCTTTGCCTATTTTTGAGTGCTCCTTTCTCTGCTTTCCTTTATTCTGCCTTTTCTCCTTGTTTGTTTACTGGTTTCCTGTTACTCCTTCTTCCACCCTATGTTCCATAATTCCAAAAAGCAGAGGAAATGATAAGCATTATGGAAATTAGAAGAACTGCCTCGTGTCATCATGCTAAGACCTTACACCTTTTGTTGCTTTGTTTTAAACAGAGGGGTGGAGAGGAGGACACACATTCCATGCTTTTTCTACTTCCTTTCCAAAGGGGTTGGATTGCTGATCTTACACTGAACAAAAAAGCAGATCAAGGTACCAAGATTTTGACTGGTTTACTGATAGTAAACTGAGAAAAGTATGGTGAGTATTTACCTGTTCTAGCATCAAATAGACTGAGAAAATAATCTAATACTTCTTAGATGCAAATGATTTTGGCAAGGAAACCTATTGTGGCTTTTATGCATATTAGACACCTAAACCTAGACACTATCCTGTATTTCTAAAAGGAGACATGTAGAGTTTAAGTCTGCAGTCAAAGGTAAGTGAAGAGCAGAGGGCAGGGCCAACAAAATAAATGGGCTTGGTGTAATCACCCAACAGTGAATGGCATGAAGAATGACAGCAGGCTTTGGCAAGCACATGGATCTATCCACATGAGGAGAAATCAAATCTACTAAAACTTTTAGAAAAACAGAGCCAGTTGCAAGGAAGCATAAAAACCAGTCAGAACAAAAAAAGCACACAAATGCAATGCAACTAGGGGTGTTTACATCACTGATGTGGCAATTCATTTTGTGATTTGCAGTCTTATTTCCCCTTCTGTAGAGTCTACAGGATGCTCCACTTTGTCCAGCACATTGACAAGATGACACCTCTCTATAGCTTATGTTAACAGAATTTTTTAAAAAAAACACTTTCAGGATTAAGGCTGGTCACATCCCTGACACTGATAATGAAACAGGGAACATGTCCCCTTGCCCAATTAAATGGTGTATTTGAAGCCAAGATGCTTTGCTGGTGACACTCTTACACCTTGCCCAGCACATCCAGCCCGGGCTGGGGAGGTGCTGCCTGGCTGTGCTCAGGGCCGCTCCAGGGCTCTGGGTCTCATGGCAAACTGGCAGCTCAAACAGGGGGCTCAGGTGCTTAAGGCAGCAGCTGAGAGAATGGGGTCATGTTTTTAAACTAAGTCACTCCTGAATGCTATCAAAGTCCTGGTCTTGGTACTGAAGTCCTTTGTTTTGGTCTTGTTTTAGACTGAGGAGATGTCTCACCTGCAATGGACCTGCTTTCTGATGGCACAAGTCCAGGTTAGCATTAACCTGACTGCACTATGGCAACTTTCAGTTCTAAATGTGTTTATTTTTTATATTTCCTTGCTCCTAGGAGCTGGATTTTCCTTATTCTCTCTTTTTTTTTTTTTTCTATTTATGTTTATTAGCTTTCAAGGGCATATTTATTTATTTTATGAACTGAAATGTTATTTTATTTTTACTCACTTCTCCAGTTAATTTCTTTTATTACCAAAAATATTGCTGACTAAAGATTCCAAAGATGCATGCTTGTTGCTAACCAAAAAGACAAGCTACAGTAAAAAATCATCCACTGTAAGTTATTAAATTATACAAAGACCTTTTGCCTCCCCTTCCCTGGTGCAGAAGAGGTTTTCTCCAGCTTCAGGCAAAGCCCTCCTGCTCTCAGTTCTCTCTGATGCTTCCAGATGAAAGGCTGTCACTAGCCCCTCCACATTCCAGCTTCTTCCCTGACCTATCCTACAGGGTTCTGTCCTCCTCTGACTTCTCTGTGGAGCATCCAGCCTCGAGCTCCCACTGCCTATCAGAACAGGCAGCCTGTCCCCATGTACACATGCTTCAAGCATGGGTGGCAACAATTAGCAAGTTACTACAGTAGCATTTAATGTAAACAGCAAATGAGGCACACAGTAGCAAGCACCATCACAGACAAAAAGACCAAAAACACCATAAAGCTGCCAGCTGGGACCATGCTGACAGCCAGCTCTTCCCTTCAGCTGAGAATCACAGCTACATTATGCTCCAAACTGCGACTGAGGCTCTGCTCACTCTTCTCCTCAACATTTGTGATCATTCCCAGCTGGCTGCCCCATTTTTACCTGGGAAACCACAGAGCAGTTTCACCAGGGAAAACACTGGCTACCAAGACAGGCTGCAGGAGGAGGAACAATGCTGGCAGTTTAGTTTTTAAAGAGCTCCTCAGCTTCCAGCTCCCATGCCAGCCCTTTACAGCAGGTGAGGTTTGGAAGAGAGTGAGGAAGCAGGGAGACCTGGAGGCTGCAGCCATCAGCCCGGTCCCTCCCACCCCTTTCTGCTCATCCTTCAGCTCTGGTGTGGCCTTTGGGATTCCTCAGGGGAAAAGCACCAATGGACAAATTATCAGTGGAGAGGCACAGCATTGATGAAGGGCATAGAGGGAGGAGGAGAAGATGATCAGTGACAGGGATTCAAGGAACAAACCCTCTTGATCCACATACCTCCTTCACTGGGCGAAGGCCTACAGAAGAGCTCGTAGAGCCTAGGAATTTGTGGGGAAAACTCAGAGACAGAAAAATATGGACTTTGATCTGGCAGTCCAAGTAGGACAGACTATGAGTGAGCTCTTAAAAGTCATCCATCTTGATCCAACAAAAGGCAACTTTAAAACGGAGGCAGGACAAATCTTACTTCAAGTCCAAAAGCCCTGCAGAGATGTGTGTAATAAGGGATGGAATCACAGCCATAAAAGAGCACACTGCAAACCATTTCCCTGGTAAAGAGAAGATATAAACACCAGAGACTGATTTTCATGTACAACAGACAGACAGGAGACAAGGTTATGAAATACATCAAGTCCAATCACAATTCTCATATGCAATTCACCTAAACTCAAAAACATTACTGCCAAAATCTCCCTGTACACTCATGACCAAATCCTCAGAGTTTTGCTCCTGTAGAATAGCAGCTGCATGACTGGCAAGGCTTTGCTAAGAACCACCATGCTGAGAAACCTGATAACTGTTTAGTTCATCAACTTCTTTAAAATAAATATTCATTATAGATTGATATATAAAATATATTAGCTGAGACAGTTGGGTAAGTAGGCTTTGTATAGCACATAACAAGGAGAGCTCAAAAGTTTGGCTCTGTAACTTTTCTCCTCCTTCTCTTCTACCTGCAAGCCCTCCCCTTGCCTCTGTAACCAACACGCACACAAGATGATTACAAGAAGAGATGAGGTTTATTTCTTTTTCATCTGCCATAAGAAAATGCAAGAGATGAAAAACACCAAAGCCTCTTGACTGACCTAAACAAGTGCCACTGTCAAAGCAAGGCTGGCTTACACAGAAAGAGAGCTTTCTGCTCACAGCAGAATGCCACAATGGGAGCAGTGCTGATAACTTGTGATTTTTGATCCCTGCTATATTGCATGAAAATTAACTATCTGTAATGCTTTTCTATGGCATGATTTAGACAAACAGCTGATGAAACCTTCCTCACTTGTACCCAAAACACAGCTTTGTTCAGGATTTTATTATCACTGAAATGTTTCTCCAACTTAGAATCTCAGTTATGTTGCAGGATAGAATAAATGCCCGAGGTGACAGCAGGTCCATTCAAAGAAGCAGATGATCAGACATGTTTTACAGTCAGAAGAGAAATCTGAATAGAGACATCTCCCAGCTAGTCCTAACTCTATTAAAAAGTTCAAATGTATAAAATATAACACTTGGAAAGTTCTCTCTGAATCTCCCCTATGATGCTGAGAAAATAAAATCAAGTCATATTGCTCTGAAATTCTATTTTTGCCACTGCTGACATCCCAAACTTTATCAACAAGAAGACTACAAAATCCTCACCCTGGTCCTCATTTCCAGCAGACAGGCTCACAGCCCAGTCAAGTAACACAGCAATAATCTCTCTTCCACTGAGAATACTTTTATTCACAAGGCAAAAACTGGAGTTAGACTTTTAGGTAGTGGGCAAGGCACTCGCAAAGTGAGCAAATCTATTTTTGCTCATAGAACTAATTTAATGTTTAAGTGCAACAAAAACACTAAATTAGCCATGAAGATCATGCATATCCAACGGCTTTCACCAGACATGACTGTGACCCAGGCCTCTAAATACAGAAATATTTCAGTCATAAGGAATCAACTCTATTATTTTCTGCTTCATCAGATATGATGTTTCCTTTTGACCAGCCATAGAAATATAATTTCTATTATAATAATTAAACATTTATTAAAATACTATATATTTAAGTGTTAATATATGGTCTCTCTCAGTAATAAAATATGGAATACTCTTTTTATCTATGCTATTTAGATCTCAAAACTTAAAGGAAAAACATTCATGCTCAAAATAGATCAATGTACAGCACTAGGTCAGAAATAGCATCTCTTAAGACCCCAAGAACTTGCTGTGAAACTGTACATTGATTAACAATTCACTTTTTCCTTTCATCCACATATTTTGTTTTCAACATCTGGCAGTGAGTGGAATACAAACCCAGATTATCTGACACTGAAGCAAAACTAGCAGCCTCAGTGTGTCCATCCTTCTGGCAGACTCCAGGTCCTGTCTGTCAGAGACAGATTGCTCTGTGTCTTGGGTCATTTCTTACGCATGCAGGGCACAGTAGAATGTCACGTTGCAATCCTGGGTGTTTCATGCCTGGTACTTCATGCAGTTTCCTCTTTGCAAGTCTCCATGTCTCTCTCAATGAGGCATATGCACACACTTCCAAACAAATAAGCTGTGTTTTCAAGAAGATATTAAATATGAGATGTAGAAGACTACAGTGTTGTTAAAAGAAATGGCTAACACAGCCAAAAGAAATTCCCATTAAAAGTATGATGTTCTGAATTTTCATGAGAACATTTTAAGTTATTAAATATTAGCTGTTCACGGTAACATTTGGAATATTTATTTAGCCACAAATATGTTTTTCTCTGTGTACCAACTGGAAATCAAGCACATGGACAAAAGGCTGAAGGCTGAACTTGAGTTTTGCACTGCTGTGGGCTGCCCATGTGCAGGGCTGTGCAGATTGTGGCAGAAATGGCAGGAACACCTACCTGCAGTCGTCCCCTCCAGCACTGACCACGTATCTGTCTCCACTTGTGAATCGAATGTTCGTTAAGTGGGCAGAGTGACCTAAAAATCGTTTGTGTTTTGCCTGAAAAAAAACCCAGACAACAACAGAATGAGAGAGTCTAAATATTCTGTACCCTCCTAAATCAGAAAAGGCATGCATACTTTTATCTACCTTTTTATTGCATCACATATTTATAATGTTCAAAAGGTATATAGGTTATCAAATGTGAAAGATCTCCTGAAGGAGAACCACTACTGAGCTGTAATGCAGATTACACTGTCAGCCAATAAGAGAGCACTTGCAAACTGGAAAGAATGCTCAAGCTAACACAATAAATTAATTACATCTTGTCACATGACTAACTTCCAAGTTTTGTGTAAAATTCTTGACACTGAAAACCAATTATTTTCATTGCAACTGCGTGAGCAGTTTACCCTGTGCAGTCTCAAATTCTGAAAATTAACAGTGAAAACGAATAAAAAAGTACATTGTAAATTAAAATTATAAAAAACAGTGAAACAATTCAACAGTATTAGTGAAAAATCTGTAAATTTTATCCCTGAAGATCCACAGATGGGACTAAAATCACCATCTATCTTCCTCATCTGTCAAATGGATCAGAGATGTGGAAATTACTAAGGGCTTTGAGATTTTTCATTAGGCAGGCACTATGCTAAAGCAGACTGGCAGACAATATTAACACCTTCAAGAGGTTATAGCAAGAGCTCCTGCACAAAATGGTAGGGGAACTCTGACGTGGAGCATGCCATGAGACTATGGAGCTAAGGAGGTACTAAAAAGCTACAAATTTAGAGAAGAAAATATTTCCATCATATGTCTTCTAGAGAAACAAGACAAGATCCTAAAATCAACAGTACTTGTTGTAACCATGCAAAAACAAGTTCTTACAAATTTTTCAGGACATGGAAAGTCAAACAGTTTGACCATGCCAAAATCATCGCCTGTTACGAGATTGATTCCCGAGTGAGAGACACAAGCACAGTTCACATCAGCTTTTTCAGCATGCCTGGACCAGATTCCAATTACTTCATCCCCTAGAACACTGAAACAGAAGACCAAGAAATTCTTTTGAAAACCACAGTAAAAAAAGAAAAAAAAAAAGAGTCAGGTAATAGAAATCAGCTCTCATATTCTAACTGGTTCTACAAAAATGCAATGTTTACATTTTATTTTTACACATGCACACCTTATATAGTTTTTATTCTGTAATTAATTTTTTTATCATCCCATAATTGTGTACTGAGGGAATCTGCTCTGTACTGCCTTTTGCTGTGCTGCATTTAGGGGAGCTGCTGCCAGAGCAGATGGGTGTGTTAAAAGAAAATATCTGACTGAAGGGATTAAATATACTTTTAAATAGTAGGTGCTTCTCCTGGAAGTTCCAGGTGTTTAAACAGGTGTAAATACATGAATCATTTACCTTGTCCAAGTAGCCCATGTTATTCTGTCAATCACAGCCTGGTCCACAAGCTGCTTTCCTGAAGGCACTTCATACACTTGCCTCTTGTAAGACCCCGTAGAGACCTTTGAGGTGACCACAGAGAATTTACAATACATTAACTTGTTTCAAAAGATGAAAATACAATTCCAGAGGGCTTTGAAAAGCATTTTTGTGACAGTTATTTTTTACTCCATAGAGTAACAGCTATCAAGAAAATTTAGTCAATGAGTTGAAAATTCTCAAAAATCTATACAAGCATAAAGCAATAGTGAGAAAGCACAAGAGATCTTAACATTTAAATGTCTAATTAGTAAAAAATAACTGAAACAACTCACATTCTGCATGTATGTGTTAGTGCATCAGTATATACAAATAAGGCAACATAAAGTCCTATCTTTAAAAACTGACACACAGGCGTCCCTCTTGGGCTGTAAATCTTGATTTGATAAGGAGAGAAGTGTATTCCTCCTTTCAGATGCAAATAAAATATAGAAAGCATTTTGTATTTATTTTTATTTTTAGAAATGTTTTCAGCCCACCTGTAGCTGGCAGTTGCAACACCATGATTTTGGTGCTGCTCCACAAAGTCTAGCACTAAAAGGACCTGCAATGCCATCATGCTGGTCAGAGAGACAAAAAAATTTATAGATCCCCAGGCAGAATTGACAGACTGTACTCCTTTCTCTTTTAAGACAGCCCATTAGCATCAGAGGTAAAAAGGCAGGGAGACACATCACAGGAGGTTTGAAATCTCTCTCTCTCATTTCTTTAATCCTTTTCTGTATTTGATCTCCAGGAAAACTATTCAAAACTAAAGGCATCCACTTACCACTACAGCAAAGTAAGTCTGATGTCAGCAACACACTCCAACACTCAGCTACAAAACTTAGAAGTTGTCAAAGGAGAATACTTGCAGAGTATCTGTCACGAGTATGTTTCCCACTCAGTCCCTTGAACAATTAATGACTGATACCTGGAGATAAGAGCTATCAGCAGAGAAGTCCATCTGGATCACAAAGCTTGGGATGTCCTTGCAATAGCTGATTCGATTTAGGGTGGGACCCAAAGTCAGATCATAAAAATCCACTGCATTCTCACTGGAACCAACTGCTAGGTAACGAGAATCTGGGCTAAACCTGAACAGATAAAAGGGTTGCATGAGCACAGGTTGGCACTTGCAACAGATTATAATATTTGAGAAGTGCAGAAATTTGCATTTCAAGTGTCTGCTATCCAGAACTGGAAGGATGCAAGTATTCAGTCTGCTAAGCAAAATAACATTTGAAATTAAATTTTTAGGGAGCGCATATCCAGCAGAAGGTGGCAATAATTTTGGTACAGATTACAAATATAAGTGAACTGGTAACATCTCTAGAAATACTCTGTTCATTATCTGATTTCATGAACCCCTCGTGGTCTAACAACTTGTGACATCCCCCTGATGATACAATGACTCCCTTATGCTATACTTACAAGGTTAAAAGCTGGAAAACTGAAGTGCTCTAACTGAAGAAAAGCCAGAACTTCTAGATGAAATGTACTGAATAAAAAGATGTAAATTCAACCTTTTGTTTCCCCAATGTATCTCTGCACACTGGTTCTTTCTTCCAGTTTTCCTTTCTAGCCTTGAAACTCAGTAGCTTCCTGAGCTGAACAAGTCCCTCACAGCCACTTCTGTGTTACTGGGGAAGTTTCTTTATTTCTGTTGTCTCTGAAACATACCTTGGGACAGCTTTCCAGCTCCCACAACTCCTAGCAGAGCTCTTCTGCAAGGTCTCCCTTTGCTTGTATTTCTCTCCCATCACACTTTGCTCTCCAAAACTTTCCTTAGCTGATTATAACCAACTTATCTCACAGAAGAAACAGTCTGTTCCTTCACTCAGGAAACAGAAACAAAATTTTACTTCTAACTGCTGTCTAACAAACACTAACAAAGAGCAAACTGACAGACTGGCATTTCCACTATCTCTCACAATCCAGTCTTCATCTCCAGGTGTCTGATCTCATTTTACCTCCTAGCAGTCCCTTCCCTCAAGCATGTGGACCACACCACACCCTTGGTGTCACTGGCAAACCTTGTGAGGGACTCCATCCCCCTGTCCCTGCTGCCACCAGGATGTCCAACAGTGCCCACTCACCCTGGGGAACACCTCTGCTCACTGGGGTCCACACCCCCTGCAGCTTTGATGCTATCTCTTATCTCCATGCACCTCCTCCTCTTTCTTTTTTATTCCTGGTATAATCATACAAACTCCACAATTCACTCACTGGTTCCAGCTCTCTGCAATATCATTGCAATGTTTCCCAGAACACAGAGTTTTATTTTTAAAAAGAAAAATTTTAGAGATTTCTAGCATACTACAATAGACCAGGAATAACATTTTCTGACCTGATATCTTGAATTGCTGATCTTCTGTCCCTTTTCTTCCCCCAAATTTTTAGAGAGGTCACAAGCAGGATAATAAATTCTCCATTCTTCATGCCAATAGCTACCATATCACCTTCTGGGCTGTAACACACAGTACGAGCTGCATGTCCTAAGCTGACTTTGTTCAGCATCTTCTGTGAAGAAATAAAAACCCAGAATAGTAACTGTTACTATTTGTCCATATTTAAAAAGCAATTCATGCTAATAGCTTGTTAACTTGCTAACAGCATTACATGGATTATTTTCAGAATACAATAAAAAACAAGTTTCAAATCTGCAACACCATCACAAGTCTATTTTTTTTCTCTTAACAAGTATTCTCTAACACCTACCTTTTCAGCAATATCCCAGAGTCTTACTGTGCCATCTTCTGCAGCAGAAAGGAAAAAGTCTCTGGATGGATGTGTTGCTAGGCCCCAGATGGGGCCATCCATATGACCATTAATTAGAATGTTACATGCAGCATTCTTCTCTCCAACTTCAATTATTTCAGCATTTCTTGTCCCAACAAGAATTTTGCCCTTAAACAACAGTGAAAGAATTATCTCTGATAAAATACATTCACCTCTCATGATGAACAGTAATTAAAACATTATCTAGAGCTATAGTTCTGTCAAGAAAGTTTGCTTAGGTCAAGTTATTAAATAATAAAAAAAAATTTATTTTTTAAACTCCTCTGAGTTATTAAAGTACAAAGCTCTGTAGATATCATGATGCTGGTTGAGCTGCTGCTTTTCATTTGATATTTGATATCAAAGTGTGAAAAGAAAATAGAAAACAAATCCTTAATTAGTCTTCAATAAAAATATATATGGAATATTATCCTATGAAAGACTGAGATCTCACAAACCAGATGTTTTTCTGCCGCAATACCAGTTGCACACACCTTCTAGCTTAGCCTTAAATTTCAAATACAAGCTAGGAGAGAAAGCAGAGCTAATTGATTTGATATTCAGAAATCAGCCCCAAGTGATGAGCTGTGTTTTCCAGTCAGGCAGCTTTGTTTACCTTGCCTCTGCAAACAGAGCGCACGCAGTCTGTCATCTGTCCTGTCTCCAGCCTGAAGGCACGACATCTTTTCAGCTCCTGGTCCCACAGCTTGACTGCTCCTCCTTCCTTTGAACTGTGGAGGCATCAGGAAGAACCATGACTACAACAGCTGCCACAAAAAGGGCAACTAATGGATGAAAGAACTCCATTATTTAATGTGCTGTACTGCAAATGAGGCATTTTAGTAGGTTGGAAATTGTTTAAGATTCTGTTTGCCTGAACAGCTGATGTTAACATGCTGAGCCTCACAGCCCAGCAAGAAACAAAAGATCCCAAGTCCTCACTGTTCTACTTTACAGAAAGATGGGTGCTGCTAAGCTTAGTCTGAATGAGTAGCTCTGAGGGAATCTAGTCAGAACAGTTAAGCAGTTATCTTGTTGTCAGAGAGGCAGAGATTTTCAAATTAGAGTTGAAAGAAACAGAAAAGGTATGTATTTTACTTCTGTGAAATAAATAACAGAATATTTTCACTTCTGTGAAAATGTCACTATTTTCACTGCTGTAAAATAAATTACACAGATACAGCAGAAAAACCAAACAGTTAATAGGTATTAATTATGCAAACACTAAGTATTTCCCTCCCACTTGCAAAAAACCCCTGGTATTTCAGTATAGAACACATTGAAATAAAATAAAAGTTTCTAAAAAGAAGATCATGTTTATTGAAACAGTGATAAATCTGGCATCTCCAGTTGAGCTGGGACGTGTCTTATCTGTCTTCATCCTCCCCTAACAGAAACAGAAAAGCAATGTTCCACAATATCCAGCTGCTTGTGTTACAGCTTTGATTACTGAATAATCTTACTAAGAACTTCAGAATGTTTAATCACAATTACTGATTTGTACTATTATTATTATTATTATTATTATTATTATTATTAAAAGAACTATAATGAATTATAAATTGATACTCCTTGCAATAATATATTCTTTGCTTCCCACTAGCACTGTTTTGACATATGATTGATCATTATACTCAGCAAGAAGATTTTACCAAAAAAGGCTGGTGCACTGCAACTAAGGCAGAAAAAAGCATGCAGTCTTCCTAAATGAAAATTTGTTTTGCATACTGTCAATACTTTCCCACAGGAGATGAATTCTGGGTTCTTATTGTTATTCAATATTATTTGTTTCAGGCCAAATACCAACAATTAAGAGCTTCTGAAGCTAAGTGGTAGAGAGAACATCTTCCAAATAAAATCACAACAACATTTATAAATAGTAGAAGGAAATATTTCAAGCACAGAAGTAAGTAAGTTTTCAGTTCAGTCTGAAATAAGTGGCCTGTGTCCTGGCAAATATGGCACTATCATGTCATCAGAGGGACTATATTACAGCTGAAGCATTTTCTGATCACTAGGAAGGCATCAAAAAAATTAAAATGCTTGAGGAGATATTTTGCTTGCAACCCCAGGAATAAAGAATCTTGCTGTACCTTAGATTTGAGAAAAGACAGCTTGCCTCTGCCATCATAAGTAAGCAGATCTTTCCTTTGAAAGAAGTTGTGCATCAAACTGCTAGAAAATTTACCATTCATGTATTCAATCACTTCTATGCAAATCCCTTGGGTTAACAACCTCAATACATCTTCAGTGAAAGAATTAACCCACAGGACTAGGGAACTTTCTAGTGCTTAAAGCCAAATGGGTGTTGGAGCTAGAAAATCTCTAAGGCCCCTTCCAACCCTAACCATTCTATGATTCTACATTTCAGACTAAATACTTTCTCTTATAATACATGGGAAAAATAACTGAGTTGAAGCTCATATGGGGTTACCTGAGCTTTGGAGGTAACCACCACTTTTTCTTAATACCTATCAAGGATCTGAAAGGGACTACTCTTCTACCTTTAATGTCTCAAATATAATTGATGGGATGAATCCAAACCATTTCTAAAGAGTAAACATGCATGCAGAAAAATAAGGAAAAAGAAGACTCACGGCCTTTCTTTGCCTCCTGTAACAATCAAGCCATCCCTTAGTGTGGTGTACATGGTGAAAACAGGTCCATTGTGAGCCTTGGCCACAATTCGTATCAACACATGATCTTTCCAAACACAAACATCTCCACTGATAGTACCTGTAAATGTCAAGTTATTCTGAAAAGGGGAAAAACATACTCATCATCTGATTCTGAGTGAGGCAGGAAGAAAAACAGTCAGAAATAACCACCATTTACATTTAGAGGCTAAATTGCTTTTGTTTGCTGCTGCAGAAGAGGAAACTGTGGAAGAGGCAATAAGGACCTCCAGGGATGAAACACTGATCTACCACACTCCTTCTTGAAGTCTGAAAGATGCTTTCTTGTATCTTGAAGAAAATCACTGCATTTCTTTTTGCAAGAAAAAATGCAATGACTTTAGCTTCAGTCATACGGTTATCTATGCTTTCAGCCTATCAGGTGTGCAACATGTGGCAAAAATAGTAGAATACCACAGTAAGTACTGACATTGCACACAAGCACACCAGCAGGCAATTTGCACCCCCTTGCTATGTACATTGTGCTTGCAGTAACTATTGTGTTTAGGTGAAGAGACTCACACAATCACAGTAACCTTTAGCTCAGGAAGAAAACATGTTGACTTAACTTAGAATCAAAAGCTGCCTGCTCTTTACTTCTGCTTCCTGCTCTTGAAAGGTAATAAAAATAAATTTAATTACCTTTGAAATTAAAGTACTATTTATTAGGATTCCAACAGCAACTGGTTATTGAGCAAAACTGGTTTTGAATCCTCAAATTCAGTATCATGTGTAGCATTATGACGTTTCAGGAGTATCAGTACACATGTGGCACACTTTCCTTGACTGAAATGGGTTGATGCTCTACACACTTTTTTTAAGGGTGCGTGTGTGTGGCTCTAATAAAGTAAAAGAGGACTGGAAATGAAGATGAGAGCAGATCCTCAGACAACCCTCACAGCATTACTGTTGGGTTGTTTCCATCTTCTGTTTAAGGATAGCTGAACGAGCTCCTTCTGAGACAAAATCAAGAAGGGCACTCCCAGAACTGCTACCTACAGAAGTATGGAGAACACCCCAGGTTTGGCTTAATTCACTTTGCAGCTTTTCAGAAAACCCCTGGAAGCTCTGCATCCTCAAACCTCACACCAAACTTCGGTCCACGCAGCATACAGCCTGATTCTCACACTAAGAACCTGTCTCTTCCTAAGAAAGTTTACAGAGGTTTCCCAAACCCCTGACTAATGCCTGGGCTGGGAAGCAATAACAGTTATCATTTGGAAAATATCTTGATGCTCTTTAAGACCTTCATATAAATCAGAGAGAGAGTTCTGTGTAAAAGAGATACTGTAGCAAAAAAAGGCAACCACAGCCCAGTTAGAGTTTCAAAAATCAAAATCAGTTTAAATTCAGTCTGGACCAAACAGTCAATGCAGGCAATCAGAGAAATGGACCACTTCACAAAAGGTATCTGTGGCTTTCTGCCCAGCTGAAGATATGACTACTGCTCATGCAGAGCAACTCCAGACCCAGCAGTGCTGTGGTACTTAGCAAGATGGCCTGCTCATGTCCAAAACCCACAAAGCAAAAGAAACCCCTAATGCAGTTGACAAACAGCGTCTGACATTAACCAGTGCCCCAGGACAACGCTGCTCTCTGATCACCCATGAACAGTACCACACAGAAATGACAAAACAATCACTTTCAGGTGGGCATAAAATCAGCCTCGTTTCTACTGTTTGGTTCTTGTTATCTTTGAACTGATAACACACTGCTTGTTATTTAATCCAGGCAAAACAAAACTGAGTTTTGTTTTGCCTGGATTAAATAACAAGCAGTGTGTTATCAGTTCAAGGCATCTGTGTTTGTTTTTCCAGAAAACATACAAACCCATAGTCTTTTCTACTCCAAAGAAAGCTGGTACTAGTTTTAACTAGCAGGTAAGTATTAGGAATGCTAAACTGAGTTTAGTAAAATAATTTATACCTCATTATATAATAATAATAATTACATAATAAATAATAATAACCACATTAGCAGGTTATAAAAGTCTCACTGAACTGAATAAAGGCAGAAGGGTAAAGAAAGTTTGTTTTTATGCATTTTCAGGTGGTTTGTTGAAGTACATACCGCTCCAAAAGCTACAGAAAGCATCGTCTGCATGCGGGCATCTTCTATGGAGCTCAGCAGCCCTTTTTTACTGAGGAGAGCTCTTCCAGCCAGTGTCCAGAACCTTACATGTTTTACTCCCACAGAAACAAACTGTGTATCTGAATCTGGCCTGAATTCTGCTACAAATATACGCTGGTTATGACCAGCTCGGCTGGCAATTTTGGCACCTGGCAGAAAGAAAATGGACATTTTGACTTTGCTGAGAAAAATGCACATTTCTGGTTAAAAAATGTTAGAATAATTTTGACCCATGTGAAGATTCCTCAGTTGGAATCTTCAGCTGCCATTCTGAGTGTGCACTGACCCTTAAGATGAACACAGGCATTTTCTGAACACACATCTTTCATCCTACCTAGGATTGTATAAATACACACCTGACATTGCATCCACCCCCACAGGATCTATCAGACAAGCTATGAAAGATCACTTGTTATTAACTTAATAGCAGATATTTAAAATTCTGAGAGTCACTGGTTATCAACAGCAATTCCCAAAGAGAGAGGAAGTAAACCTCTAAGACTAGAGAATCAGATCCATAATCTGGGCACGGCTTTGTCAGGCGAAAGGAGACAAGGAAAGGAGCTGAAATCTCTTTAGTCTAAATCAAAAATGCAGATCTGAAAAGATGTAGCATAGCTTAAGGCAACAATTATATAAGATGCACAGAGGAGTTATCCTGGCACCCTATTTCTGCAATTTGCAACTTTTGGGAATAATTTCAGGAGTATGACAACCTAGTCAGTAATCACTTTAGAGAAGAATAAAGTAATAATAATAGTAATAATAGTAATAATGATGATGACAATTTTTAGGAAAAGAAATCCCTACATTATTCTTACTGGAAATCAGTGAACTATCTTGATCTTTACACAATAGTTTCAAAGGAGATCTATTCAGCAGTCACTAGAATGGGTAAACACATCTATTTTAGATCTTGTACAGAGCCTAGTGCGCAGCATTTATTGTAATCATTTTTGATCAGCTGATGCTTTAAAGTTACACCTGCTCTTGACTCAAGCCAACATATCTCTAACAAAACCAGTCTCTTTCCTACCTTCCTGCCACTTCCAAATGGTGATGGTGTGTTCGGGATCCAGCCCTACGGACAGCAGCAGTTTGCCAGTGGCACTGAAACTGACGGAGCAAACGCCCTTGGAATGGTAGCACCGCAGCACCGACAGCGTCTGCTTGTTCATTGCATCCCACACGTGAATAGATGGAGCTGTAGCTACACAAAGATAAAAACCTGCCATCAGCAGTCATTGTGGAAATGTGTAGTGATTGAAGCAGTTAATACTCTTTTATAAGACAAAATTGCTTTGATCAGATGAGGGGAAAAAAAGGAAAGGAAAGAGATTTTGGCCTCCATTTGGAAAACAATTTATGACAAACAGGATCATTAGGTAGGATGAACAAGATGGCCACATTACATTACCAGAGGCATTAATTTGTTACTTAACTTGTTATGGGACTTGTGAAGCACAGCAGAAGTTCTAAAAGCAAAAACTGTCTTCTCCATTTTTTCTCTTACTAAAACATAGAGCAGCATGCTAACTCAAAAACCTTCATAAATAAAGCTGCTCATCAAGAATGTAACTTCTCCACAGCGCTTTTGGACAACTGATGGCTACAGAGAAATCGGTTTACAGTGCAGGGCCAAAATCTCCTTTCTACAAAACGGCCACCTGTCTGAAATGCTTGCCCTCTTAGGAGAACATCAGCCAGATCATCTGCATTGTTTAGACTGCAAGAACTGCAGCAAAAAATGTCTTTCCATGCTACTAATGTATGTGATTATCTCTAATGTGATGACAGCTGGTTTTTTCCCAAATGCAATGCCTTCTCACAAGATCTTGCCATCCATATATAGTTTACAATCTCTGAGCAGCATCTAAGGCATTTCCAGCACAGTAAGATTCTCAAACTTCTTCCCTTCTGATCTCTAATAAATTTGCCTGCAGAGTCCTAAGGTTACTTGTTCTTGTCATAGATCCAGATTAACACAAACTAAATTCTGTTTAGGATTCATGCTTTGTGTTTCTAATAGATAAATCTAGGCCCTCAAAGGCATGCATGTGATGGGAAACAGTAGGCACAGGGACTTAGGCAAAATTTCAGCCACATGAAACTCTGTTTTTGAGCACAATTCCACAGCTGTACCGAAACAGTCTTCAGAACATAATTCCTCATTTCTTTTATTTCCCATTTGAATTTCCTCTCAGGGCAGCAATAAGATGTCATCATTACCTTTTGAGAGGTAGCACAGCATAGTATGGTCATGCCATTAAAACAGAAAGGGCAGGAGTAGACAGCAACTAGCACTTCCCAAAAATTGTCAGCAAACTCCTTGCTGTTCTTATGGGAAGCTGAGGGAAGGGAAAGCTTTATTATGGCTCTGAACTGTTTTTCACCCTCCTCTTGGTAAAAACTCTGTACTACCCTTGAATAGTGCACCTGCCCTACAACCTTGGCCAAAAGTTTTCGTTTGGGTGGCAGACAAATTCTCACCAAGTTTTCCTGAATAAGAACTGAGAAAATCATTCAGAGCAAGATCTGCAAGACGGAGAACATGGACTCTTAGATCCTCCTGTGTGATGGAGTCCTTCTGAAAGCCTCTGTCCTGACACTGAATCCTGCCTGTGTACTCAACACTTTCACAAGAGAGATGTTCTAAGGCATCCTCTCCTTCTGGGAGCAGTTAGATAAAGCTACCATGGGCTGGCAGGACAAAAGAAAAACTTTAGTAAGGTGGACCAAATCTACACCCAGTCATTAAGAAACTTTAATTGCCATTCCAGCCTAGTACAAACATTGCTGCTACAAGAACACCTACATCACTGTAGATGACTGAAAATTGGAACTAGAAAAGCAAAAGTTGTTGGCAAGGATGCCAAAAGGCATCAATAAATTTTAAGTAAAACTATTCAATTTTCTAATGAAAGCAGGAAGCAGCTTGGATTGCAGACTAATGGTTCCAGAAAGAAGAAAAAGGTTAAGAGTGCTCATTTCAGGCAGTGACAACAGAATTTAGTAATATACACAAGCTCAAACTGAAGTTGCAGTAGGAAGAAGGCATGTGAGACAGGGAAAGTGTCCAGCCACCATAGAGATGGTGAACATCATATAGACTATAGATGTTCTTTCACATGAATATCATTGTTTTTTTAAAATACAGGCTAGAAGTGTGGGCAAAGGTACCTATATTCTTCCTCCCATCCTTAGAGCAAGCACCACTGGCCATATTTCAGAGAAGTCAACACACATTAAAGATGTCAATGTACATTTGTTCTTACAGAACAGGCTTTAGATCCACATGAAGATTATTACACTTTCTATTACACATGACCACATTTATGCATCTCTGAAGATTCTTCACAAGACAATTATGGCTGCTCAACAATGAATTCATTCACACATGATGGTGATGAGTTTTTGCAATTACAGTAGAAAAAAAAGCATATTAATAAAAATATCTCAGTCAAGACTGTCAAAATGTCAAAGACCCAAAATGATAGAGGAAAAATTAAACTAACATCATAAAAAGCATTTTGGATCAATGGTAATAACTGCATGACAATTGTACATAAATGTGAAAGGTGATTCGTTTTTTCACTCAGTCACCTAGGCCTCCTCAATAGAATTTACTTTAGAAATGCATGTTTAAAATGACACTCAATTGAAGGTCTAAACCAAATGTTGTCAGCCCCAACGTGTCTACAAAACTGGCAAGCATACCCAGGAATGCTACAGCAGCAGTATGCATTAGAACTCACTAATCACTAAGCAAGAAGGGAATATGCTTCAACAAGAATAGTTTTCAACTGTGTTCTAACATTTTAAATTTTTATATATTTACAGTATGCTGAGCTGTTTTGACTTTTATTCAGTGCTGACAGTAATATGATTGACACACAGGGTTTAGTAAGCTAAAAATGAATTCACATCACTTATGGCTCTGTAAAGCTGCAGATGGCTACTAGATAGACTAACTACACCTGAAGATGTTAAAATTTTGTTTCCCTTACCTGACATATCTGCTGAGTCTCCTGTAATGGAAAAGCAGCAGAAAAATAATTAGATTAGAAATAGGATAAGTGCTAAAGAAAATATATGCCACATTCAGGGTAATTTCTTAACACACACCTTGATGTCATCTTTTTGCACTGCAGCAGCACCAATACTGCTGTTGAAGATGAGTAATTACTGATAAAAGGAGGTCCCATCAGAAATAAATCATAGAATGAATATATTGAATGAATGAATATCTTTTGATTTCCATTTTGAGCTACAACACAAAAATCCAGTTTTGGTGTATGTAAGGTCGCTCTCAGCCAAAATAAATGAAAAACATATTTTTTCATGTCATTGATATTTTAACAAAATAAGTGAGAAAAAATGCTAAGAAGTAGCATGTGAGTACCTGAAGATTCAATAAATCTTGTTAAATCATGATGGTGACACTATTTGTGCCAACCATATCAGTAGGAAAAGTAGCAGCAGTTCTTTATAGAGTATATACACTCCTCCACATCACTTCAAAATCAGAAAATAAGTGCTGTTTTAACATATTTCACTTCCAGCTTATTTTTAATTCTCTGCTTAAAAGTATATGCAATTTTTAAGTGTCATCTGCCTCTGGTATGCCTTAATCCAGATTACAAAACAGTTCATAATTGTCCTACAGCTAGTTGATGTAGAAATGATTATGAAAATAAAAAAAGAATGAATTCCTGTGTTTTGTTTTGGGTAAGATGAACACTGTAGAAGAAAAACTTTCACATTCCTCCACTACAGTAAGGCAAACAGGACCAGATTAAGAAATATGATGAAAAAGCAAATTCTTAAAGGCAATAAAGGGTTTGTAATTCCTGCAAATGTTCAAACCATAGACAAATATCTGCTGATGATTTTTTCCATTTAAATAATTTCCATTAAAAATTTGTTTTAAATTATGTGAGGCAAGAAACTGCCCAAGAAAGGAAGCTATTTTAGCAAAGAGGCTACTATTATCAATGAGTCAATTTTAATGAAACAGGCACCTAAAAATCCAAAAGACACAGGAAAGCAGGTAATAAACTCTGCAGAACTGATTTTAGATATATCAAACTTCTAAAACAGGAAAGGAAATAAAAAGCTATTTTGGCTGAAATCAAATAAGCTGGTTTTTTTGCATTCTATGCCCTGAAGAGAATAATGTGGGTTTGAATCTGCTGAGAACCAAGGGAAAATCTGAGAACTACAGCCAGATTGTAGGGCTACAAAAATTACTTCTAAAAAATCTAGAAGCAGCAATTTCTTCCAGCTATGCCAATGCAAAACATGGGGTTTTTTTCCTTTTTTTTTAACCTGGTTAGACCATAGATCTTAATGTCACTATGAAATATATATATGTTTTCCTTCTAAATCTCAGTTTATCTGTAGGCAACACCATTAGGGTTTTGGTTCTGCCTAGAATATTACAACTATATCATATCCAACCACCAATTAGGTATTATAAATCTACCTGATGAGGTAAAACCTACATAAGACTGACATGTATTTTAAGAAATGAAGGTTTGCTCTATTCAGCTTCTTTGGAAGGGCAATGACTCTTTGGAAGGTCTAACACCAGCTGATAGTTCAATATAACCAGACTAAGTTAATGGGGCTTAAGATTTCTGAAAAAATAGTTTGGATAATACTCCAAGTAAAAGATAAGTTTAATCTTTCATGCCTCAATATTTTTTGTCAACTTTACTCAATCACACTCCAAATATAAAGAGGACAGGTAACTGAGTAACACTCATACAAACGGAGATAGCATAATCAAATATTTTTATGATTTATCATGAGTTTACAAGGTCCTGATTGCATGCTGTTAATTCTTTTTACAAAAATACAAACATACCTACTTGGCCAGTTGCCACTATGTTGGTAAACTTGGGGTGCTGATTCACAGTGAGGCACAAAATATCATCATTGTGTTCCTGGTAAAATGACTGAGAGCCTAAAAATAAGGAAAAAAAAAATCAAACCCTAGTTCAACTTCAATTATACACACATAGACATGGCTAATGTTTGAAAATTTTATAGCATTTGTTAGAAAACAGCATTGTGATCATGTTGCATTTTGAAGCTTAAAACCAGAAAGCTGAAACTACTAATTCTTTATCTGGACTTCAACACACAGCACTCAGTAACTCCAAACATTCCCTCAAGTTTTCCCCATGAAGTTGCTTAACTATCTCAGAAGCAAATGACAGTGTGTACTTTTTTAAAGGTCTAAGTTATCTAAACTAACTGGGTAATTGTGAAAGAATGCATGCAATACAGATGACTGAAAAGTAAACCAAATAAAAATATTAACTTATTCTTAGAAAAAAAAAATTAAATTACCATTACCTCATTGTTCAGCTCTTTTAGTTTCTGTGATCACTTCAACACACAAATTTCAGAAAGCTAAACCAAAAAACCCAAATCTTCCCTTCCTTTAAAGCTCAGCCTCCAGGAACATTCCAGTACACTGTTTGCTTATGCAAATATTATGAATATTCTCTACAGATTGAAATTTTAGGAACAAATAGCATTTTTTGCACTTACTTTACAATATTTAAAGTATATTAATTACTTTATAAAGTGCTACTCCATGTGTGCAAAGAAACATTTTCCCTCCAGTGGGTTTTCTCCTACCTGTTGCCACATTATACAAGATGCCAACAGATGCAGTGTGATAAATTACATCAGCACCATCGTTCAAATAGTGCACGTTGTTTCTGCAGTCCTTGCCTCGGTACCCAAACACCAGCTCCAAAATTAGGTCCTAAAAAAGATATTCACATCAGTAGATTTACCAAACCTTCTTTGAAAGCAGTTATGAACTTCACCTCCCTCTGTAGGATTTTATTTTTTTAATTATGTCCTTATGTAGTAAGTGACATATCAAGGCAACGGAAACTGGGCTCCTGCCTCCCCTGTGAGTTTACACAGCTGCTCATTCTTGTCACACACAGCTGTGTCACCCTCTTCACCTCTCAGGGGGATGCTGCAGAATGTGCACATAATACACATAGACATATATATATATACACTGGAAGAGATACTCATACACATGAACATAAATAAATAAAACGCAGTGAAGAATAAAGTTTTTTTAATGCAGAAGACACTAAGAAACAAATAATGGCAAACACTGGTCCACAATTTCATTCCAGCCAGCAACTAAAAACCCAAATTACAGGCTAAAACTTCTAGAGCACTGATGTCAAAAAAGCTGTTTATTATGCTACACCAAATATTTTGCAGAATCAACAATATATGGGTTGGGAAAGAACTGCATTTTCCAAGGTTAGATGAAATTTTCACTTCAGATTAACCAAAAATTGGTATATTTATCTGCAATTCCCATGTAATAAAAAAACAGGTGCCAAAGCTAAACTTATCATTAATAGAATTTTAAAATTACTTTAAACTCCTATCAGTGATGAACTTAAACTGAAGCTATAAAATAAATCCTAAGATGACTGGAATTTAAAAAATGCTTAGTTTTATTAGCAACAATACACCCTTTAACAATCCAGTTATCTATACAAGGCATCCTGCTTTCTACAGCCAGTTCTAAGGTTTCATGATTACTAAGAATCGAGTTATACTCCATTTTATTTGCAAGAAAAAGAAATATAGTCTTTTTTTTATTCACAAGAAAAAATTCTCTCCCACTTTTTCTACTCTTTGCCTACCATTCAGTATTTCCAACCTTTGATACATTTAGAATTTATTGTGTTCATAGGTGTGTCAGTTTCTGGCAAAACAAAATCCTAAAGGAAGAGGAGAAGAGCACCATTTTTCTTACCTCTATGGGTCTCTTTTTTTTCCCCACATTATTTGTCTGAAGTTTCTCCGGCTGTGGCAATGCCCTACTAACTGGTGGTCTGAAACAAAGAACTGTGAATAAGAGAAGGCTGTCCGTCACCCATTCCATGCTAACAGCAACCTTCCAACCTGCTCATGTTTGGGAAATCTTACAGCCTGTCCTACTCATACGCATATTCATCTTCAAAATAAATACCTCTGTCAAAGGAGAGGGACAAAACCTAAAAATCCTTTGTTCAGCATGCTAGGCTCTCTAATTCTTCAACAATCCACGGGGTTAATGCAAAAGCTTGTTTTAAAATAACTGAGAACTTTTAAAATGTTGTTTGCTTTTCCAAGCTATGTTTTTAAGGAACTTTCATCTTCTCTGCAGCAATTTTACTGAAGAGAGGCTTACCTGATTAATCTAATAATGCCAGTTCCCACATGCCTTCAGCAGACCCCTAAGTTTTCCTATTTTTGTAATAGTTTGTAAAGAACTCCAGGTGCACCTGCCCATTCACTCCTACATCAATGATGTGTGAAATGTGATGTTGGTCAAAGCTTACATGGAAGAAAACCAAGACCATGCAAATGCAGGAGTGACAGCCACAACCTATGTTCCACTGTTCTGAACAGTCCAGATTTAATTAAGAACTCTCAATTAGATTTGTTTAACAAATATCCATAACATCTCTCCCACTACATTCAACTGTACCTATACAAAGAAACACCAACAAATAAGCTTTATTTATTAAATATATGCAACTATTCCTAGTAATTTGCAGGAACAATGATTATTGATCCCATAGATACAGCATTTGTGGCTGTGATAACAATTCTCTAAGCTTGATCTTTAAGAGGAACAATTCATTTTAAAATAAATTCTATGTATAAATTCAGTGATATCCAGATTATTTAATCCAGTAGGCAGTGTAATACACTAATATCAATCATGAAGCAACAGGTTGCTTTCATATTCCTTTTTAGTATGAAGTACTTCTAATTCTCTCTCTTGAGTGATGACTTTGAATCAAAACAATAACTGTATTTTCTCAGAACAAAAGAATATGATTTGTTTGTACTGTGTAGTTTGAAGGACAGGTGAAAAGCAGTTTTTCAGTTATTCAAATAAAATACCTTTTTTTTTCTTATTTATTTCTTCATTGTTCTTGCCTAAATTTAGAACAAAACAGATCACTCCAGAATGTTGCAAAAGACTTTATGTTTTTAATTTCTCATTTGTCATGGACAATTCTGCAACAGTCTCATTACTATTCCTCTAGAAATTACCAAAACACAGCATAAAAAGCCCTTCTTCCACTTGTCAGCCTCATATTTGACACAGAGCACTAAACCTCATCTCTTTTCTCTTCTCCTACCCTGGCCCTAATTAACTTATGTCCCTGAAACACAGAGGGAAAAAGGAGTTGGAAGGAAAAAAATGCAGAAAAATTAAATATAACAGAAGAACATAGTTGAAGTTTGATGAAAGCAGTAAAAACTGAAAGGACATGATTCTTTTAGAGGTTTACTTTACTGGAAATGAATATTTCTCTGCTGCTTGGTTCTAAAATGTGGCATTTTTTTAATATTTGCTGCTGGTAAATCCCTTGTGATAGAAAGGGAGAAGAAGTAAAACAATCTCACATTTTACAACTGCTTGAGAAGACCATCTATACTTAAAGGCTCTACAAATACAAATAAACACAAAAATATCATTCTTAAGTAATCATGAGAGTACATTCATACACTACCACACAACAGAATAAAGTGAATGTATATTGGTCAGGAAAACTTGAGAACTTTTACTCAGCTGCATTATCTCCCAGGTCACCTAAACAATTTCTCAAAGTATCTGTCCAGGAAAGGGTAATTCTATATATTGATCCAGAGCAGTGGAACTGGAATGCAAATTACAAGCACATATGGACTCCCTTCCCAATTAAGTTTCAAGATAACAGCTTCAGGATTTAGAAAAAACAGAAATGCTGAAGGATATGAGAATACATTTTCCAAGTCCTTTTTTAAAGGTGTGAGAGCTGAAAATATTTTTAATTTGCTGTGTAATGTGCAGCAAAGTGACTGATGGCATATGCAACAAACAGTGGTCATTTACCTGCATGCACAACTATCTGCACGCTCAAAAACTGTGTGGAAAAGATGGGAAAGAGAGCATGAATAACGTGTTGGGGTGAATTCAGGTATGGATAGGGTCAGCTTTAGCATGGGGAAGGACAGTTCCAGCCATCTATCATAAGGGAAATAAATATCTCAATATTGGCACTTTATTTTCAAAATTAATATATATTTGGTATATGTATTTTAATATTTCTTGTTATGAAACCATAAAAATCAAGTACAAGCATTTTGAAGTAGTTTCTGAAACAAAAAAGTACCTTGTTCACAGTTTTAGACATAGCTTAAATATCATTATCCATTTTTGTATGATGTATTTCATTCCATATTTTCCTCACTGTTGCTGAGTATCTAAAGTTACTAACAGAACAAGGAATGATTTTCTGTTATATAGCATACCTAAATTACCACCAATTCTTTTAGTTCTGTGGTAATTTATAACAGTGTTTCTGTTTTAAAAATACAAGTATTATTTTGGGCACGACTCGATAGAGCAAATTACAGTAGCTGGTACAAAGGAAAAAAAAGTCCCTTCCTGTGTGGGGCACCAGCGTTGCACTTCATACTTAGGGGGACTTGCAGAGAACTCAGCAATTGATTTTGCACTACTCTTCAGCATCAAGTGTCTTGCTCTGCCCTCCCCAAGAGGTGTTGGCAAGCATGAAGTAGAGAATGAATTTTAAAAGTATGGAGGACTTCTTTCCATTTACTCTTGGCAAGTTCTTCAAAGTCATTTCTGAAACTTCACAGAGGTCTGGCTTCCATTAGAAGATAATGAAGGCTGGTAGTTTTTAAGTACTGCTTCTGGACAAAAATGACCTATAATTATTTCATGTGTTCTGTGAACAGTAAGAGCCAGTTTAAACTCACTAATGCAGATACAGGAAATCTGATGCTCAAATAATTCAGAAACATATCTGCCTTGGCATGTCAGGTGAGACTGTCAAATCACCATTTGTAAAACAGCTGTTCACTAGGGTGCTGGAGAAAGTGCTAATCTTTGTACTTGAATAAATGTTACTGAAGAATACTACTTGTGAAACATAGGAGAGCATAATAGTTCATGGAGTTGGAGTTCATATTGGTAGGTAAAACAGCATCTGGCTCATTGTATGAAACAGAACTGCAATGCATATATATAAATTTTCGATTTTTCATACAGCAATATACTGAGAAGTGATAGGTGCGTGGTATGGCACCCAACATGACAGATGGCTTTTTAAGGAAAATGGGAGGTGGCAGTAAAAGATGGACTAGATAAGAAAAGAAAAGCATTACCTGGAACCTCTTTTCAGCAGCAGATGGGAAAGAGAAAAGGATTACTTATACAAGTTTGGCTAAAAGTTAGGTGCCAGTGAATTATTCATATAGGTAATTATTGCTGACTTCCTGGTTTCTATACTTCTTTTTACAAGGGGATTATTCACTTCATAGACTATGTAAATCTATTATTTGTATAGAAAACTCCCATTCACTTAAATGGGAATTATGAACATGTGTTGGCATGAGAATATAATTCTTTGGAATAACTCCACTGTAAACAGAGTAAAAAAGCAGAAGCAGAAAAAAATAAAACAAACCCACTGAACTATACCAAACCATACTAGTGTTCTACTACTCTGAACCATACTAGTGTTCAGAGTCAGCAAACACAACACCTGAATAACTCAAAGAAAGGTTGTGCAGGTTTAACTTCCTGAAATAAGCTGATGGATGGAACAGTCAACTCGCTATTAAAGACAGATATTCAAGTTTAGTCACAAAAATACATTCATTTATACTAAAATTATCTCAGCTAACCAGCATGTGTGGGGTACTGAGCACTACTGATATGTACTATTTTTTCATGACTACTTAATTCAGTTTATGTTGATTGAAGACACTTTGCACTGGTTTCCTCAGTCATCTATGATGGAATACTCCTATAATTTGGCTAGCCAAAAACACTCATTAGTAATTAAAACATATGAGCATGTACAGATTATTTCCTAATATTAGCAGTATGCATGGGCAATTTACAAGGGTTTGATTAGCTGGTACCCTTCCACTGACTTGATAAGCTCTTTTTTAAAGAGCCACTAAACAACTTCACTAGGTGAACACTAGTTAGTTTTCCTCACTTTTAAGTTAAGCAAAATAATTTAGGGAATAACTTAGGAAAAAAAATCCTGAAAATTAAGAACACAATGTTTCAACTCACCAATTTACAGACTGATTTTTTTTCCCATACTCTAAACAATGGATTTTACTGGATGTCTTCTAATTAGTTTTAACTTTATTTTTCAGTGCAAGACTCATGCACTATTTACTCATATAGGAAACAGCTAAACCTCTCCCACAATAAAATCCAAATGCAGCTTGAACAGGTTTTGCAGTCAATAGCATGCAATTCTTCCAGGAGTACAAAATTCAAATACCTCCAGATATTTTTCACAGTTAAACAGGGAAAAATTTTAACTGAAATTCCTGTTTGTTTATTTTGAGATCTCTTGGTACAGCCATTTGTCTGTAAGGTACATTAATCACAGCACTGCCCCTTTCACAGCCACAAACAGCCAACTTCAGGGAGTACAAGAACAGAGTAAAAATGGAGCATTATTCTCCAGAGGCATCTCCCAAACATCAGTGCTGTGCAATTCAGGGAGTAGCAGAGTCAGAAGCATTTTCAAAATCAACCATGATAGACTTTTTCCTGAGTAATTTACCTAGCACAAAAACATACTAGGAAAGAACTCTTAGTAAAGGATAGAAACAGTTTTCAAATGCATTTTGTGTTGCTGAGTATCCATAATGTTATTGCACAACCAAACGAGACACACAGTACACATCTTTTCACATAAAAATATTACCTATAAACATTATTATTCAGAAATGATAAATAATTCAAATTACCAACCTAAGTGCTGCCTCACAGCAGTGCCATTTTGTGTTTCCAGTAGAAGTTAAAATAAGTATTGCAATTTCAATGATATAGCATGGTAATTTCACTGCTAGAGACTACAATATCATTAGCAGAGCTAGCAGTTAACACTGCAAGCAAACCTTAGACCAACTGAATCTGAGTGAAATTGGTGTTCCAGTCATGGAGGCAGCTCAGTCTGCGAGTCTGAAGGGTGGCCTGACAGCCCAAGGATTTGGGGTGCTGCATGCTGCATTTGACAGCATGTCTTTCATGTGCACATATTCTAAACAGAGCAGGTGCAGAAGTCCACAACCCAATGCAGGCACCTACACCAGAGGCTGCTGTGTGAGCACCAGGTGGACCCAGCAGCTCAGGTCCTCGAGGAGCACAGGAGCACTGGCAGAATGCTGCAGCCAAGGCAGGAGGGCTCCCTTTACCCCTGAGGCTTCATTAGCTGTGGCATGGAGCTGCTCACAGAGCCACCTCAGGCACCCTGCAATGTGCTCACTGCACTGCTCCCGGCTGGAGCTCCAAGTGGGTGCTGCTGACAGCCACAAGCACCTGGGCAAGAGCTCTGGCTCAGACAGTGAAGTCTGTTCCTTAGCCCCCCCAAAGTATTGAGGAAAGTAGGATGAGCTTTGATCACCTCCTCCTAGAACACTCTCATATTCGCTCACTAGTGTCAACTCAGAGTGAGAGCTGCACTTATGTTTTGTCCCTTAACCCTTTTCTACCTATTAACATGCTACTATTTAACAGTAAAGAGGTAAATCCCTCACTTCTGTTGCAAATTGTAACTTCTTTTCCAAGCAGCTGAAGTTATTAAAATGCATTAATCCTGGACTTCAAGTACACAAACTTACCTTACTACCCCCTGCCTTCATAGGAAGCAAAAATAGAGAGTAATCAAAACAAAATAAAAATTAGTATCTATGACAGTAGGCTAAAGCATTTCTAAAACATTTACCAATCCTATACAATATTAACATCAGAACCAAAGTCAAAATACATACAGTAACCATAGTCTGGTTTTATTCTTCACAAAAAAAAAAAAGTCTTTGAAGTTTTAGGGGCCCAAGCTTTTAAACAATGCAGGTAATAGAATTCTTTCATCATCTTTTTTTGCATTCTGAATCACAATTTAATTACCTTACTACAGAATTAATTCTCTTAGTAATTTATCTGAAACTTAAAACCACAATTCACTCAGCTTCCAGACACAGCTTTTGAAAGAAACACAAGAGGCTTACAATTTCACTTAAAAAAAAAAAAATCTTTAATCAAAGCTTTCATGCCATGCACATTATTTCTTTTTGATTTCCACATCAAATACATCTAATTAAAAAAGAGAAAGACCATTTCTTATAAATGCAAGACAGGGAACCACAGCTTTATACACAGGCATCCCACTCTCTCCTACAGCAACACAACTTGAAACCAAAAGATATGAAACTCCCACCAAAATCACACTGCATTTCTCAACAAGAGTTATCACAGACCTGTCCAGCTTCACTGTGGAAAGAGGCATGAGCATTGCCACAGAACTCCTCACATTCCTGCAAAACTTCCTACTCTCCCATTTCCCCAGATCCCTACACCCCCTCACACCCTGCTGTTTTCCTCACTTCCCCATCTTCAGTATTAGCATTCCCCAATTGCTGTATCAGGAATCCCTCCTTCCTTTTCCCTCACATATACTGTCCTCATCAATTTGGTGGACAACAAACAACTTTCAGGGTCCCATGCTCAGCTGCAGATTCTTCAACAGATAATGTTCTAGAGGTTATAAATTGTTTCTGTTATTTTACATTTACTTTATTTTCTGGGTTGACTGTAGTCTTCTCCCTACCCTGTTCTCTTCTAAAGAGAACAACAGTGAATCAAGGTCTAAAACTAACACTGCCAAGCAATGAACTCCATTTTCCAAGATTCATTAACAAAAACTGCAGAACCACTGTGGACAGAATTTTTCAAAGAAAGGTAGAAGTTAAGTGGAAACTGAAGCAATGCAAGGAGCATTTAGAATTTAACTCATCAGAGCAGTGTGTTGGCAGAACCAAAAACCTGAGAGCTGTCCTTCACTAAAAAAATAGTACAGGCTCATGCCTGTAATGCCATCACTAACTACCAGTCAGTATTTCAGTTTCAAAAAAACCATATCATTAAGCACCAGCAAATGATTCAATCATCTCAAGGAACTCCCCACACATAAAAATATGCATATATAGTTTTTAGTCTTTTGTGCTCTCTGAAAATAGGTACAGCCTAGTCCTTTGGGTTGCCTTTTATTTTTCTTCAAAGAAGTATTTAGATTATTTTTATACATATCCTTTTAAGTTAAGAATCATATTTTCCAATATAATTTTGTTCTACTATTGTCTTTTCAGCTTGATTTTTTGGCTAGAATTGTAATTTAGTAATTACCTTTCATCTAAAGTTGGCTCCTTTTGTTGCAGATGAGGCTTAATTCCAAACATTGGTCTAATGTTTGTTGATAAGGCTTTGATGGTGTAATTAATTTCATTTTCCCTTGTCACATCACTGTCATAACCTAACAAAAACAGAGGGAAGTTTATCAAAACAAAATAAGGTACAAAAACAACAATTTATTCTTAATTTGTGCAAATTTCAACAATGCACTAGATTACAAAAACAATTACAGCATGGATTATTAGTAACATAAATACACAATAAAAAGAAAGTAGCTGGGAATCATGAACATTGTTAATAAAAGACATTTAAAGAAAAAGAATTCCCTACAAGATCTTTGTGGAAAAAAATTATTTACGAGTCAAGGGACTTTAAGAGCTACCCCATTTCTGCTTGGTTGGCCTTAACTACAACCACTAACAAAGAACCTCTCTACCTGACACCTGCTCTTAAGACCTGCAAGATTCTGTGCCTGGTTGTTGTCAGTTTCAGGATCCATCCATTACCATGGAATCTATAGGTCTGCCCAAGGTTCCTACACAAAGCTTAGGGCCAGCAAGACACATCAGGATGATGTTCACTATAGAAAAATAAACATGTTGGAAAAGCTAACTTGTGACAGGGACTCTCCATTATTTTGTTTTTTCAAAGATCAAAACTACTAATGCCAACAATGTGATGGTGAATACTTCTGAACTCTAACTGAAATTAATAGGACCTGACCTAGAGAAACTTTTGTGGATAAAGATGTCAATGTCTTTTCTTCCAAATATTCACATACCTCACTCTCTTTTAGAGTAGTTTTGAACTCACAGCTTAAGAGGGTTCTGTGTAAAGCAGCAGAAGCTAGGGAAGATACAAAGCCTAAAATGTTCTAACAGGTCTCAAGCAGAGACTGAACAGAAACTCTGAAGATGGCAATTTTTGACTAACAAAGTTAAAGGCTGACTAGTCCTCCTGTAGGCAATTAAATTACTCTGTGTATTCTTCAGTACTTTTGAGAAGAAAGACAGGGATAAAAATTATTTTCCAATGAATCTTTAATATGTCTTTAATATTTAATGTATTTCTTTGGTCATTTAGCTCGTTTTAGTGACAGCTGAAGTTAATTTATTACACAGAACTATTTAATGAGTAGCAGTCATAGTTTAAAAATCCTTGAACAGTGAGAAATTGAGAAGGAGGAAAAAACACATTTGGGAGAAGAGAAAACAAGTCTGGAGGCCATAAACCCTTGGAATTATAACATGAAAAGGAAAACCAGTAAATATGGAAAAACCAGCAGAAGTTAATGCTACAAAACAAAATTAACACTTTATAACTACTGATATTGTGACCTTGAAATAGGTACATAAAAATCAGTCTACTTCAGTGTCCTATGTCTCCATGTTATGGAAGCAGATGCTACAACACCAAGATAACTATGATCTCACATTATACAGATTTCAATATCATTTCTTAAGAATTAGTGACCAAACTCCAACTGTGATGATTTCTATTTTAAACATAGATTTTGGGTAGCTACGTATAATTGATACTTAGTATTTTTCATTTAGAAGATATCAAGTGTCTCTTTATGTGCTCTGACTAAAAGCAGTAACTCAAACATTTCATTATCATTTTCTTCACAGCAGTTTATCAGTCCTTTCCCCAAAACCAACTTTTATTTAACATTTTTGAAGAGCATTTGCTACTTAAGATAGAAACAATCCACAAATTATTTCTAGATTTTCAGTTTTCCACTAATAAAGTCTTTTTGAAATAGCACAATCCAGCCAGCTGTATAAATTACTACTGACCTCCATCTTCTTCAGAATCTAGATCAGACTCCTCACTGTCACACTGCCTGCTGTCCCGATGTCCTTCCATCTCATAAGTCCACAGCATTAGGGAGGTGTCTGCTCCCCCAACAGTGACCAACAAACTGTCATCGTACGTCCAACGCACGTTTGTCACATGGGTGCTGTGAGCAACATACCTCTTAAATTTTCCAAACTTTCCCTGAGAAGCGGAAAAAGAAGGCAAAGATCAAATTTACCCACTCTGCTGGACAAAACTGAAATATGTTGCCAGCACAATGATGTCATCTTAACTTCCTTACAGTTCATGCTTCAGCTGTTTTGTATTTCATAAGATTTTAACACATGATTTGCCAAGTGCCCCTCCCACAGCAACTTCATGAAATGTTAACCTAATCTTCATATCAAGCATGAAAGACTTAGTCTATAAACATATTCCAGCAATAAACACTGAATCACTTTTTCTAAGAGAGACAACAATCTAACTGAGTTGGAATAAAATTCACATAGAATATTTAGTCAGTACTTGGGCACTGTTACTATCCTCAGGATGGCAACATTTCAAAACTGAAGACATGTTTATCACCAAACATATAGGAAAACTAGAGGTACTTGAAGAGCAGTAAAAACACAATGGTGTTTCTGTAATGGCTTTTCTATGATGTGTGATTAAATACTATTAAATGTCTTCATCTTAGAAAAAAAGTTACTAATATTGGACAGAATGGAGGTCCTTAAAATCATGAACGCAATATAAGTGAAAAAGACATGTTCATTGTCTTCCAAAGCATTCTCATTCTTAAAGTTGTTCCTATTTATTTGCCACAGTGAGCAGCAAGACACTGCACAAGATGGCTCTAGAGTCTGACCTGGAATGATCATTCTTACTCATTGGAAGTTTAATGCACTGCAAACTGCAATGTAATACTAAATGCTTTCTTTGATCAAAATGAGAAAAATATAAAAGCATCATTTTCTTCTGAGTGACGAATTTTCACAGTTTTGAAAAGGCAGATTTATTAACAAATACTTTCCATAAACAGCTAAAAATTACTTACTTTAGCAGGGTATCGAAACAGCTTCACAAATCCAAAATCATCTCCTGTGGCTAATACTTTACTATCACTAGTGAGGCAAGAAGCAGTTACATCTGTGACTTCACCAATTATTGGCCAGATCCCTTCACAGCAAGAGCCCAAAACACTTGTCCATGATGCCCAGCCAATCTTTTCTACCTACAAAACCAACACATTTGAGACAGAGAATACTTCTTAGGCATTTTTCTTCCATATCCAATTTCAAGAAAAATTCCTTGCACTGAAAGATACAGCACATCTAAAAGATATATTTTAATATATTAATCACTTATTTTTTTACCATCCAGAATTTCATTTGAGACTTGTAATTTTACCTCTATGAACTTTCAATTCCAAAACTTAAAGAAGTATTTTGAAAATTTTTACCTTAGCTGCCCTTTCAGGCTAAAGAAAACAAATTATGTTTTCCAACAACACCTTTCAATACCATGGAAAATATAATTTGGAAATTATACATTTTTACTCTCTGCCCCATGACAATACTCTATATCCGAGAAAACAAAACAACTACAATATATTATTGCCTATATGTATTATGCAAACTGTATTTCATTGTTCTATAGAGACAAACATGAGGTTTTCCAGGGCAAGGTTAGGCCTAAGTAATCTGCAATAGGTTTTCAAAGGTGTTCAAGTACCAGAGGAGACACACAGAAGACTAGTGAGATTTTCAATACAAAATCAACCAAATGTCTGTTTCTTAATAGAAGAGAAAAATGTGAAATCCCCTAGATATTATATTATTTTAAAAGTTTAAAATTACAGTTTTATACATCATTCCCTCTCATGGCTGCATCATAACTCTAATTTGTAAGCATTTAAGAAGGCAGTACAGTTCCTCACCTCCAAACTTGGGATAGTCTGTTTTTTCCCCCGAGGAGCTTCAAAAAACAACTGCTCTTTAGCACCAGTGTTGACTTGCAAAAGTTTTCCTATAAAACATATGACATAGATCTTGTATGTTAACAGAGAAGATTGCATTTTACAGAAGGAAAAAATAAAGGTTAGCTTGAATTTTTTATTGCTAACAGCATTGCATGAATTATTTGTTTCTATGGGAAAAAACTCCATACATAAATAATGGATCTGGAAGTATGGTCTTCCAAGGAAATCCAAGTGCTTTGACCCCTTAAACTCACAACCCTTTCTCCTCTCTTTGAAAACTGTACTAATGCATCACTTTTCTCTCCCTACTATGGCTGTCCCATCAGATGGTAGACAAAATGTAACCCAAAGCTTGTTTATGATTACTGGCTGTTGATGCATGTGCTTTTGGGATGGAGGAGCACAGTTCTGCCTGGCCACCAGCTGATCCCAAGCAGGTGACTTCTTTACACCTTTAGACTACTTCATTTCTGAGGGAAATTCTCCCCAGTGTTTCTGTCCTCTTTCTTTTCAAAATCCTCAAAGGAAGCTAACTTACACACTCTTTCAAAATAAATCAGACTGTTTCAAAAGTGATTATGTAGGGGAATAAGAACATGAACAAATAGATTGCACAATTGCACAACCTTGCTTTTTAATGAAACAGGATTAAATTGAGTATTTCAGTTAATCATATATTAATACCCTGGAACACAGGAAATCCAGTCTTTCTGCTATGTGTGACAAGGATTTGTATTCCTGAGCTGTAGATACAACCAGGGTGTGCAGTATATTATTAAAGGAGTAGAAACATAGAATCATAGAATGTTTGGGGTTGGAAGGGACCTTAGAGACCATCTAGTTCCACCCCCCTGCCACTAGACCAGGTTGCTCAGAGTCCCATCCAGCCTGGCCTTGACCACCTTCAAGGATGGGGCATTCACCACCTCTCTGAGCAGCTGTTTCCAGTGCCTCACCAGACTTACAGTAAAGAATTTCTTCCTAAAATCTAATCTAAACATACCTTCCTTCAGCTTAAGGCCCTTCTCCCTTGTTTTATCACTAACTGCCCTTGGGAAGTCAAATGATAAACAGGAATGATTTTTTTAAAAAAATCCAAACAAACCAATAAATAGAGACAAACCATTTTACTTCAAATTGCACAACTTCTAAATATGTATGTGACAGTAAAAATAATGGGTTTAATATTAATTCAGATGCTGTGAGAGCATATTCATAAGCTGAAGAACCAAATCTGCCAGTGATACCACAAATCCATACTATACATGTTTTTAATTAGTCTATAATGTAATCAATCTTCCAGTATCTTTTTAAATGAATGCTGCTTACCTCTTATGTCCCAGTCCATGTGTGTGATATAGCTGGAGGCTCCCTTGCAGATTCCTACTCTTTTACTGCTCATTACATTGTAAATATCCACAAAGTTGTCACAGGATGCCACAGCTAAGTACTTTCCAGCCCCTAAAACACATCAGTACAAACACAAAATATTTTCAAAAAATTTCAGTGCTCTTTGTATTAAACACAATTAAATTCTGGTATTTAGCCATATACAACTTTGAAGTATTTGACATCAGCTTGCTAATCTATACATATCCCCTGACAAACTGATTTTCATATCACATAATAAGCATGAAACATAAAACTATGGCATCATTACATTTCCAAACAATAAAAACCATTTGCTGAAATTTTAAGCATTTATGGTATTCAGAGAATGATAAGGCTTAGGGAACCAGAAACTAATGTTGTATGGGAATTGGTATCAGTAATTTGCATCAAATTTCTCCAACAGATGAGTATTTTAAATAAAGTAGGCTATGCATTTTGGGTTCCTAAAATATGAGTTATAATGTTGGGAAAAAAACCTAGCCTCACTGAGAATGCTAAGGGGGAAAAATAAGAAAAAAAAAAGTTGCAAGACATTTCTGACACATCAGTTTCAAGTATTCTTATTAGATAAGAGCAACATCAGTGATGTGCCAAATTTATGCAGGTCATAAAGTACAACCCTAGGGAGCTGCTGGATATTCACAATTTCAAACTGGCTGTTGTACTCAGGAGGTCACTATAGGCAAACATATTCCAATAATCTCATCCTTAAACAAGCAACACAGGACTTCACACCATGGTCTTCCAAAATGTTAGTATTGGTTTTACTGACCTATTTTTTACATCTGAAAGTACTACAGATCTTCACTACTTTTATCTCTTAAATGTGATAAGTCTTACTTGAACAACCTTGGTATTAAAATGTTCATTTAAAAAAGAAATCACTCACCAGGAGAAAATCTGATTTCTGAAATAACATCTTTCCTGTGCTGGAAAGAGACCAAATCCTCCAGGGTATCTGCATTAACTATCAAAAAACTTCCATCATTGAGACCAACAGCTAATGCTTTTCCATCAGGAGAAAAGCAGCAACATCTGCCTCCTATGAGAAATAAAGAAATTGCATTCAGATACCTTTACAGTGCATTATCCTTCTTTCAGATCTATTTCTCCATTAGTAAAGGAAAGCTATTCTTATTCTAGAAAACTTCCAAGGAAGTTTTCCAGATGCCAAAATAATGAACAGGTACACAGGCCCAGAATCTTGGAATTTGCATATTAATTGGTATCTGCTCTATATTAGTAATACAGATTAATCACTATTGTCTGTATATTTCTAACTTGATCTCTTTCTTTGAATCTGGTGCTGCCTGGTTGTTACCATTTGCTCTGATAAGGGGAACACAGCTGGAAAAGACCCTCTGGATTCACAGAACTCAGTCATTTGCTATCACAAACAATAAGACACTAAATAATAGAATCCCTCCAATAAACATGCCAGTGTTGTTTGAAAAACAGTTTAATTTCCAATTTAAATTTATGCATGGTCAACTTATTTAGATTTATTTTCATGCCAGAATTTTCTGTTAACATACATATTTCCCCCTACTATTTGTTCCTCTGATTAACCTGTAGACAGCAATCCTTTACTTAGATGACTTCACCACAAGACTTTGCACTCATTATCCTGTAGTTCCTTTCTCCATTCTCAACTTTTAGTTTAATTGTATTCAGCTGAAAAGAGATGAGAACTGCACACCAAAAATATCCTGATTTTTGTCCTGTAATTTACATGAATACTGCACTGTGTCTTGGGGAAAATACCTCATTATCACATGTAATTGTCATTCAGCAACATCCTGAGACTTCTGCTCTTTAAGCTACTCCTGACCTATGCAGACATTTTTCTTACAGTCACTGGATCTGCCTTTTATCATTAACAAGTTTTATTTAAATTCCATTACTCAGCCTGAAGAAGCATACATCTTTTTCTGTACAGTACACAGGAACTTTTTAAGATTGCCAAAGCATCTCAAAATTTGTCTCATCAGCAAATAGTCATCAGAGGCTTTTTTTGCCAAAAGTACTCTTAAACATATTAATAAATGTCAGCTTTAAGACTTGAGCAGAGTTCGCCAACTAGAAACTTTCTTGTTTAATCCCTGCTTATGTGGGCTTGTAACTCTTCTACATTTACTTTGTCAATCTAAACAATCTTCAATTAAGTTTCCATTATGTTTGAATCAAACTGCATTGCTGAATGCCAAACAGATAAAGCCAACTGTATTCCTTTATCTAGCAAAGCATACATGGAATTAGAAGCTTGTCAGGGCTGGTCTCATCTAATCCTGAAAAAAATCACCTTATATGATGTCACTTAAACAGATTTTCCATCTGTCAAAATAGATTTTATTTATATCCTTAACAACAAGGAAAAATTTTATGATTTATCTTTTTTTGACATTGCAGATCCTTCAAACATTCACAAAGAAAATTACAACATTTCTTCTAAGATTTCTTCCAAAAAATTCTAGATTCAAAGCCTCAAACAAGCCTTGGAATATTATAAGCAACACGGCATTTATGTAATTGAATCAACTTTTCTTATTAATTCACTGACTTAAATAAGTTACAATTGCAAATAATCTTCAGAACAGCACTACACAGAATTTTCTGTGCAGATTCATTAGCTTAAGGGCTACATAACTAGTGAACATAGCATTATGCAAAGAAAGGAATTTATTCTGCTTTCAAGTCCTGCTCTCAAAACATTCATGCAGCTTGTAAATGTCAATTTCATCAGTAAATATTTTTCCATACTAAGCATCTTACCCTTTTTCAATTTGCGAACTGCTAACATACAATGGCTAGGAGATAAATCCCATATTCTTAAGGTTTTGTCATCACTTACAGTGGCACAAATAGGTAAATGAGGATGAGTAGCTAGACCCCAAACTTCCCCCTCCATGTGACCCTGAAAAAACACAATGAATCGGATTTCTTTTTATTTTAAATTGCAATATGAAATAATACATTTATGAAAATATAAAAAAAGAGAAAGAATATGCATTATTTAGAGGATAATAAATATCTGAATAAAAACACAGAACGCCTGGAAAAATTCACTCCGCTACTTGTGCAAAATTATAGTAATTTGTACTACAGAAAGCTTCTGCAAAATAATCCTCACACACATGTCAATGCCTTGGACAGTGGGACTGGGTGCACCCTCAGCAAGTTTGCAGATGGCATTAGACTGAGTGGTGTGCCCAGCAGGCTGGAGGGAGGGCATCCCAGGCAGAGGGGCCTGGGCAGGCTGGCAGCTGGACCCATGCCATGAAGCTCAACAAGGCCACGTGCAAGGTCCTGCATGTGGGTCAGGGCAACCCCAAGCACAAACACAGGCTGGGCAGAAAAAGGACTTAGAGCAGCCCTGATGAGAACTTTGAGGTTTTGGTGGACAACAAACTGGACATGAGCTGGCACTGTGCACTTGCAACCCAGAAAGCAAACTGGATCCAGGGCTGCACCAAAAGAAACGTGAGCAGCAGCTCAAGGGAGGTGATTCTGCCCCTCTATTCCACTCTGGTCAGACTCCAGTACTGTGTCTGTCTCTGGAGTCCTCAGCACAGGAGAAAATGGATCTGTTGGAATGGCTCCAGAAGAGGGCCACAGAAAGGGTCAAAGGGCTGGAGCACCTCTCCTATGAAGTCAGGCTGAGAGAGGAGGTGGTGCTCAGTCTAGAGAAGAGAAGAGAGGTCTTGTTGCAGCCTCTTAAAGGGGGCTTATGAGAAATATAGGGACACTTTTTAGTAAGGTTTATAGTGACAGGACAAGGGGTAATGGGTTTAAAGTGGAGAGGTAGATTCAGACTAGATAGAAGAAACCAATTTTTTATGACAAGGGCAGTAAAACTGGAAGTGCTTCCCCTGAGATGCTGAAGATGCCCCACGCCCAGAAACATCCAAGGTCAGATTGGATGGGGCTCTGAACAATCTGCTCTATTTGAAGATGTCCTTGCTGACTGCAGGGAGTTTGGACAAGATGACCTTTAAAGGTCCCTTCCAAGCCAAACTATTCTGTGAACTAGGTTTTTTCTTTACCTTGGGTTCTAATATTTTCTTTTAAAAATACAGTTCTTTATGTATTGCACTGGCCACTCAGAAAGGAGAGAGTCCAAAGATTTTTACTTTACACAGAATCACAGAATAATAAGGTTGGAAGTGACGTCTAAGATCGTTGAGTCCAACCTATGCCCTAACACTTCAACTAGACTATAGCATCAAGTGCCATGTCCAGTCTTTTTTTTAAACACTTAAACTATGAAAGAAAATACTATGTTGATGCAATGTAAAAATCTGTTCAGTAATCAAGCTTTAAAAAAATGCAGTTGTTTGGTATGGCAATTTTTTTTTAATAACAAGTAAAATCTCAAATGACAAGGAGACAACTTTTATTTAGTACTCAAGAGAAGTTAATGAGGAATTTGGAGGAGGAGCCACTATTTCAGACACTTTTCTTATTTTTTCAAAACAGATCTATGATCTTGGTCTGTTTGGAAGGATAAACCCATTGGACAAACTAGTAAGGAAATTCTGTGTTCTATCTTGCACATCAAGGAGTCATACTGGTCTAGTCTAACTAAAAGTGATAGTAACTCACTAACTTCATTTGTAGTTAAAGTGCTTCTTACTGCACAAGTCTTTACTTGAGAAATAAAATCATGGTAGTGGTATGACATATTGGACTGCTATTTAAGACATACCTGAACCAGCAGAGTTATTGGTCCACTTTTATCCACCTCCAATATTTCACCGTTCTTTGTGCCCACTAGAATATGACCATGTCCTAACGATATGGCACGTATAGAAGGATTATCTTCCAAGAGGAGACCTAGAACATGAAAATGTTAGAAGATAGGATTCTCAACTATGGCTTAAAGAGGATTTTTCACACTTAGGCACATTACATTCTCACTGTAGAAAAATCTACTCTCTTACTGTAGAAAACATTCCTGCACAAAACAACACGTCTGGATTCATTTGTGAGGAATCAGCAATACATCAAGAAGTTTAATAGGCCTGACTCTGTGCATGCTAGTTATCAACTATCACACTATATTGCCTCCAATTATGGTACCTCCAATTCTAGCTTCTTGTAAACAAGCCATGAGAATGAGACACTCTAGAGTACAATGTTTTCATTAATGAGTATTTACATTCATCACGTCTGAAAATCAAATCATCCACTTTGGAACACAGCAAACATAATTTTAAGGGAAGGAGATGGAAGAGAAAAACTATCCAGAAGGAAAATACAGGGAAGTGTAAATTAGCATTAAGATCAAGAATAAGTGGTAGAAATGGGAAAAATAGGAATGAAAACGTTCTTTAATTATTTCAAAAGACATATGCATTTACAGAAAATTACCTACTAATACCTTACAAAACTAAACACAATTCTGAATTCCTTCCTTTCTCCAAAACAAAAAAAAAGATCAGGTAAGATACTTCATCATCAGAAATATAAGAGGCTTTTTGCTTACCACTTTAATAAAAACAAAACGTAGCAAGCAAACACCTGCATGATAAGAAACTTATAGCTAGATCAACTAATTTAGGCTCATAATAAACTAAATATTATGACCTGAACCCACCAAGTGTGCAAACAACACACTCTGCAACACACAACTCCAATCCCAACAGAAAAATTACTTATTTCAAATCAATAAATCTTTTAAAAAATTTATTTTAGTATTCATTATGTCAAATGTGGATTCCCTCTTACTGAGGAAATTTTGCAAAGATTTCTAAAGAAAGTACTTTAAAAATAGACAAAGCATAGGATAAAGTCTCTGTAACCTTTGGATCCAGGAGCCAGAGCAGCCCTTTTGATGGCATAGGTTTTGAGACAACGTTCAAAGGTATCATCCCAGAGAGCCACCACCCCATCCTTTCCTCCAGTGACAAATCCCTGGGGAAAAAGAAATAAAGATCACTAGTTACATTTGATTATTACCTTTCCTTACTTTTTCAGTGATTTCTGCCAATACTGAAAAATGGACTCTATACAACACTGTAATGCACAGAGCTACAGATGTTAGAGATGAAAAGAACAGGAGCAACAGAATGAGTGATTTCTCCTCCTGATGAAGGCAGAACAGTTCTGTACAGTGCATGTACATGGGCTGGATTTAGAAGTTCTAACCTATATGCTTCTACCATTCTAGAAAAATAAGAACCAACATATTAGAGTGTTTTTCCTCAATATTTAGCTTCCATATCCCTTTGGCATTTCTTCTCATTACTCAAAACAAGACTTAGTACTGCGAATATTTGATTAGTGTTTATATTTTGGAAAGACATGAGCATTTGTGTCATTCTGTCTTTAAAAACTATACACAGGTATTTAAAGAAGCAACAGCTATGGTTAATACTGAAATCATTAGTTCTCTCCTTTGGAGCACTCAGTTCTTCTAATATGAAAAATACATGTTGTCCAATGCTACTTTTCTGAAATGCAAATATTGGGAGTGGAGTGACTTGGTCTAACACAGCGAAACACCAACACATACATAATATTAAAGACAAAAGTAATCTAACTGGAACACTCATCCATATTTAAGCACATGCTTTAAGGCTTTCCTGGGCTAAAAAGAAGCCACGAATCTGGAGAAAGTACTTAATGACTTACAGATTGAATTTATCTATTGGTAGACAGTAATTACCCTACAAAACAGAACAAGTATGATCTTCCCCTCTCACAAGCTCACATATTCCATTGGACACACTGATGCTTAAATCAATTCCTTATGAAAATTACTGAATAAGATGTCACCGACCACAAGGGTTTGAAAAACAGCATGCTACATCACAAGAATAAGAGACTGCATAAACACTATTCTGCACTAATGCATAAACACTATTTTGAATCTGGACCACACAAGGCTTTTCTGTAATGAAAATAAGAACATACATTCCTGAGTCAGGGAAAGGTTTGGCTTTATCATAGACTTTTTTGTCCAGACATAAAAAAAGCAATGAGCAGTTTATTTACTTTTTCCAATGCGTGCATGCTGAACACAGGACCATCATGTGCTTTGACAGTTTTTATGAGAAACACATCTCTCCAAATACACACATCCCCCGTGGAGGTTCCAGAGAAGGCCATCTCTTCTGTCCAGCCATACACTGCACACATCATTGTGTCAGTTCTTCCCAATGCACCTATGCAGCCCTTTCTCCCAATTAGTCCTCCTCCTGGTTCAGACCAAAAACAAGTCATTAGACATCTGCTTGGAGCTACAGTACAAGAACTAGATAACCATACCCAGAGCAACAAGTTCTTTTCTTTTAGTCCACCCATGTTCCCCAAAAAAATGAGTTTGAGAAGAGATCTCACAAATAAATTTTATTATTTGTCAACTTTCACTACAATGAAAACCAAAACCAACCAAACAAAAACAAACCAAACCCAAGCAACCAAAAAAAAAAACCAAAACCCAAAAGACCCAGCTTTACTTTTAACTAAGCTACTTTTTTTTCTTCAAAATAATAATCTTCAAGCTTTTATCATAGTTAAGATTTCTTTCTAAATACTTTATAGTAGCTCTTTTAGTCAGTATTCTGAGACACTTTTTTCTTTGTATAGATAGCAAGCTCAGTTTTGAAAATTAATAATTTACATAGACATCAACACCTTGGTCTCAGGCCGTCTTGGCTAATTTCTGCTGGAGCTAGAACTGAGAAAAACAGTGTAATTTTTTTCAGCCCACAGTTTTCTCTACACAACTAATCTTTATCAGGACTCATGGAGTTCAAGTACATAAATTCTGCATGAATAATTAGAACATTCTTAGCAGATAAGCAAGTCTTCTGTAGCACATGTGTCTTTATATATGATTTGAGGTGTGAAACAATCACATTCACACAAGTATCAGGGAATGGGTTTTTCACTGTTCAAAATTTCTCAAGCAGAATTAACCTTGGTTTTTAATTCTCAAGATCAATAGAGGTATCTAGACAAAGAGCTCTCAACTGGCAGATGTGTCCTCTTCAAGTACTTTGTCTTAATTTTGTATGCAAATTTTTTATAACCTTAATATTATTTATACCGTAACATTATTTATACCTTTTTACAGCATATGTGCTATAAAGATTCTTCTTCCAAAAACTGTTCTATGATTTTAGAGCAGCACTGTAAAAATTTTATATCATTACTAGATATAAAAACAGACTTTAGAAAATGCAGTCTTTCTGCTTACGTAGCTCTAGCTCCATGGCAGATTGCTCTTAAAAAGAATTTCCACTACTGCCATAACACCAATTAACATTATTACTGCTAGGGCAACACTAATTAAGAGATAGACAAAGAAAACATTTGCCTTTCATGCACAAAACACAGAGCAAGAGATGCAATAGTTATACTGTCAGAAACAGAATATGCTCTAATTCTGCAAAGTGTTCTTACCTGCTCTCCGCCAGAATTTCATGTGTTTAATTCCAACTGTAATCAATTTATCAGGCATGTAGGGATTAATCTTAACAACAAAAATCTTATCTTTGCTTCCCCTGAAATGCAAAGCAAAATCTTCTAAATACAAGTTTAACTCTTAATATTTTTAAATAGGGTTGAGAAGGATTTTTTATTTTTATGTACACCTGCTCTATCTTGCTTACATTTACTTTAAAATCATTACTAATAGTTTATAATGAAGAAGTAAAAAACTAAGGAAGCAGCATACTGTGTCCTGTTCTATTTTCATTACCTTTCAGTTTCCAAGGCAGGTGAGTAAGTATGTTACTTCAAAGAGACACAAGGAGGCATTTTCTTTGCAAAAGAAAATGTATTTGCACTACATTTGGGTATATGGCATTTATATCTTTGATAGCTCACAATGACACTTAAAGGAGTAAAGTCAAAAATCTTAAGTTTGCTTATCTTGAAAACAAACTGCCATTGTCATTCACCATTTAGCTGATTTTTCTGGTTTTGTTAGAAAAAAAATTATGCTGCTATTACATCTTTGATGGAAATTAGAGTTGGTTCTAAAAACAACTGTAAACCTTTTGAGCTTTGAATTTCTTACTATGCTTCTATAAAAATAATGCTTTGCTTCAGTCCTACAGTTTGAAAAGCAGCTTTCAATTATGTTTGCCATCTATGCAAAGCAATGCTTATAGATTATTTTTCTTTACTTAAAATGCAGAAGAGGCCCCAGTGCCTAATTTTTGCTCCTTGTTTAAAAGTGGCAATAATCTTTTATTTTCTGTCCTTTCACTAGATGAACTATTGGCTGAATGCACGAAACAGTTTCTTTCCAAACTCACAGTCATCATCAAATGCTGCTCTCAAAAATTCTAATAAATTCCTTTGATTTGTGGGTGGGAGAATTGGAAAAAAAAATAGGTGAAAGGCAGATAAATGTCTTCAGAGCAGCCAAGCCAAGCTACCTGGGCTTTTGTCAAGTAACTGGGAACAGAGTACCCTTCTTTAACTACATCATCTATTCAGAATTTTCATTCTTTAGTGAATAAGAAATTAAACATGTGTTTAAAAATAAAATGAGAGTCAATTAAATTGAAGAGCAATATGGATGAAAGGGAAGCTGACACTTTTTAAACTGTACTGCAAAGAGTATAATAAATTTTTTTTAAATCTAACTAGAACAATGTTTAGAATATAAGCACTGAGTCCAGACAGAATGGGACAAAACCCACTCACACTACTGCTTTATTTAAAGCAAGAAAAAAAGTAAAAGGTTTAAATAATATTACTCAACATTAAAAATAGGATTCTATCTTGTAGATTAAAACAATTTAATAAACATGTATTAAATAATCTGCACAGACACAAAGAATCTTTCAAAATATTTAACCTTTGGATGTTACCTAGACCAGTTTCCTGTTCAAAGCAGAGCTGACTTCAAAGTCAGATTAGGCTGGTCAGGACCCAGAACGAAAAAGGAAAGAACCCTGAAGAAAAAAGAACTCTGCAAAGCAACTGCAAATGACTATTCCATGAAAGGTGTGACCTCTGATGAAAAAGATCTGAACAAACCATATATCACCATCTTTAGGAGGGCAAACACAAGCGCAAAGAGTTTTAAAGAAAATATTTCAGAACACAGCAATGTCTTCTATGCCATCTTTCTTCACCAGTTGAGCAGTCACTGTAATAGTTCTTGTGGACTAGCAGACCTTCATTTACTTCTTCCACAGAAAGTTTTTAACATGACATAAATGTTATTGCCTGCATCACTTATGCAACAGAAAATATTAATTTATTAGAGAACTCATATTTTTAATGAATATATTTGTCTCAGTGACATTTGATAGTAAATCTAGGTAGATTTTAAAATGTAGTTAAATTCCTACCTTACTGCTGAAAGCTTTTCTCCTTTCTTCCAATCCCAGAGTACAATAGTGTGATTATCATCTATTCCAACAGAAGCCAATCGTTTCCCATCCGCTAGAATAATACATTTATTATTAAGAGAGTAGATAGATAACTATGTTGTAATAATAAGAAATCATATTAAAAATATTATAACTTCACGAATATTATAAGAATGTACAAACAAGTAAATTGTTTGTACCTCTAAAATTGTTTTTAGAGGTATGCTTTTTCATCTATTTGCTTTTAAACTGGGATGAAATGTAGCACTTCAAATTATCTTGTCTCAACTTTGAACTTGGAAGCTCTCTGTTCACATTAAATCCCTTGTTCTGTTAGCTGCTGACATAGTTGCACAAAAACATTCACTACAGGCCGTTCTTGTGAAAATTTTATGTTCACTCTGAAAATCTCTGTTCATTTCTGAACAGGAAAGCACTGAAGCCACACCATGAAATTTGCAAAATGCCCTCAAACTTAGTACTATGAAGTCTTGGAAAAGTTTTGACACATATTCCACATAAACCTTCAATAAACAAGCTGTTTGTGCTCACTCTAGATCAGTGACTTTCTGACATGTATCCATTTTTGGAACTGCTATATATCCACGTCAGAATTTGAGAAATGAGATTCATATCTTGAAAAAGGAGAAACCAAAGTAAGAGGCATCAAAACCCTCAAACCATTCATCTTTGTGATCACACATCGTCACTGTGAGTTCAGAGATTTTATCCAGGAAATACAAACAATTAAGAATGAGTAGAAGCTATTGGAGCAGAGGAAATTTAATATTGGTACAGGAATTCAATGTAGGGGGTGTAAAAATCTCAAGGGATTTAACTGATAGTCTTATGTTTGTTTAAGGTGGAGACAGAGCCTGTGTTTCTGACCAGAATTCCCTGACTGGACTTCCTGAATGTATCAGTGTGCTTTCCACATGGCTTTCAGGATTTCATTTAACAAAGAAAACATTGCACACCTGATCAATTTGCTCAAAAAAAAGCTTTTTACACAGTTGTAAAGCAGACACAAAACTCCAGATCTGTGCACCTGCCTTGTGCATCCAAAACAAATTCTGAGCTCAGCTGTTAAACAGGACAGTGGCTGTTCTTGCATTTCCTATGTGCAAGACTCCAAATGAGGTTTAGATTATAATGAACATTCATTAGGTTTATCTAATGAATGTTCATTATAAGGCAGCATCTCTCATTTGACACTGAACACTGGAGAATATTTTTAATACAAAATTTGCAGTGTAAAGGAACCTCCAGCTTCTCAGTAGAACTGATTATCTTGTATTTTCACAGAGAAAGAAAAAGTGTAAATAAATAAATAAATAAATACTTATTACCTGAAAAATCAACAGCACAAACACCATACTGGTGATAGCCCTTTAATACTGAGAGTGGCTTTATTGTTTCTGTATCCCAAATGTGTATTGAGGAATCTCGACCAACCTGAAAGTAGACATATTCATAGCCATTTTTTTTCATTTCTCAGTTATTTTACACAGCTGTTTAAAAAGTATTCTTAATACCTCAAAAAGCATTTGAAAATAAATTACAGTGATAGAATTTTCCTAGTATTATTGTTGTCTGGCTAGCAGAATATTATTCCTTTTGCTGCTTCCCAAAAACCATTTCCCAGCTGACTTAGGCACATTAATCACAATTAACTAAAGTCCTCCTGTGGGGGTGGGGCAGAAAAAAAGCCCTTCATTGATTGCACTGTAGCATATTTATTCCATCAATTTTTCATCAATCATTCCCTGTCTAAAAATAAAAGGCTATTTTTACTGCTAGTATGTCAGCTTCTCTACATTTCAGAAATCAAGGTGACTTCTGCTGCTCTCTGGTGTCATTACAAGGCAGATTCTAATACACTGATACCTGTGGCACAAAGATGCACTAGTGTAGGCAAGAAACCTGGTAGAAATGGAATACAGCTTATTCTTTTCAACTATGTACAAAAGCACTATTAGTCAGCACTTAAAAGATTATTTGCTATTCCAAGGGTTTTGCTCCACACTGCACAAATAAAAGGGTTGCAAAACCAGAACAAAAGTCTCTTGCATTTAAGGCTCAGAAAAAACTAGGATCTCTTTCTGGTTTTGTCACAAACTTAACAAGAAATATTCATAAAGCTTTTCAGAACATCCACTATCAGGAAGATCTGAACCAGGGTGGTATAAGAAATTTGATTACTGCATTACGTAGTTTCCTCATGTAACATAGTATACAACAATATGCAATGTGTATGTATAAAACAGCATATAATGGAGTGTATCTTTCCCTGACAGCAGAGGTTATTGCAAATTCAGGGACATTTTTATTCACAGCCTTTACTACTCCAAAATTAAATCAATTCAATTCTTATGTTTAGGGCTAATTTCTTAATTGACCCACAGTTACGTTAATCTCAACATTTTTTTAGAAATCAGAAGCATAGTAAACAAAAGTTTATTTCTAGTTAAAAATTCAGTTCACATGTTTTCAAGTTTATTATAAAATTACAAGAGCAAAAATGATAAAAACGATAAGCATTAATAAAAACCATGAAATATCACCTCAAGCCTTCAAGTCCTAGTGTATAAATATTTTACTGGAAGAACTGTTTGTTTGAATACATGAGTGAAAGTAATTTATCCAAAATAATTATCTGGCAAAAGATAAAATTAACTATTGTTAGTATTATAAAATGAACTCAAGCAACATCCATCCCTTTGTTGTATGCACAATCAGTACACAGTTTTTGTAAAGGTGATAATGAAAAACATAATGCATTAAAATGGAATGCCAGACTAACAACAACTGCTCACTTCATACTGTAAAATAGGAAATGAATGCAATGCTAACACAGATAACTTCACCAAGCAGATGTTAAAAAAAATATATTTTATCTGCACATTTCCTCCACCTGTTATCAAGAAGCTGCAACATAATGCCGAATAAAAAATATTAATCTATTCTTAGTTTTAAATCATGTTCAGAAAAACTATGGAGAATATACTCTTACCATAATACACATAAATGTAAAAAACACTTCTGTGTCAGTTTTTTACCACTATCCCATCTGCAACAGAAATGCAGTCCTTCATCTGAATAAATCTAGACTGCAGACTGTAAATGTAGACATCTTGGGGGATGCTCTTCCCCCAGGACCTTTCTAAATTCAGTAGCAACAACCTCAGATTGTTATTGCAGACAAAGATGAAGGCTACCTGGCCCGTTGCCACGTAGTCCTTTAAGGGATGGATAGCAAGGCAAAGGATGTCATCATCATGGCCCAGGTAGAAGCGCTGCGTGTTCTGCTGCCGGTTGTACACCACTCCCACCGCCGCCACGTGGTACACGATCTCACCCGTCTGCGTGTAGAACAGATTGCTCCGGCAGTCATAACCCCTGTAACTGAGCCAACAGAAAAGGTTTGTTCACCAAAGCCACACACATGTACACTGAAACTGACATAAAGTTATGCTGGGGAATTTTGTGCGTGTAAAACTCACCTTACTTACCAATTACTGTTTTGGGAGTTTAAAATTGTGAATATGCTTTCCCATTCTTAAAGGAACATCAATTTATCAATCTAATTTACTACGTAGCCATTAGTACTACAAGCACTAGTTTAAAAGTGGCACTTAATTGTTGCTTTCCACAGCTAGTTTAGAAGACAAAGTAAGAGCTGGTAATTTTTTCAGACCATGTGGAGAAGTTAGGCATGCAACACGTAGTTAAGTAAGTAGAGAATGTCCAAAGTATTAGCTTTGACTATTTCCTACTGCTCAAAAATCAGGCAGCAAAGCATGACAGTTACTGGAAACTTGATAAGAGAAAAAAAAAGCTTTTTTTTATAGAACAGTTTCTTTTTCTAAAGGAAGACCTTTCTGCTTTCATAGTGATACTGGAACTGGCATGAGCAGGCCAATTACCAACTAAGGTCTGTATACACTATCTCAGTACACTCATTTCTTCCTAGGTGTGACTAAGATCAAGAAGTTACATCCATCTTTCCTTATGTACAAAGTGCAACCATATGCACTGGGGAAGCAATGAATCTGTAAGGCAGCTGATCAACTTCAGTTTAATGAATATTCCAAACGCCATGGCTCCATGTTCGTAAACACTAGGTCTGTGCATTGCTGTAAAACAACAGAGCACATACTTGGAACAGATTTAAATAGAAAGAATTTCAGCTGGCTCACATACATCACACACAATGGTATTTATGTCGTTGTATGTGATTAGAGAAAAATTACTAAAATCACTGCACAGTTTTTAAACAGACCAGCAGATAACCCAGGTCCACTGCTCCCCAGAAGAAGAATATTGTATTTCATGAACTTGCATCTCAAACTTTTGGAAGATCATTAAATTCCTCCCTGCCCAGTTCTCTAACCTGTTCAGGTCCCTCCAGATGGCAGCACAGCCATTGGGTCTGCCAGCCTCTCCTCCCAGCTTTGTACTGTCTGCCATACGGGGAAGTCGAAAGCTGGGTCTCATTAAATCACAAAAAAAGAGAAGCGAACTTCTTAAACCAGTAAAAATTGTGATAGCACAGAAATAAAGCTTTTAAATAAGGCTCCCTTCAATTCACTGTTTAGGATGGTGATTGGTATTCACAAGCAGAGTCTTAACTTCAGATTTGGTCCTAGTCCAGCAACTTTTCAGCGTCTGCTGAGTTGTGTCCCTTCAAGGTCTCTAACTGAATCTCTCCTCAGATTTGATCTGAGTCTCAGCTATATCTCCCTACTCTTTTCAAAGTCACCAACAACCTAGACTCAGAATACAACTGCAGGCTCTTCAGTCCTGTTCTGCTCTCCCTCCACCCACATCCTTCACTAACAACCTTCCCCTGGAGCAGCACGTGCAGATGTTTGGAAGCTGATTTCTGCCTAACACAGAGTGCTGTCTGCTCACAGCCTTCTTAGATGTACAGCCACTAGGTTTTTAAGGAACAGAATATACAATGACCTACAGAAACTATGAAGAAAGGAAAGGAAAATAACCTATCACAGTATGTAACATCACCATTTTAAGGACATGACAACACTCAGTGAGGGGCAGGGATTATAAAGGCAGGCACAGTGCCAAAGAAGATACCTGAACCTATTGTTGCTCAGACATCATTTTCCTGTGCTTCACTCTGCACTGTACTCAGCTAAACATACTAGATTGTCTTTGCAAGCACAAAGTAATAGAAAAAAAAAAAAAGCCAAATATTCACCCTAAAGGAGAATATTAAAAACACAAACAAACAAAAAACCAAACAAAACCCTAATATCTGTGAAAATATGCATGCTGAAAGAAATACTGGACATTGAGGAATTTCTTGCAAGCTTAGCAGTCACCTATAAATGTAAAAGGTGTGAAGACAGTAAAAGGGTTTCAGGTCCTCCTACACACAACCCAGAAACTCAGAATTTTCCCAGCTCATCATAACAATTGCCTATATACCCTAAATTAAACCTAGTGGAACTGAGTACATCACTGCCATGTATCACAGGACTACTCAAAATACCCAAAATGTATCTAGGATGCAGGAAAACAGTTAACTTCTTCTGACAGAAGTGAATTTTAGTTAGTTTCCTCTAGTTATTACAAAAACTTGTACAATTAATTGTTTACAATTAAAATACAAAATATTTTGCCAAAATATCAAGTATTGCCAACAAAGACCCTGTCACCACATTAAACACATTTGGTCTTTCCCATGGGCCAGTTTACTAACTCCTTGACAATAAAGGTACTTTTTACCAGAGGGAAAGTGATGGGCCCAAGTTAAACAGCAATGAAAAGAAGCATATTTCAATGTAGATCATTCTCTAAGAATATTCTACACTGTTCCAAAATACTTACATCTCCATATTATTAAACTAATTTAGAACTGACATTACTAGCTAATCTCTGAAAAAGCATTAAGAGAAATAATTTATTCACATGCAGAAAACAAACCAAAGAAATTTACAAGGCATCTTTATTAGCAACTATAAATTAAGTAATAATGAAAGCAAGCTCTGTATTATAGTTACTGAATAATATATAACAAGGCACAATGAAAATAAGAATGCATTCTACCATAGTTATTTATCCAGGATTGACTCAAGTTAATGTGACAGTAACTATCAGAAGAAGATGGAGCTTCCTAAGTGCTACACAGGGAAAAGAAACTGCCATTACCAATGTCATGAATAGCAGGGGCTGCATTCAATTTGAGATTAAGACATGTAAACATAGGTGTCCACATGTTTATTAGATACATTAACTCCTACATTTTAATCAACACTGTTGTAGTCAACAGAGCCCGTTGAGCCTGCAGGGCTGCTCAGCTGGCCAACCATCAGCCTTTCATTTTACCTGAGCCAAATCCCTCCTTGTACTCCACTGATTACTGACTGAATCTCCAATGACTGTGATGGAAGTTTAGACATACACATAAAACCATTTCCTTATGGGCACATCACTGTGAATTCTGTAACCTGAAGCTGAACCCTACCCACATTTGCAAGTTACACATCTATATCCAGCTAACAGGAAACTTCCCAAGTACTCTCCTCTCTGGGAAAAGAGTCAATGTCCATCGCTTGTCTAATGCTATAAGAGTTTCAAAATTTGCTTGTTACTCTTCCAAATATATGTGGGAAGCTTCCACATGTAGCCCAAGCCTCCCCCAAAATCTGTAGAAGAACCAAATGTCAAAATGAACACGATTGAGAACAGAGTCTTTAGAAAAAAGGTGGAGACTTAATTAAAAAAAAAATATTCTGCATAGCAGTACTTTTCTCAAGAGGACCCACTCATAGGCTATTCCGTTAAGATGCTATTTGTAGGAACTTTTAGGAATCCATGCAAGATGTTATAAGGCTCTCCTCACAGAGCATTCCCATGTCATCTTGAAACTGCTACCAAATTTGATCTTGTGGTAAGGTTATTTTATTGAATATCCTGAAATTCAAACTAGATTGTGCTTAAATACATTGAACACTGAAAAATCATTCTATGATTCTACAAATATTCAAAAATATAAAAAATCATTCTTGTGAAATCAACAGCATAGCTCTGAGAGAATACAGGGCATGAGTATTACATGTGCATCCTTATTTCCTGCCAGCAAAAAAAAAGCATAATAAGCATCGAGTCCAAGAAAAAGGTTCTTCTGAATAGTTCATGGTTCTGAACCACCACCCTGCCAAATACATGGCAGAATTAAAATACAGGAATAATCAAAAAGAGGCCAAATTTGTACACCAATTTAACAAAGTGTTTCTGATCATGACTGAACCAGATCTCTTAGAGAAAGGCAAAATTGAACCTCTTATTAGAAGTTCTTTCCTCATCCACGTTAGTCAGAAGCTGGCTCACATACTCTGAATTTTATTACCTTCCAAAACAGGAAGTAACCAGAGGTTTAAGAGATTTCTTACAGGTTATCAAGAGATTTTTAAAAGTTCTTCTTTCACAGCAGTTGACAAATTCAAAACACAACATCAACAAGCTCAAAACCAAAGAAAGGAAAAAGCTTCCGATTCCCCTAATTTAAAAAAAGCACCACTTCTCACATTTTCAAGGAACATCCAAGACATTTCCATTGCAGCTAAAGAAAGATGAAGCAAAGCAGACTTCCTGAATCAGAGAATATGCCTATTACTCACTTGGATGTGGGTCACTTTAAAGTTAACAGCCTGGACATTGAGAAAAATCTGTTGTTCAGCATGGATTCTTCATTAGTTTCCTTGATGCCCATAGGGTAACCAGACAGAACTCAACAGGACATTCTACTTCTGGTCATTCCTGGATATTCTGGTCAAGCTTCACTTCTGTTGTGAAGGAAATAACAATAATACCAAAGATCCAGGGCCCTTGCTTGTGCTACATCTTCTTGGGGATCATTTGGTTTTATTCTTAGACCAACTTTTAAAGACTACATACAGCAGCTACCCACCTTAATGCATTCTCTATACAGATATAAAAATCTTCAACTGAGAATTTGGGAGCACCAAAAGGAGAAATAAAAAACTCCAGCTCTGTACCAAGCTTCCCAGTTGTCACAATTTTCAGAGCTACTATATGTCTTCTGCAGACAAAATTTCTGATTTGAATATTAACTACTCTTAGCCAATGAATTTATTAAGCATTGCATGTGGAGCCTACTACAATTGTTTAAGTGCCATTATAAAGACAGTATCAATAACTTCTCTCTGCATTTAGTTACATCTGAAAAGAAGCTGTATTCCTGCAAAGACTTGACTTATCTTTTGAAAGGAAAACTTAACTCGCAACATCTTACTTGAATAAACGCTTTGGTTTTGGTTTATATCAAGAGAATTTATATTTCTAATCATCATTCTAATGTAATGACATCTAGTACCAGTTTGCTTTAAAACACCACAACATTTTTCTGATAAAATTCTTCACTTATGAAGAATTATGGGAAACTACTAATCCTAAAGATGAAATGGTAAGATTTCAAGGATGCATCCAAAAGTCATTCTGCTACTCAAAATAGCACCAAAAAAAGAACTCATTTTTAACAAACTTACAAGACCTATTAAGAAGTACATGTAATTCCTAAATTAAGAAAGGAACATGTAAATTGTTTCAGACTAGGTACAAATATCTTATACTTTTTTTTTAATAAATCATTGCTACAAACACCACTTTGTCCAGAACCCAGTCATCTTCAACTACACAAAGTTTCTGTTCCAGCTATCAAAATCATACACCAAAGAGAACTACTGCTTTCCAGATATTGAAAATATGGGTGAGATTACTGAATACTTTATTTAGTCACTTGCATTCAAACAATAAGTACCAGCTAAAGTTTGAGTGCAAATTCATTTCAGAATTCATGTGTAGAATTAGTATGCTGGCATCAAAGCTTTCTATTTATTTAATGTCAATTTATTTCTACAGATATATAAAAAAAAGCAAATCATAAAGCAACAGGCATGGAAGTCTTTAATCAGATGATTCAACACCAGTCCACAAAATCAGTCTGCTTGTATATTTTAAAGAATGCTAGTTTGCATACCCATGAACAAAATGTAGTCTTATACTGTTCCCTGGGGCTCGCTCACGTCTCTTAGAAGCTGCACTTTTTCTTTTTTCTTTGCATTGCTCTTTAAGTTGAGGTAGATCTTCTTTGTAAACCTTGAAGAAAAAGCATACTTAAAAATTAAAAGACTCATTTGAAAAACATGTTTCTGAGAATTCAGCTGCTGTTCTCACTCATGAAAATGTTATTCTGACATAACTGAAAAAAACCCTCCAATACCTGTAGCTGGTGACTATATAGTGCAACTTGGTTGTAAATTGCAATCTAGATTGCATGTAATAATATTTATATCTGTTAATATTAATATTATTTAATATCTTAGTTGCAATTATTAATTAATCATTGTATTTTAATAAGCTTGTTCTTTTGAATGCATCAGGTAACAAAAATTCTAAAGTTTTTGGTCAGTTCCTGTGCAGTCTCCCCAGTTCTGAGATTTCAACAGTCTTCATAAATGACCAACTTAAACCCTAGGAAGCTTCCAACTGCCATTAAAACTAAAATCGTTACCTGTCGACGATAGGTGATCTGTGTCTCTTGTTCAATTTCAGAGTCCAGCTCTGGAACATCAGACTGATCTGAATCTGATTCATCACTATTAGAATCAACCAGACTCTCTGTCACCAAGAAAACAGAAATAAAAAATTAAGCAACCTAAATTACAAGCCAGAAAGTTAAAACTAACTGCTTAAAGTTTCTGGTTTGATAATCAATGCTTATGTTAACTACAACATAAAATGCTAATAATTGACAGGAACAATTCTGCTGCTACACAGGAAATAAGCCATAAATATGATAATTTTGGGTGCTGGAGTGAGTTAGTTTTCATTAACTAAAATAATTTCATGAGCTTTATTGACAGGAGGAAAGGATAAAGAAGATAATTAAATAATGAGTATAAAGCAGAAACTAAGACTTGCACAAAATTAACAAAGGCTCCAAAGAGAAACTTATGTTAAAGTGAGCCACTGATGCAAGTAGAAATTCTTCAAGTAGGTTAGGGGGAGGGAAAAAATTATAGATGGGAAGAAAGAGGAAAAATGTATTGTGACTGCAGAGAAAAAGGGTAGTCATGAAAAGATTGACATGTGGGAAGAGCATATTATTGTTTCTTTGTGCATTTGTCACTGAGAAGGTCAGCACTGAATCTGTATTTATTCACCTGTTTGCTAAATCCACACTGATACATATTCATCTGATCTGAGCAATTAAATGGTGAAACAGCCTATTTTATTGTAACTCTATATTCTCATTTCCCCAGAGGATTCTCTAAATTCCTTTAGGAATTTTCAAGGGAGACAGTGAGTTAACTGTTTTGATTTTAGGAACCTCATGAGAATAACTGTTTAATTAGTCACTAGTGGAAACATGATCTTCATTTTTTCCCAAACACTGGACATCTATATTCTGCTTTAAAAAAATAAAATTATCAGTTATAATACTTAAATTATCATCTAAATACTTCAAAATTTTAAACAAATTAGTATAAAACCGTTATTTTTCCAGTGACACTTGAGCATGCAGCTGTTGTCAATTTAGTAAAGGGTGATATATACAAAATTCAGAAATTCATACCTGTGTTTGAACTTTTAAAATTTTTCTTGGTAAAAGAGTCACAGCAGTGAAGGTTTTTCATACCCTTGCTAGCCTGAACACACAGATGTGATGGTTTGACCATTGGCCAAAGATCAATTAATGCCAAACCAAGACAACAGGGTAGTGGCAAATATTAGAGGTACTGGCAACTCTATCAGGCGCTTCAGGCACATCCAAAGTTTAAAGAACAACAACTGTTGTAATTGTGCAGACTGAAAATTTTGAGTATTTATTTCAATACTGTCACCAAAGAATTTTCCTTCTCTTTTAGCCTTCTGTTGTGTTTTTTTCAGTGAGTTCCCTACCTTGGGGTGCTATATGAAGAGTGTCCTTCAACTTGCGGTCGGGGACAAACTTCCACTGAAAGACAGAATGATCAGCTCCCCCGATGGAGACAACCCACTGGTGATCGTGCGACCATCTGACGTTCGTCACGTGAGCAGAATGACCAAGATATTTTTTAAACTTTGCTCCTAGAACAAGAATAAAAGAAAAAAAATTAAAATAATAAAAATAGCTCTCAATATTTGTGAAATAAATGTTTCAGAAGCCCCTCAGAAAATCATAATAAAGAACCCATAGAAAAAGTAGTGTTTAATAAACATATTCTAATTTCTACTGGTATTTTAATCAACTGCCATAACTTTTTGCAGTTTTTGCAAATTTTAACGTGTAAGATACATTTTTTAGTTTAGGTTCCAAAATATAATACCCTAATCAAGTCAAACACAAGAACAGAAGACATATGATAATGCTGTATGAGGTGTACCAGAGATTTAAAAAATTTCACTGTATTAATTTTATTTTACTTTTTACAAAGTAAAATTATTACTTCTCCTTTGAAAAAGGACAGTTATTTAAATCATGTGGATTTAAGTCTGTGAAAACACCCCCTTATACATGTACATGCATGCAGCACAGGTTCCTGATGTACAATGTCAGTGCTAGCACTTCTAGCAATTAATCTCCTCCCACGTTTAGCAGTAGAACTGGTGGTAGCAGTACAGCTACATCCAGTCAACATTTTCATGGATACATAACCACAACACAATCATTGGATGAGTTACTGAAATTAAGTTCCTAACAGCACTCCATTATAGGTAATCTTTTTAGATCAGAAAGGCTTCATTGCTTCAGAGCTGTTTGAAGAACTTCATTCTACACATCATTCAATTTTAATGCTGGCTACAACTGCATGGATAGGTCTTAGGATTTGTCTTCAATATTTATGTATTTAAATGAATGTTTTGGGTGCTGTTTTTAAAGTTTGGTATTCCCCCATTTTTTTAAACTCTTTTTGAACAAAGTGATATTAAAAGCCATTTAATTTTCCAGTCTTCTAATACATTTTCTTGAATAGTCACAACTTAAAAATATGCATTTAATTGAATTTAAAAGGCACTACCTTTTCTTAGACATGGGTATCGAAAGAGCTTTACTATTCCATAATCATCAGCTGTAACCATAACTTGACCAATAAAATTCGCATCCACAGAATTTATATCATTTATATCAGAATATTTGGGCCAGATTCCATTAACTTCAAGGCCAGAAACACAGGTCCATGATGCCCACTGAATGCCTTTTAATTCTTCTTTGTTTGTTACTTCTTTTCCACCTAAGCAAAAAATAAAGAGCCATTTCTCAATATTCACTCATGCAATTTTAAGGAATGCAACATTTTTAAAAACTCTCTAAAAAATGAAACCAAGTGAAACAGAATTAAAAACCTACTTCTGAAATGGTCCTAATCTAGTACTGCCTCTTATGACCAACAGTATCAGTAAGAAAACTTCTCAAGACTATTTAACCGAAGATCATAGGTTTGGTACTTCATAGTTTTTGTTATTTCTTGGTATCTACTTGAGGCTGTAGAGTAAGATTTTTAAATGTGTATCAAAACACTGATAAACATTTACCATTTTTAAATGTTTATCAAAAAAACATTTAATCATTCTAAGATATAGTTCATAAAAAATTCTGTTGCTGAATGATTGCAGAAACTTGGATTATTTAGAGCAAGAACTGAAGAACTCACATCTGGCCACTGCAAATTACTAAAGCCACCTATTTTGTGCTTAGATCCTTGTTCCATTATTTCACCAGCTCTATCTCTAATGAAATTGATCCAATCCCACAAGGTAAGAGCTGAGGAACTGAGTCAGACCAAAGGCCCATCAAATAAGTACTGTGTCTTCTGGAAGGGCCAGAAGCCAAGGGCTGGAGGAATGCAAGAACAGCGCAAGCAAAGGTGAAAGCTGAGTCAGACTGAACACACACCTGCAGAAGGTGAGCAGGACAACAATCCACTTCCCAGCCTTTCAGTCACTAATCCACGTAAACTATGATTAACAATACTGTTTATATCCATACCTAAGTCCTGCAGGTCTTCTGCCAGACAACTGTAAGTTCCTTAAATCCTTGTTGAATTTCAAGTGTTACACAATTTGATCATTACTTTAAAATGTATGGGAGATTCCTCTAACTCTACCAACTTCAATAAAGTTTTTTTATAAACAAGGTCTCACAATCCCACATTCTAACATATGAAGAAACTCCAAGCTGAAAGCTATCTTACAACTTCAAATTGCTCCTCCTGTGTCTGTTTGTTACTGTCTAATTAAATTCTCACAATCTTTTCTTACACATCTTCTGTTGCATTCAGTGCACAGAATTAAAGTTGTGCATAGAATAATGGCATGCTTCAGTAGAGAATCATAAAAAGCTCCAAGAACCTGTGAATAATGTACACTGCAAACCATGAATCTTTATAAATCTGTGTAAGAATGAAGGAACAATATAAAAAGTGGTGATAATACACAGTTACTACAAATAAAAATACCACAAAAATGAGTGGGAAGAATACAGAATATTATGTAAATAGTGTATGCAACAGACAGAAGTCAGGCCTTGTGATAAATACTGTCATTGGCATATTATAAAAGGGACTACTTAAATTTCAAGGTTTAAGATATGTGCATATGTCCTCTACAGAGGGAACTACCTTAATAGAAATAATTTCAAGACTGTGGGACACTTCAGTCAGGTTTTCAAGAAAAATGTCTTGAAAATACTTGCAATAGTAGGGTTATCACAAAGTTCCTCACTGTAAAAGCTCTTTTAAGTTGAATTTCTCAATCTGCTGCATAGTTTTAGACAACCAAATGCCTCTTCTGAGCTGCAACATACCTATTATTCCACACATTTTAAAAAACATTCAGTGCAATAAAATAATAATTTATTTATTATCCAAGCTCTATAAGAACAAAGCTGTTATGCTATTGCAAAATTTAATTTAAATGCTGCATTTTAATTCTTCTAAAAAAAGTGGGAGCAAAAATTTATTTTTAGAAACAAAATAAATTCTAAGGCAGCATCTATAGTATAAAAACGTACACTGGAAAGAAGACTAAACATATAGGATTAAAAATATTTCAGGAACGTTGCCAGAAAAATGCTGTACTTACTCAAATGTGGCAAATAATCTTATGAACTTATAAAACCCTTCATCTATACCCCCATACTTGGAACCAGGATTTACATCTGGGTTCTTTTTTTACAAAACTACTATATGTTATTTCTGTTATAAGTACCAAACAGCACGGAGGCAACCCAGAACCTTACCTGGCATTCTGTAAAAAAGTCTCTTTCCATTGCCATCATTGGTCTGTAAGTATTTACTGTCTGAAGACCAATCCATATGTGTGATGAAGCTTAAGGATCCAACACATTCCCCAACTTTCTTATATCGCTGAACAACACCATATATATCCACAGAGCTGTCATTGGAGCCAACAGCTAGGAAATTCCCATCTGGAGAATATTTGAGCTCATGAATAGCTTCTTTCCTGTCTTTGATATGAACAACCTCAGTCATATCTCTGTAGTATGAAAGAAAGCATGTCATAAGTAGAGAAGAGTCTCAGCACACTGTCAAGTTCCCAGTCTAAAAAGCAAACAAGATTGTGAAATTATATATTGAACCTAACTATGAAGTGTGTAAACACAACACTGCTGTTTTTAGAGTTGGTTAGGGTTTCATGGAGGAAAAAAAAGAAGAAAACAGTGACACAAGAAGGTGCTTCACTGGGCTGAAGGACAGTGAACAAAAGGAGGTGTTCAAGCTGGGTCCACAAGAAAATTTCATCAAGTAGATGATGAGATCTTTATTCACCCATGGAAGGAAACTTCACTGACATGAGACAATCTCATTTTTCCTTTAAAACCATGGGATCACAGCAGCACAAGGCAGGACTTGTTTTGTATGCATGATGTGCTGACAGCAGAATTCCAACACATGGGAGCAATTTACAAAGTAATAAAAATTTATTTCTTAGTAATTCAACGATAATTCATAAATATAAAACCTAAAGCAAAACATTTCCTAGAGCACTGCCACTCTCTGCAAATAGACCAGTACACTTTTTTAAATGGGTTGTTATAGAACAGCACGAACATATGTAGCAAACATTTAAAAAACCAAAGCACCCTCCACAATTTAAAACAAAATCACAAGAGACCACATGCCTGTCCCCAAGAGATCAAAACATTAATAACATATCTACATTGAAGTTTTGTACCACACCTGACTCGAAGCACAGTGAAAGAGCCGTCCTTCATTCCAAGGGCAAGATGGATTCCATCGGTGCTGACGGCGGCGCAGCGAATGGGCTCCTCCATGTTGCACCGGGCAATCAGAGCATGGTCTATTAAACTCCAGATCCTAAAGTAAAGTCATTATTGCTAATGTAAAATGGCTGTGCACCTTTGTCACAGAGAAGATGAAGCCCTCAGTTTCTGCACAGCGCTGGACATGGCAGTGTCCCTATTTTAAAATAATTTTCCACAAGGAAAATCTAAGACATAGGTGTGAATTATGCATACAGCAAAAAAAAAAATTATATTTTAAAAAGTGGGAATATCTCTGAGAAAATGTGGGGAGAGATTGATTTTGATTTGTTGAATATAAAAATTATAACATATGAGAATACATGCTTTTAGATCACTCTTGCAAAAATTCCACTATTTTGCTAATCATTTTAGTCAGAAACATTAAATAACAATTAAAGACTTTGATCAGTATAAACAACTTTTCCTCTTAAAAAGTCATTATTGATAACTCCTTATAGCTAACAATATTCAAATATGCGAGTTTTTTATAACAAGGTAGATTATCTATTATTTACAATCATATCTGGAATTTGAGAGTAATAATAATAATAATAATAGAATTATTGATTTGCTTAACTGTGTTGCACTTAAGATATTTAACAAAAATGCTAATACATTTACTCATAAGAAAAGGAGGTTTTGACCAAAAAAAACCCAGAGATGAACATGTAGGAGGGAGAAATTTGGTGGGCTTTCTGAGCATTTATATTCTGTTTACAAGGCATGGACTGAGTTTGATGAAATTCACACATTAAAAGTTAATTTGCAGGATTTGGAAAAGTAAATATGGTAAGAGTAAAATGTATAAGTTTTTATCGCAGTCTTTTTTCATCACAAGCTGTGCATGCTTAACATACCTCCTAAAAAAGGAAAGACTTAAAAGATACTTGTCTATGAGTGCTCAATGTTAGCCTAAACAAGTTTTCAAATTTCATATATAGGGGGGTTTTAGGAAATACATCCTTCCACTGCATTTTATTACTGGAGAGCACTCATTTCCTGCGTAATTTAACTGTAGTAGTACATCAATGCCACATTTTACTAACTTTAAAGTGCGTACATTTCGACCAGGTTACCTACAAAATGAGTGGATTGCCTAAAACCGTATGCAGTTTAACAAAGAAACAAAATTTAACCTGACTGATCGATCATCGCTTCCAGTCATGGCCAGGGGTTTTGTAGGATGGACAGCCAAAGCCCAGAGCTCTCCTTCACAGTGCCCCTGCATTATCAGGAAAGGCTTGTTACGCTCATGCACCACAATTTCAAAAATTTCACTATCTTGTGTCCCAACGAGTATATGGTCTCCTCTCCAGCAAACACTTCTTACAGAGAGACCTGCAGAAGAGATTGTTACTGAGAGACACATCCTCAGAACTTGTAAAACAAAAGTAAACTAGCAAAAGACAAAGCATAAAAGCAAGAAAATGTCAAGAAGTCCCAATATCCCTTCTCTTATTCCTGGATTTACTTCTTTACTCTTTTTATCTATTGCATAGATAGTGGCATACTTGCCCTCAGAACACAAACTTTTTCATGACTACTTGGAGGATATATATAGGCTACACCAAGATGTAAGACAGTGAAGTAGCAGAAAACACAATTAAGAAAACGAGCAAGAGGACAGGCCATAGAAACAACCTCAGAAGTATATATTTAAAAAAAAAAAAAGAGTGGAGGGAAAAGAGTCAGAAAACTGATTTTATTCAATGTAAGATTTTTTTAAAACTGCTTGCTCTGTCATGGGCATTTGACAAGCCAAAAGTTTATGGTAAGAGTCTGTTACATCAGAAGTACAGGAGACAACTGGTTGTGAGAATAAGTCTGAAAGAATGAAACTGAATGAAACAGCTTTCAGCAACATGCATCAAAATTGAGATGCAGCAGCTGAATAAATTTAAATTTAAAACAGAGCTACTCTACTGCATGCCATATTTAAAATGAAATGTGTTCCATCTTGCTGCAATACTTCATAGTCTTGGTGGGAATGCCATGTCAATTACACCATACAAAGACTTCACTTGTAATCAGTTATGTATTGACCCTGAGTATCTCATTGCTATCAGACATTCTAACACATTTTCAAATTCTTGGCAAGATATTAGAAGATAACAAAAGTGACTGGGGGTTAAGAAAACCAAATGCCAACAAAAGCAATATTGTAAGTGGCGCTAGTGCTTCAGTACGTGTTTGTATTCTTATCCTAAGTCATTACAGCAACAGTATCTGAAACACTCCATGTAAAGTTTTAGCATGACATGAACTGTAACTGAAGTCATAATTACAAGTAAGCACTGTTCTAAGATTCACAAAACTGTAGATAACATCCAAATAGTTTTAATGAATATTTGGATAACTAGCAAATGAAATTGTTTTACTCCATCATTTCACACTGGAGATCTCACTGCCTAAAGTTCTCTTAAAGCATTACTGTTCCTTGTAAAAAACTGCTATGCTCTAGAAACAATATGCATTAAAAAATTAAATCTGTGTCTAGATCCTCATCATATGTACTGTTTGTAAAAGTAACTGTGACCTTCATACTAGTGGGCATGATCTATTCTATTTCTAGCAAATAGCTCATGGTAATGTACATAAAACAACACTTTGGGTTTCAAAGTCTTTTCTTGTTCAAAACACTGATAAATTTCCTGTCTTATTGGTATAATGACAGCAACAAATTTCTCTTTACCTTTATACCCCTGGTCTGTTTCCCTGAGATCAATCACAGTAATTGGTTTAAAATTTAAGTCCCACAAGCGAACGCAGCCATCCCTGCCACCAGTGGCAAACCCCTCTTCACATGCATTCATGCTGAAAATTCCTGCCTAAAGAGAGAAGAAAGTCACTTTTAGCAACATACATAGATTGGAGAAAACCAGTATGCAACTAATACAAGCTTCAAATACAAGAAAGTCAGAAATGGAAACAAACTCCAAAAAAGCAGAATTAACAACAAGTGATAAATAGAAAGCGAATTGCTGCAAGAATGCTTTCCTGCTGATGATCTTCATCACGGTGATGCTGCTTCTCATCCCTAGGAAGGGCTTGGTTTCTTATTCTCTTGCCTTAGGACCTGGTCCAACTCTAATAAAGGTCAGCATGAAGATTTCCCATGATCTCTATTAGGCTTGCTTTAGGGCTTTGTTGCTAATACCCAGCTGCTACACAACAATGCAAAAAACATCTGGGATTTTTTTATTTTTTGATTTAAAATTCAAACTTAGAAATAAAACTTAAGAAACACAATGATTATGCTACACTGTTGAAAACTTAATAGAGATTATTATTTCAAAGGCAAACATCAGGAAACAAAGCCTAACCCATTTTCTTCAATTCACTTGATACATGTTTTCTTCAGGATAACAAAGATGCAAAGATGATACATATACTATTAAAATAAAGATACTATAGCCACATAGCCACTATATTTGATTTAACATCATATATGGCATACACACTATTGGTCTTTTTTTAATTACCTACATAACTCACTAGCCTTATGCTCAGAAAAAACTCACACATTTCAGTAAGCAAAGCTACTGAAAGGGCAACTTTAGCTGATAAGCCTATGAGAAGTTTAAAAAATTGTTTTATATTTATTTTAAGTATATAATATTCAGCTATGACAAAAGTAAACAAGAGAGCATTAGAAACAATGGAAGTGAAAATCTGTCTCTAATTCCTGTCCAAAAGAAAGTAGACCAGCCAATAATATACACATCTTCTAAAATATTGGTCTGAAATTTCAGTTTTGTAAAGAAATAAAGGTAAAGTTCCAACAGTTCTTCGGATAGGGTCTAGATTTTATAGTAATGAGTTTAACTGCAAAGATCAAAGCAATCCGCAAGGAGAGATGGGCTCTTGGGGGAAAAAAGAGCTGAACACTTGCAGAACAAATTAGGATACAATGTGACTTGTGAGAATTCTGGAGTACTCATGACTATTATCTCCTACCAATATGCTTTTTCTTCTTAAATTATAACTAAGAAAAATATCATCAGGGACTGTTCATAATGGAATATGGATTGTATTTGCTTCTCTAGCATCAGGATAAAATTTTTCATGTTACAAAAAAAGAAATCTCACAAAAAAAAAAAAGAAGCCTACTGGAATGCCAAATGACAATGAAAAATGAAAGACTTGGGTGACAGAACTTCAAATTTTTTGGCATGTCATGTCCACACTCAAGAAAGAGACTTTTATGACAAGCCACAAGTTCAGGAGCAGTAGGTGTATGAACAGAAATGTAGTGTAATTTTTAAGTCATAAGCAGATTAGAAGTCTAATTCTCATTATCTCTAACATCTTGAAAATCTTCTGTTTCTTTAAGAGCCTAGAGATTTTTGAAAATACAGCACAAACTGTATTTGTTTTTCTCCATGTGTGTCCATCTGTTTTACTGTATTAACCTTTACTATTGTGAGCAGAAGTCTTATGAGGAGCAGCTGAGGGAGCTGGGGGTGTTTAGCCGGGAGAAAAGGAGGCTCAGGGGAGACCTTATCATTCCCTATAAATGCCTGATAGGAGGCTGTAGCCAGGTGGGGGTTGGTCTCTTCTTCCAGGTAACAAGTGACAGGATGAGAGGAAATGGCCTCAAGCTGCACCAGTAAAGGTTTAGATTGGATATTAGCAAACATTTCTTCACCAAAAAGGTTGCCAGGTATTGGAACAGGCTGCCCAGGGAAGTCCTAGAGGGATAATCCCTGGAAGTGTTCAAAAACAGGTGGAATGTGATAGTTGTGGGTAGGGTTTAGTGGTGAACATAGCAGTGCCAGGTTAACAACTGGACTCTAATCTTGGAGGCCTTTTCCAACCTCAGTGATTCCGTGATTCTAGGTGCCATGGAATAAATGTAAGTCTAGAGGAATTTCAGCTCATTTTGTAGCTTATGCTGAATTCTGTTCAAGTTTAAGTCTTTTAAAGCTCTTTTTGGAATGCAATCTTGATAATAGAATTATTTTATTTTCTCTAATTAACTCTTTCCAAAATCCATTATTTAATTAGTCAGCATTAAAAAAATAATCAGACATTTGGCAATGTGGGAGCTGGCGGAATGCTCAGAAGATAAAATCAAGTGGATCCAGCATTAATCTGTTTTCCATTCCACAGAATATCCTTATCTTGAAAAGGACATAGTGGTTGTCAAGGAGATTTGGCAGATGTGCTTGCTCAATCTCTTGAAATGCAATAGGACATTCTCATTGCAGTCTTTGTGCCACTGGAATTAGAGAACGAGATGAAAACTATAAAAATGCCCCTCATTAATGGGGACTGTAATATCTAATGGGAAATCTGATCTTTGCCACATTTCATATAATTGTTAGGCTCATACTTAAAGGGGAAAAGACAGATTCTTTACTGGGGTAGCTTGGCCAGTAAATCCTCCTCTAAATCCTTCCTTTTAAAAACTGACAAGATTGTTAATGCAAATCAACTTTGCAGTCTTCGTGCTTCTTTAATCCTTCAGCCTGAAATTGTAATCAACATAATTTATTTCTTGATGTTTAAAAACCCCCTAGCAGTAATGAAAGGCAAACAATTGGACTGACTTTGCTGGATCCAATTGAATGTGAGCCACTAAGACTGTGCTTCTGAATGAAAATAAAAGGTGTAAATCAAAGACTTCCATCTTGAAACTTATGAAGCTTGGCTTACAGCCTGCATTCTTCATTTACAAATTCTTCATTGAACGTGAAAATTCTGGAAATAATAGCTCAAATCGATCAACATTTTCTCAGAATGCTGAATATTTCCTGTTTTTCCAGTATAACCAGCTGGTATCACATCGGTGTTCCCTCAAATTTAAGGAAAAAAAGTAGTTGAATGAGAGCAAATAAAAAAATAAATGTCCAGATCTACCAGAATTTATAGTGGAAAGCTGGAGAAGTACAGAAGAATTTGACAAAGATGATTCCTCCTGCAAGAATACTTAGCCACGACTTGAATCCAAGAAGTTTCCAATACTGAAGCAGTTTATGGTTTTTTACTGCTGCTGGACCTATCTTGCCCCCAGTGTGCAAAAATCAAGTGTAAGTTTATCTAAATGCAGTTATTTGTATAAAATCCACCCCTCTAACTCTGACTATGCAATTCCTAAAACACATGACGACTGCAGCTAGCTATAATTAGAACCAAGCTTGGAAGATCAGATGGAAACTTAGGAGCAACTGACTACTACTGAGCAACAAGGAGAACAGAGACACTATGCCAACACAAAAACAACTCCAGTGCTTCCTTTTTACTCCCAGGTACCCTACAGGACACAGAAACGTAAAGCCACACCCATGCTGGGCACTCACCCTGACACATTGTCACTCCCAGCACATACGGCACAGTAAGGAAACAGATTGCAAACATTGAAGATAGGTGTCAGTGAGTTTGCAGAGGAGAGACACTGCTGGGAAATGTGATCTTCCTGTCCAACAAATCATCCAGAAAACAACTTAAAAATGTGCATATTACTATAAAAAATTAAAATACTTGTCCTCCAATTGGCTAGAAGTGGACAGTTTCCTTTGAAACCAATGACTAGTCTAAGCAGCAGGAGAAAATACTGCATGACTTAATGGTCATGGTGTTGGTACATGACACCAGTTTAAAACCATTCATTTAAGTTCATTATATTGCTTCCATCTATATTTAATTAGTATCCAGCACACTGACATAGGCGTGCAATGGTTTTAACAGAGTGCCTGTTATTTAACCTCAAGCTTGTTATTTAACCTCAGTTTCTGACATCAATCCACACAACTTTAATGTGTACCTCTGAAAGACTATCTCAAAATTAATTATTCATCTGCTGAGAAAGCGTCTTATGTACATTTACTGTGCAAGGCAAAAGCATGGCACACAAGAATCTTTAAAACATACAGTGTTTTAACTAAGCATACAATTTTGTTTTAATATCCAAGTAACATCTTGTACATATCTTAATAGTCATGGAATACCTTGAATTTAAAACATATAAGACGGTAAGTGGAAGATTCTATAATCAGTTCTTTGCACTGGTACACAAATGAGACAACTATTAATTTTATTTTTTATTAGTCAAGGTATTTATTAACTTTCCAAAGCCAGATCCATCACCTACAAGTAACCTCATGGAGCATTACCATTGCCAGTGAATTTACACATGCTTTCATGTTATTGTTTTCTTTCTCCCCTTTAAAATTTTCATTACTAAGATTATTATTTAGGAGGCAAATCTAGAATTGAATTTTCCCATTGTTATCCATTGTCTCCTGCACATGAACTCTGTGCCTTTACTCCTAAACCCTGCTTATTTCCATCTTTTCCTACTTTTCATTCCTATTTCTAGTTTAAGTGAACTCCTGATCCTCTTCCAACTCTTAACTTATGTGCTTTCAACTTCTTGTTTCTACTCAAATTCAGATGGAAATCTGCAGGAAACTCTACTTTCCTCTCTGTTAGTATTGCTATGACAGAAAACAGATAATCTGTCTGAATTAAGAATTCTTATTTTGTTTGTTAATGCTAAAGTTGCTGTTTCGTTCGTTGCTCCTACTGGGAGACCATGCCTTATTTTTCACATTGAATTATTCTTAAAATGAAAAATGCTTTTTCAGCTAAGGCAACCACAACAAAGAGAACCAACCTTTGAAAAGAACAGGTTTTCTATATTAATGCAGACAATGTCTTAATAATAACTTAATAAATCTGTGGCTGGACTATTTCTCCACATCACTAACATGCTTTAGAAACTGTTTTCCAGTATCTCAAATATCTGCTGGCTATGCTGCAAGAAAAGAATGGTATTTTTGAAAATAATGAGACATCTTCCTTCAGTGAGATTGCAGTTTATGTCACACCTGTTGAGGAGTAATGATGCAGGATGATGAACAGGTATGCAGGGATGACAATTCTATCACTAGCACACTGAAGAGAAATTTGTATCAATGCCCTACCACAGTGCACAGTCCCTCCAACAATAGACATACACCATAAATCTTGTTGTTTACACATGCATTTCCTTTGGACAAGAAGGACATAATTTATCCTTTATAAAATTAAGTACATTAATTGATTAAATTAATTAGCCACAAAATATATCATGATAATATTTTAGTATGGCTGAAGAGATACTGTCATTCCAAGTTTCCATATGTTGGGCTTAGATTAGTCTGTCAATATTATCCTTTAAGGTAATTTTTAATTGAAAAACAAGGCTTCATTTTGTTGGAAAGAAGTTTCCATATTTTATTGGGGTTTTTTTTCCCCTAAAATCTGTGAGATTTGTAGTGACTCTAATCTCTTGTAAAAATGAATTTCAAATACATGAACTAGTGTTCCTACTTAATTTTCAGAACTGCAAAGTACAATTCCATTGAGCCTAGATGACAGAGCCAAAAATAGAAGGCTAGATGAGACCTACTCCAAGGTCACCTGAGCTCTGTCCATTGATGTTACTGAAGATAAGGATGTTACTGCACTTCAAATTTGATCTTATGGTCAACTCAGAACTGACACAGCACATAATGGAATGGAGCAACAAGCTCTCATCATCTTACATTTATCAGTTGTCATTTCATACTCAAACAGCTGAAAAGCACAGCATTATTCTGAGAAATAAACTGTTGTAAGTCTAAATAGTCCAAGTAACAAGTATGTTAATATGCAGGACAGCTGTTTCCTACAGCACCAACAGAGAATATTTTGGCATCAGTTTTCAGCAGGAGACTGAAAGAGGTACACTCTTTCCTCTGGGAATTGAGATCTGCATATGCAATGTCCAATCATCTCAGGAAAACACAGAAAAGAACAGAACACTATTGAACACTTATTATGAAGATTGAAACCAGATCTGAAGTTATAGAGGAAGAATAACTCCACACTGTAAATACCCCCTCATACTTCCTGATTCATAATTTGGGCCCTCTTGAATACATTTTATATTTCCACAGATGCATACAGGACAATATGATTGTCTGGGTAAATCTATATTTTTTTTTTATTTATATACATACACTTCGTTGTAGATAAAGAAATTTCAAATGTAAAATATAGTCTAGGATCCATTTCACACACAGATGTTCTTCATAACTTTATCTTTGCTCATAACCAGAGACAGTGTCATTATACAACTGACAGAACAAGCACTCCAATCACTTTTGAATTATTAGTTCATTCAACAAGCTGCAATCATCCTGAATGTGTATTTCTGAATCTTTGGTAAACCAAGAGTCTGCTTACCACAACTGACTGCAACCTCTCCCACACACATAACATTCATCACTTCATCCCCTCCACTCCACCTAATTGAATCAAACAGTGATTCTTCTACTTCATTCACAAACACCAGGCCACCCAGCCCAACAGGCCAGTTAAAACAAACACATTCTTACAAGCAAAAACCATTAACTGTTATTAATTTATATCTAGAATTTTGAAGCTGCAATATCAGAACTCATATGCTTGGTTTTTGTGAAAGATTGGAACTTCAAATATTATCAAGAAGGTACAATGCTTTTCAAAACAAAAATTAACATTCAACCAGAAAATCATGTAGCTTAATAAACTGACCTTAGCAGTTTCATGCTTCATAAGTTAAACCAACCAGAACCTGGCTGGCTTTGTTTTTAAGTGATACTTGGACAATTAGAAGTCAAATACTGCATAATATCAAATGAGAAGTAATGAGGATTTTCACAGTTTTGCATGCACAAATCAGAATGCAAACCAAAAAGTGGGGATTTTTGCTGCCTATTTTAATCACAAACCCATATGCTTTAAAGTAACATGGAAAATGTAATTAAAACCTGAATAGCAAAATTATAATCATTTTATATTCATATTAAACAATCACTTTATATTCATATTAAAGTTTTCAATTAAAACAGGATATTACCAAGCACTTTGGAAAATTTTTCTTAAACTTTCACTGGCATGTCTTCACTTTTCAAATCTGTATACTGTTCCAAAAACATATTCCAGTGTGACATCCTGAGTATCATTGAAACCATTTAGGGGCACAGGCAAGGTGACCTCACATTGCTCTTTCTGGCTTTTCAGAAATCTATTTAACATTCAGCAATAATTTAGGAAGGGTTACTTACAGCATGGGCTCCCTGTATTGTCCTGACGAGGTTGATTCCCTTCCACACATAAATATCTCCGTTCAGCGCACCCGAATACGTCACCTCGTCCCTCGCACAGGCCAGGCACAAGATAGTCTGGAGATCACCAGTCTTGCCAAAGACACCACGTTTTGGTGTCAAGGAATTGCCACACAAGCTCCAGAACTGCAACATGAAGTGATTTAGAAATGGCTATTTTGCTAATACCTTATAATTTAATACGTACATCTGAAAGAGAAGTACCTTGCCTGCAAAAGGCATCACCATCCACCCCCTTTTCCATGCCTTTGTTCTCCAGTTTAACAGTGTTTTATGTTATTAACCAACTTTATCTTCCCATAAAATCATCATAGCAGAGTAGTCAGGAAGCAATTTTGGGATATCAATATTAAATTAAACTAAAATTCTTTCAAATAATAATTTGTGTCAGTTGTATTTTCAGTTATTTTCAAAAAGCATTTCATAATAGAATTCTCTTATCTTTCTTTGATGTAAGACTTTTATGCTCACAATGGTGTATTTGTACTTTATGTTACTTTTTACATTTAAAGATGCCACCTAAGCATGTGATTTCTGATAAGACTCTATTTGCTCTGTTTGAAGGCAGCTGGGTTTTTTGCAGATGTATTTCTCATCAGAACCATGGATCACACAGAGTAGCCATCTGAGGCAGAGATTTTTAAGAACTTTCTAATAAACCATTTGTGTGTTAATTGCAGCAATCCCACAAGTGTGAATTCCCTCCTAGGTCACCCAACATCTACCAATGAATCCTGGATTAAAGACAGGCAAAATCTCTTGTCAGAAAACGATACTTGCCAGCTAAGTCTCCAGACAAACACTGTAGTCTCTGAGATCTCTGCAAACAAGAAGCACTTGCTTTCAAACCCTCCTGTTCAAACATGTAAATGTGCACTGGAAAGTGAAGCTGCTGAAGTAATCCAATGTAAAACATGAAAACATCACTGCTGGCAGGTTACTCTTACATTGTCTCAGCATACAGAGTTTCCTGCATATGTGTTTAGGGAACTGTATTTCACAGCAAGGCATTGTTACCAATAATCAATTCAAAATTCTGAACAGACTCCAATAATTATGGGATAATGTAAGACATTACCATTAATAGATTTTGTACCTGCAATACTGTAATTCAGAAATAAGCAGAATTTACCAGTACTGATTAGACAAATCCCAGCATCTTGACTAGTTGTGCTGGTTTGGGCTGGGATAGTTAATTTTCTCCACAATGTCTGGTATGGAGCTGTGTTTTGGATTTGGCTGAACACAATGCTGATAATACAGAGATGGTTTTGTTACTGCTGAGCAGGGCTTGCACAGCCAGGGGCTCTTCTGCTTACCTACTGCAGTACTGGTGAGGAGCTGGGGGTGCATGGGAGGTTGGGAAGAGACACAGCTGGGAGAGATGACCCCAAGTGACCAAAGGCTTGTTCCAGATCAAAAGGCATCATGCTCAGAGCAAAGTGAGGGGAAGAAGTGGGGGAGTATTTGAGGGGGAGTATTTGCTCACATGTGCAGGTTTTGCTTTCTCTATTAAACTGTCTTTACCTCAACCCAGGAGCTTTCCAGCTTTTACCCTTCAATTCTCTCCCTAGTCCTGCTAGTGGTGGAGTAAGGGAGCACCTGGTTTAGGCTTAGCTGTTGGCTAGGGTGAAGCCATGACAGTATATTTTTTAACTAAAGTACAGATTTCAGGACATAGACCCTGTTGCTGCAGAAGCAACTACACAGTCACTGCATAAATCGAACACCTAGCTCCAATGTGAAAGTGGATGATGTATCTAACAAAAGTAATTCCTCAATATCAGCTCACATGGAATTAGCTACATAACTTGATTAAATACTATTACAATTTGCATAAAATATCATCTGAGAAAAATACATTAGTATGAAAAACATGAAAGTAATTCTTGATATCCGAAAGAACAAGAAGGTGTGGTTTAAAAAAACCACACACATCAACAACAATCTCTTGCCTGATCCAAATGTTTAAATACCTCTTAGAATTCTGATTTTCCATACTGGTTTCCCAGAGTTATTTTAAAAATAATGCTTCTATTTAGAAAGGCTTTGTAGAGCTTTAAAAGTTGCTCAAAGTTTTGCTTATCTAGATAGATATGTTTTGACATCATAAAGCCATCTTAAATATACTAAATCACTGCTGGCAAATACTAGCTCACTATTGGCATAAAGGTCCTCTTAGATAAGTAGAAAAAAAAAGATCATTATTGAACAAATTCATGGAATTCTGTAATTGACATGCTAAACACTTGCACGCCAAATCAGACTTATGCAATCTAGCCAAGAGATTTAAGACTTTTTCCTGTAGGCCATTAGCACATATTACTCTACAAGTTCATTGTATAAAATGCAACATATTTTCCTCACCATGGGAACCTCCACACAACAGCAATACAGAACTTTCAAGCTGCCATCTGCTGCTCTGATGTGGTAACACAGAAAACCGTGCATGGGAGAAGACAGAGATGTTTGACTGATGTGAAACACAGTTCCTGATCACTGATAATCCTGCTGACAAAGTTACACCTGAAAAAAAATTTCTTTCTGCACAGAAGTTGCTACATGGATCAAATAGAGCATGCTTGAAAAGTACATGAATTGTCCAAATTATGAATCCTGTAAGAGGTACAGAATGCTCCAAATGACAAAGGTATGAATACCAGCAGGGAAAATAATTAAAAGGAAAGAAAACGCTGCTTCTCTTCCTTTCTCTTTCACTGTCTCCCCATGCCGTCTCTAAATGGCAAAAAATGGTTTTTCAATTCATTTCACCTCTGTAGTGCAGCAATTCATTCATTCATTGTCCAAGATTCAGAAACTTGAGTATCTGGAGTCACCTTAAAAGTGTGCATCCTGTCTTACACCACTCTGAATTTCAAGCATGTTTTAGAGAACCTAAATTTTAAATTATATTACAGTCATTACATACAATGCTACTGACAACTGTTGCATTCCTACCACATTACTTCTGCCAGGGCAGGAAGTCTTGGAGCAGAGAGGGTCTGTTTTTCACTATTCAGATCTTTTAACGTATCTAGTGTAGTCAGGGGTGATTCATGATTGCAGTTCTAAGAACTAATATTGTTCTTACACAAGACCTTCCATATTATCATTCTATATTCCTTTTAGATTCTATTTTTATGCATTTTATAGAGCATACATTACTGCAGCTTAAATATTTTATAAATGAAGAGTTATTTCATTACCTTGATGTGTTTTACACCACAGCTGACGAGCTTGTTTGGCTGGTATAAATCCCAAGAAATATCAAATATCTGCACAAAAAAAGCCCAAAGGATGTTAGCAGAGACAGCCTTTCTAGCACAGGACAGTAAAAGCAGTAAAAACTTCTAGCAAATTAACAGGGAATCTGAAATGCTTTAAATGGATCTATTGGAAAGACATTTTTATCCTCTCATTCCACACTGAAATTTCAATATATACCCAATATAGTTCTGGGTTTTTTTTTCCCCTAGAGTAATTAAATCATATGATAAAACAACATTAAGGTTCATTTACAGACTAGAAAAATTTAAGCAATTATTTGCATTTTGATTTCCCATATGGGGATTAGGGTCTAAGAAGTGCATTAATTATGCACTTCTCCTACATGTTTTCAGTCCCAACAAACCATATACAAATAAATATTGAGTTACACATTTTATTCTAGAAATAAATGCACACATCTTAAATGTCTTCAGGTCTTTATGCATATCAACCTCGAGGCAAATTCAGTTTCTAAAACCAAATGGGTTTTTTTCAGACATAGGTCTAGCACATATATACAGCCATGGTTTAACAAACTAAAATGACACTGATGCTCAGACAATTTAGTTGTACTTACTCTGTCTGTATGGCCAGGAGCCATTGATAACAATTTTCCTTTTCTCCAGTCCCATACACAAACTGTGTTTTTCGAATCCAAACCAACCGAGACCAAACGCTAAAAGTGTCCAAATTAAACAAATAAAAATAACTCAGTATATTACTGAAATCTAAAGTAATTATTTTGAATGAGTATCAAAAAATGTGTAACATATTTGAGATAGAAGCAATAGCTCCATTTTGATATAGAAGAAAACACAAGCTGTATCTTACACCAAAGCTTATATAAGATGGACCTTTTCAGGTACAACATCATGACCATAAAGTTCTTCTCATATAACAAAATATTTCTGATTTATAAAGATTAATATATATATAATTATATATAGCACACATGGCAAGCTGTGGTCAGGAGACATTTGCAAAAAAAGGAATAATCACTGAACTTAATGAAACTGTATGTGTTTACCTTTAATTACACGTAACTTGCAGAATTTAGGATTTATTTTCTAAGTTCAAGAGACACAAAGAAAATATATTTTCTGCAATCTCCTTGAAAACAAAAAAAAAAATCAAAAACAATTAAATGCTTTAAAAGTCTTTTGCTTGATTCTTCCAGACACATAGGATTTGAAAGAAATATTTACTCATTTCTCAAACCAGAATTAAAAAGGCCCTAAATGTAATTTTATGAAGTCTTTATTATTCAGAAAGAGCTTGAAGCCATTTACACTGCTAAAATAGGATAGACAAAAAGATTATTCCGAAAAATCAGGAAAAATAAAACTTTGAGATCTTCCTCTGCTTTGTAGCCTGTCTTGTCTTGACTGTGAAGACACCTTGCACAGATTTCTTGACAAATAAATGTTTGACTAAATCAGCCACTCATATTGTATCTGTTAACCAGTCAAAATGCTATTTTTCCTATAGAAATTCTCAATAGAAAGACTAAGAGGATTGAATTATTTTAAAAAAACAAAGAAGCTAAGTGATTTGGCTTAATTTTTAAAGAAAATTAGTAATTTTGTTTCATTTTTGCATGAATTGTGCTATCTTTATGTTGATAGATGAAATTTTTTCAAATCTTTTGGGCAAAGCTTTTTTCACTCTTCAGCAGTTAGTACTTACAAACATTAAATACAAATTCAGCTTCAATTTCTACATAGATTATCTAAGTGAGTTTATAAAAGCAAAAACAAACTCCAAACTTGAGTCAGAATCTCTTTTCCCAAAGACAGAAACCTATTCCAAATAACACAATTCCTTTACTGTCTGAAAAACTCCAGGATTATGAGAAGAAAAATAAACAAGTTAAATAAAATTTCTATCCATGCTTCCAATTTATTAATACTTCAAAATCTAACCTTTCTATTCCATCTTTGAAAACTCAGGGTATTTCAATCCTAATTTGATGTATCTTAACCTTAAATTGTGAAGACCATTCACGTGAGGGAGTGACACAACAAGAACAATGAAGAGAAAAGATATTGCTGTGAAGTAGAAATGATGTTCTAGAAAGAAGCTGACTGCCCAAACAGTGAGAGGTCATTTCAACAGTCTCAGAACTTTTCTACAACAATTACAACATGTTTTAACAGAAACAAGCTACAGGTAGGCTATCCTCTTGTGTTCAACACAGCTCCATTTGATATTCTCCCAATGGTCTCTGCAATACATCCTCACTTAGGAAACAGCAGTATCTAACAGACATTGTCCTTTTTAGCAAGCCAAAGGAGCTGAGGGTACAGCTAAATCTGAGTGTCACATTGCAAGGCTGAGTGGGAAGGAAAGAAGTGTTTCACAGACCAGGAAAGCACATCTCCAGAAAGGATTTTCTCAGCTAATACCTTTTCAGCTGCTACCTAACACGTAAATATAACCATTACATTTTCCATTTCCAATGCATCAGTCAAGAAAGCCTCTTTACTCAGAGGAGCTAGTGTCTGGTAAAAACAAATCTCCCTTATAGGTAGCAGCTCTGAGAACCAATTTACTACTCAGAAAATGTTCAAAAGCAGCAAAATTATAATCCAATGAAACCTTTTTCTTGACTCAGATACAGGATACATGAGTCTGAACAAACAATCAAAATGTGGGGAGCCACCAGTGAATGCAAAATGCATGGCAGAGAAGGCGATGCTGCCTGAAGGAGTCCAAGGTGAGTAGCACAACAGGACTACCACACTCTAGGCACAAGACATACCCCTGCACAGGGGAAGTCCACAGTCTCCAGTCATTTGGTCTAACTCTGAACTCTGGCTCACAGACCACAAGAACCTCCCTACCACCTCATCTCCATTCAAAAAGATTTTGAAGTTATCATTTTCTTGCCAAATGTAAATATTTGTCATTCATTAGTAACGCAACTTGATCTTCCTCAACTTGAGGATAAGCAGATAGAACCTGAGACAATAACCTGCCTTTTTTAAAGAAAAACTATGTGACAAGATTTCTAATAGATAAACAATTTAATCGAGTGTTTGAAAAAAGAATATTAATTACATACCTGACCATCTAAATCAAAGGCCAAGCAAGCTATGCCATGGGTGTGAATGTCTTTCAGGACAGAAACAGTTTGCACAGTGTATGAATCCCACACACAGATGTATGGCTCCTTCCCAACTTGACCTGTTGCCACCAACACACGTTCGGGGTGCAAAGCAAGGCTGCCAAAAAAAAAAAAAAAAAGATATAAAATATTTCTGCATGAAACTTTGGTATTTGCCTAGTTAGTTGCATTATTTTTTTTCCTTAAAAATTCTTTTACAATATTTTCCTACACTAGATAATAAAAAGTCATTTTATATCACAGATTCCACAGTAGATGTGAAATTCTAAATATAATACATACCAACATCTTTCTTGAATTTAGCCTTCAAAAGCCTTCTACGTTTAAATTAGCTTCAAAATAGTCAATAATCCTCTGTTACAAAAGTATTTACTACATTTGGCCAGATTTTCATGCACTGAAAGAAATACTTCTTTTCCTCTCTTTATACTTCTTAAAAGTCAAAACCACAAACAATGGAAAACAGAAGTTGGTGTTTAACTATCTACACATCAATCATCAACGCAGAGAGATGCACATCTCCAGAAGTTCTTTATTCCACACAGCATTTGATGTCCTTTTTATGGGAGGACAGCTTTCTGGAGCTGTCTCTCTGCTAATTACACAGGCACCCAAAGCCCAACTAGCTTGGGCTAGAGGCAATGACTGCACTTCAGATGACTGAACTTCAGAGCAATTAAGATTATCTTAAATGTCTTCATTTTAATATAGAACAATCAGGAATAGCTGGGTTTGAATAATTATTAACCCTCCACATTTCTAGTACTGTACAGAATTTTATTACAGATTGTATTTCAGTCTTCCAGAGTGCACTTGAGGTTCATCAGAACTGTTTTGCTAAATCTGGGACCGAGCTAGAAAACATCCTAGTCAGCAAGGATGACACATTTCTTTGTTTTGTTTATCCCAGCAAGCTGTATGGGAGAACATGGGGTCTGAGGACTCAGATTTCATAATACAGAAAAGTAAGAATATATTCTAACAGAAAACCAGACAAACTACTTGATCACACTTCACACATAGTAGGTACAGCAGTCCACAATGATGTAGAAATGCCACACAGAAGTCAGGAAGACAATTTCCAAAGCTGGCTGTTTAATTTGGCTAAAATATTTCCTAGCCTGGGTATGCCAGGTTAATGAATGATCTTGAGAGAGTGGTGGACAGAATCACTAACAACACACAGTATGTATATTTATCTTCTCAAAATTATTTGGGAGGGAGAAAGGTTGAGCACTTTGCAAAGGTAAGATGACCTTTAACTTGAAGACAGGTTTTGATGAGTAAATTTCATAGGGTGGAGACAGGGAATTCCATAAATATAAACAAAAACAGCAAGGGTAAAGCTAACCAGGAAATTACCAGAAAAATCTTCTGATTCAAAAGATGTATGCATTTTCTATATACAGAAAGAGCAAGAGGAAATCACATTAGAAGACACTTAATATTTTATGAAGTTAAATACAGTACACAATACACTTCCATATTTTTCTGTTTTAAAATAGCACTTCAGTTTGTTGATATTACTTGATGAAATCCACATGCAAAACTGAGCAGAATTCCTAACTTCAAGGGTGAAAAGGTAAAAAACCCTGAACCTTTCCATTTTGCTATGGGAATATCTGCTCTTGGCTACTCCCTGTTACCCTCAGCACCAGAATAAAGTAACCAATATTTCCCCACTTTGCTTCACAGCACTTCGAGATGTTTCTTTAGCTCTTCCCTTTTCGTTTTTTTGACAGGGCAACTTCACAACTGAAAAACATTGCAGAAAGGAGCTGGCAGCAAAACTTAACCACATTTCAATTCAGTTCTGCCACCTAATCCTGACTAACACCTGCACATCTCCCAGGGCACACAAAGGCAGACGGTGTACTCACAGGACAAAGGAAAAGCATCTGGAGGGAGAGAAAATGCTGCATCCAAAATGATCTATTTTTTTAGAATGGCACCACAGAAAGGGAGCAATTAGACCAAATGGACAATAAAGAAATTTGGAAAAGCAAGTGAAAAGAATAAGCAAGAAAAAAGAGAAAAATAGGAAAAACCCAGCAGTTCTGTGCTATAAGTTGCATTTTTAGACAAGCAAAAACCACACCACAAGTACAACAAAACATTCACTGTATGTGTATGGACACACATTCATGCAAAAGCACCCCCACACCACACCTGACAGAACAATTTATAGCAATCAAAAATTAGTTCTGTATATTTTTAACTGAAGCTCAGAGTCTTTAGAGAAACAAGACACCAGAGATGGTAGGGACAATGCTGAAGGCACTATCAAGGGAAACGAGAACATTGTCCTCAGCCCAAGCACTCCAACTAATTTCATTCAAAGAATATTAGGTGAATTCAGAGAAGATTTCCTCTATTTCTAATTAATAAATGGCAAATAACAATAGCAGCAGTATCACAGTATTAGTTCTTTCTACATCATAATACAAAATACTGGCTTAAACAACTGAGCTAAAATTCTGCCTTGATATGGGATATAGTAAACTGCTAATAACTTTTCTAGACATTCATTGAAAGAAGAAGAAAATAAATGTACAACAAATATTTTAAGACAGCAAGCTCTTTAAAGAAATGCAAATATGGTGAGTTTCAGGGAAACTATTTAGCAAAGCTGTTAGCAGTGGCTGAAGAAACACCTATTTAAAAATACCTTTCCACATCTTTTCTTAGAGACCAAGGAGTGAAGGACAAATTTAAGTGTTACCTGTAGGTATTCTATCTCCCAGGCTATCAGAGCAGATTAAAAAGAGAAGCATGGAAAAAGTCAAGGGACTACTATTTCTGTTACCAACACTAACCAAAGTAACTACTACACATATTTACATTATTTTGATATGAGACATGAATGATAAGACAATGTTTTTCCTTAATAACCAAGTCTTGGCTAGTATTAATCCCATGGGGAACCATGCAGAATTACGGATTTGAAAATTTTGGGTCCTCATGAAAAGCCAAGGATTAGATTCCAATTTTACACAATATGACGACTCTTTTCAGTTCTTTCATTGGACTGTGAGTGATCAAGCAATCCCTATAAGCATAGCAATCAATACAAAAACTCAGTATCTTGATCTAAGCTCTAGAGCAGAAGCATCAATACAAGTCTCATACTTGAGAATGCTCACTGCTAGAACAGTCCTGAGCAAAACACTTTAAATAGCTTCCTAGTGCAGACAGAAAGAGCTTAGCTGGAATGGGTGCCCAGAAATAAATAACAATAAATACTTTCCATACACAGACCATAGGAACTTGTGGTGTGATGCAGCTAACAGGATCAAACAATGAGTTCAAGCTCTCTCTGGATACTCTGGGTATGATCTCCAACACACCTCTATTGAGGTGTCAAAATCATACAACTATTGGGATGGTGTCTGCAATAGCTGCCTGCCATTCACCCACTCAGTTCCTGAGATCAGGCAGAAAAGTATGGGTATGGCTCAGCTCTAAAGGCAGCTTTCAAATCTCTTAGTGAGGGACTTGTGGGCTTAGGTACTTTCCCTCACAAATATTCTCTTGCATTTTTTTTTCTTAGGGAGAGTGAGATTGCTTAGTGGCATAAGAAGCTCTGCACTCAGAAGAAAAGGACACATATTCCCTTTACAGCACTCAGAAGGAGAGAATTCCCTTTACTATCCCGGTGATGAGAGCTGGTATGACCTATCCAGGTTGGACTGCTGGAACTGTGCTTGCATCTAGCCCACACTGCTAGACTGTAAACTGGAGCTTGATTTCTGTCCTCCTCCTTGGAGGATGACTAAGCTGATGAATGAGATACTGCTGCTAGTCCAGAAAAGGAAACAGATATTCCTAATGAGAAGTTCCTCAGGCCTTCTTGTCTGCCTCTGGCCTTTCTGACCCAGGCTCTTCCACAACAGATGTTAGATCTAAAGTAGCAACATGTAACATATGTAAGAACATGTCCAAATGCAAACTTTATAGTGAAAAAAAAGCAGGTATTGAGCTAACAAACTGCTAAGTCAAATGAATTTTTAAATTGACTCTAGAACTTGGCACTTCTCAGAAGAGTTCAGAAATAGAAAATTAAAAAAAACTTGTCTGTAACTATTGCAACAAACCAAACAGCTGGACTTGTAGTGAACTGAGGCTCCCACCACTATGTCTGAATGACAGGTCTTTCCCTAGCCAGACACTCAAACTGGGCTGAAATGCAGAAGTGGAGTTCTAACAGCCTACTGAAAAGGCATGTATTTCTCACTTTAGTGCATTCAAGCTCCTCTTTTTAATGCATTCAGGAAAGGTTCCTTCTCCCTTTCAGAGCAATATATAAGCATCCCCCAACATTCCCCAACCCATGCACTGCACAAGACCAATGTTAGATTATTATATTAAATACTAATGGCAGCCAATGAAAAAAATAAAACCTGTCCATGTTGTGTCTGCATGGATTGAGACAAGAGACATGAACAAGACCCTCCAATTTGTGTGAGGTTTGAAGCACCAGGGGATCCTGAAGGAGAATAGTCAATAATAAATTATTTGATAATAAAAGAAATTAAGATTCTTTTCCATCTTTCCTTGGTTTGTGCTGAGCATTAGCAGGCATTGATTAATACAGACAAGCTGCAGACAAGGATACAGTATTAAAGATGATGTTTCCTTAGCAACAATATTGGATGAAAATCCAAGAATATATTCATGTGACTACTCCTGAGCTTCATAAAACTAGGGCGCCAGTAAAAATGCACAAAAGAATACTGCAGTAAAATAACAGCATCTCAGACATCTATTAATTAAGAGTTAATTTTAAGTGTGAAATTGTTTCTATGCTTAAATAAAGCAAAATATTTTCATGTTTACATACACTCAAGAATATTTTCTTATTTGCTGCAATTTATCCATATTTTCCAGAAAGAATAACAGGGGAAGCTACAAACCATTTCTGTCATACTATTTAAGATCTTAAAGCAGAAAGAGCTGCAATCAGCAAACATCTCTCATCAAAGTTTAAACAGATCAAGTCAGAGCACACTTATTTTCCATAGACAGAACAAAGCAGTGCTCATCATGGAGCACCACTACCAGCCTTTCATATAGTTACTGCCCCAGAGCCAATAATGTCAAACAGAGCTTTCTGAAGCCTCCTTACATTGCACAAGCATCCAACTTCAAAGTAAGAGAGGCAGGGACACTGAACTCAAACTGTACCTTGGTCATTCCCAGCTGCAGTTTATCTCACTACAATCCATATTTACTCCTATTGGATCTGAATGGTTTTAGATTAACAAGAAGCATTTATAAACAACCCAGAGACTCCTAGATTGCTTTGAGCTTCTATTTGCTCCTGAACTCCAAGGACGGGGCAAAAATAAAAAGCCAGATGTACTTCAAAGAGAAGGAAAAAGTCAGAGAGTGACTAAAGCAACATTGATGGAAAGTTCCCAAATCATCAAATATAAGAACTGATTAAAATATTCTGTGAACCTTATGCTCCTATATGAAGATGTCCATTTTTGCCTTCCTTTGTCATATCCTCCACTGCTGAGAAAGGGATTGGCTTCAGCTTTCTGATAAGTCACCATCTCTAGAAAACTGATTAAAAATAAAGATACTCCCCTTCTTTTCAAATATGAATGATTTTGTCAATGCCAACAGGAGAACTCATGCATTGACTGAGTGGGGTTCCTGGATTTTTACAAATTCTACATGATTGTGACAATTTAATCACCAGGTTTTCATAATCTGAGGAACAAAATTATTTTCTAATATGCCCCTTGAAAAAGAAGAGAGCAAAATAACTTACATGTTCCTAGCTAAAAAATCTTCTCACATGAAAGTTACAAATATCATATACTCCAGATTCATTTGGAGATAAATTTGCTAAGATAATGTCCTGTTATTCTTTAATAGCTATTCATATTAAAGAACTGGTGGTACAATAATGGGACATACTGGACCCTGAAGATAAGTAAGAATCCCACCTAAAAAAATAACCAACTGCCTTCTTTCCTTACAAGACAATGCAGACTTGACCAATTATTTAAACCATTATTACAAATGAAGTGTCAAGCATGACTCCCCTAGAACTAGCAGCAAGGGAAAAAAAACCAAAAGAGAGAGTTAAAAAAAGGAAATAGGAAACCAGAAGTGAAAGCTCTGTGGAGAGGAGACAGTGCAATCAGCTGCCAGGAACTTAGGAGGCAGTGCAGCTGTTCAGCTCCTTTGGATCTCTAGATTTGAGGACCCAAAAGAGATCTCTTAACAAATCAGGAAGTACTAATAAATGATTTGGTTAGGATTTGTCAGCCACCAAGTTAGAAAGCAGTCCTTTGCTCCTGAACACATGTGGTGAAAAGCATACAAACCTACAAAATAATCACAGATAAAAAAAAAAAAAAAAGTTTAAAGTGGAAACGTCTGTTTCCCATTCTAGCCAGTCAATAACAAACTACTTTACTAAAAATTACAATGCCATAGCCACTTAATAATGGGGAAACTGAGACAAACATGTCTATAAAATATGAACAGAATTAATTTCAAATAAATTTTGTACTGAAATACAGTCTAGAAAGTGAAACTAAATAGCAAAAGTTTTTATCACAATCAAAATTACTCATTTTTCAGTGCACATTCCATTGCTGAGTTAGAAATCTACTGAATAAATTATTTAAGGTCAAAGAAGCATTTACTCCAAATTTTTTAGCCAAGACCATTTCAAAAGTTACTTTTCAAAGGAAGATATGCTTCTGACTGTAATTTAAATAAATATACTTGCTTTACATACAAATTTTTCTTGTTTCTAAATCTTCCACTACTACTAAAACCTTTTGAGCATCCCTTTACCCAGTCATTATGATTTGCTTCTTCTCTACAAGATTTAGAACAGTTTTTAACCACTGGATTAACCTTCCATCTATTACTTTTAAAATTTATACTAGATCTTCCAGTATGACACAGAAAAAAAAATCACAGAATGTATTATTTTCTTTCATATTTCTGAACAAGTATATTAAACAGCAGTTCAGTCTTTTCTCCTATGGGAGAAAATGAAAAATTAATGAAAATCTCTCAACGTGCAAGAACTTATCATCTGAATATTTGAGTGGAGTCACAGAACAACTAGTGACAATTTTTGAAAAGTTCTTCTTTTATATATAAAGACTATCCTGACAAAATTAGCAGTTGGCTTAATGTAAGGACTGGTGAGAAGAAGGCAGTGGCAGAGCTGCTACTGAAAAAAGCTGAGATAAGCACAACATTCATTCTGTGCTTCAATTGGCTGCACTTCATTACCAACCAAAGGAGCTTCAGAGCAGAAGAAAACAGTATCTTGCCAGCCCTGGACACTGCAGATATTCCCAAGAAATCCTGAAGAAATCTGGTGTTTTTGAGGCCTACAGGTGTTCTGCAGGTGTTTGACAGAGGTGTTTTCCTACAGAAAAAAGTCAAGGATTTCTCTAACACTCATCACAAATTGACCATCTAACTTTCTGGGTGCATCTAACTTGGCACCAGAAAAGTGAAAGGAACCAGGATACCGCTTAAAATTGGGACAGCATCTGAACTCTTGTTTAGAAAAAAACTATAAATATGCTATAGAGGCCACAAAAGTATTTACACCAAAGACCATCTCCTAAAACAAACAAAATCCCCACAGGTACCAGAACCAGAAATAAAACAGGAAAGAAGCACAGGAAATCTAGAAAATATTAAAAGGACTCGGAAGTCAACGTGTAGCTGGTAGGCAATGAAAGATGTCACCCATGTAGGCTCACAAACCTAATTACTGAAAACCAAGAAAAAGGAGTAGATGGATAAAGAGCATTCATGTGTAACACTTTCAAGAAAATACAAATCTTCTGCTTGAAAGTTGCTCAAGAATACTGATCCATTGACTAATCCTAATGAGGAATGTAACATAATGTAACACTCATAAACATATGTTGTAACCTCCAAAAGACAAAATCATGATTATTTATAAATTATCATCACTGAATAATGTTTCAAAGGCTATTAATTTTTGTGGTATTAATTCATATGGCAGAAGAAACAGCAATTGAAAAAACAGTAAGCAAAAGAGGAACCTGTAACTAAAAAACACAAATATCATCAAACGTGCAACCTTGATCTAAAAAAAAAACTCAAACAAAACATTTACCAGTTCTTCAAATATTTATTTTATTTTCTCAAGTACTACAGAAGGCTTTTTCACTTAAAATGTCACACTCACCACAATAAATGTTCAGTCAATTTCCAAATGCTGTCAGATGCCTAGTCTTGATCTAAGCTAAAGCATCATTCACCTTGCTTGCTCTTGTAGAGGGATTATAAGCAGGGAACAGGGATTAGCATAGTTCTAAAAGTCAGGAGAAGGTTTATACTGCTGTCAGCTAACCAAAACATAGAATTAATCCACTCATTCTGCATGCAAGCTGTCTTGATAAAATGGAGACATCTCACCACCACAACTAAAATGCATAGTTTCTTTAAAGTGAAATTCACATTTAAATACATTTTGGGGTTTTTCCCCTCAGTGGCATGTATATATAATATTTGTATGCACCTTTATCACAGTCTGACATTTAGAGGAGCTTTGCTCTTGAAACAAGTTACCCTATGGTTCAGGAAATTGAAGGATCACTGTTATTTTTAAAATATCCAACTAGACTTAGTCACAAGAAATGTACCACATAAATAGAAAGAATCAAAGTAGTAAAACACTCTTTTAGAACATTGTCATAAAAATATGTCATATCTACAAATTTCATTCTCAGTTGGGGTAAAGTAAAAAACACATTAAGTAATCAGGAGTGAAATGTATGAACATTGTGAGAACACAATGACTTTAACGCAACTATGAGCAATTTCTAAATGTAATTTTCAGCTTGGACACATTTTCTTTATTATTAGGTCTGGTCCTTTGCCTCAGTTTAGTTTCTTTTCTTTTCACTTAAACTTTTCCCCTGAATCAAGCATTTTATTTACATTTAATTTCATGCCAAATATCTTATCTATATACTTCATATGAAGCCAAAGAAAGTTTAAGGTGTAGTATTTTCTATAGTCAACACTGTAAAAGGCAAATGAAAGATTTCCCTTCATGTAACCTGTCACCAAGGTGCTAAACCATCAGTGGAAGCACTACTGCAGGTACCTCTAGAGCTGATCATTTTGTTCACACTGACATTACTCTCTTCAGTTATGCCACTCACTCTCTGGACACATTTCTTCCAATTCTTGAATTCAAATCCCAAAAAGGAGCCTCTAAAAATATTTATCAAAGATGACCCCATGAATATTTGAACAATTAGAAGACGGATGTTGCTGTTAGACCAGAAGATTCAGTTTTGGGATGGGTTTTAGGGTGTTTTTTGGAACTTTTGGGGTTTTTTGCTTAAGGGACATGTGCTTTTAAAGCAAAGTAATCAAACTGACCTTTGCAGTCAGTTATGAGTCTTGATCCATCCTGTCTGCAGGCCAAAGCAACAGGCACTACAAAGGAATTCCTCTGAAAAAGCTTGGAAGATCAAGCAGTGAAATGAAATTAGAAACCTATGAAGAATGGTTGGAAGGATTGTTCACTGTATTTTCTGAAGTAATATCTGAATACCCAGGGCTTTCATGGGAAAATAAGCATCAGGCACCATCTTCCAGAACTTATTCAAAAGAAAAGGAGTCCAGCAGGAAGTTTCTCAACAGTAATGAGGATTCCCAGTTAAAGGAAAGTCTTTTGCAACTGGGCTGTGGACAGCTACTCTGAAGAAAAGCTATAGTATTTCTTTGGAGATTTAATGATGCAGGTATCCTCTAGCAGCTAGGTAAAATAACAAGGAACACTGTTTTTCAAACTGAAGTCTCACAAAGACATCTTGCTTTAAATGCAGGGTAGCAGGGGTGTTATCAGATGGTGCACACACTGGAATCCTTTGTGGATTCTATCTTGTGCAATACAAAAGATAGGCATCATAAACCTGACTTAAAAATTCAATCCTAGCTTTTGCTCCCAAGAGTTAAGGCAATCTTGGCTGATTCTGACCTTTTTTGTGCAAACCAAGCTCTGCATTTTCAAAGCACTGCATTTACCTATTACTATGGTAATAGCTACCAGCTATTACTATTACTATGTAATAGCTAACAGCAGTGCAAATAATGATACTGGGTATTGCTTGTAGAAGTGGAAGTCTTTTGTAGCCAGTGGAGTAATCAGAGCAATCTGTGCCCTAATGAAGGTGATTTGTATGTATCCATAACATTCTGTGAAGTGCTTCATTGTTACACCAGGGGAAATTCATACCACACCAGAATCTCATTGGGCAAAATATCTTCACTACATGTATTTTGAAGAGAACATTCAATACCATCTAGGTCAAACATTCAAGCAAATTATTAGGATGGTTATGGGAGCTTTCACACTCTGCTACCTAAGTTCAAGGAAAATTACAGCTTTATTTTTCTTTTCAAGGTATTTCAAGTGCCCAGTTGCTTTGCTTACCATGTAAATGTAGCAAAACCAATAGTTTATGTCAAGTAAAAAAAATATTGTGAATAAACCAATTTCCTTGGTCATAATATAACAGCATTATAATTTAGGTGTATCTTAACAAATCTAAATTTTAATGTGAGCATATGCCCAATCTTTATCAGTACGGATTAGACACCTTTGCCACTTTTATGAATAACAAATTACTTTTCCTTTAAAGTCTTTAATGCTAAACAAAAGTGTTGCCTTAAATCACAAATACAACTATCTAAGTTGTGTAATAATATTTTGAAAAACTAGGTAAACTACATCTTGAAATAAAAAAACCCCTTGATATATTATAAAAGGTACGACTAAATCCAATGGATTTTTTAGCTTAATGTCAGTGTCAGTTTAAACTTCAAAAACCCCAAAATGTAGATGACATAAAACTAGAAACATCTTTTTGCAGTTATTTCATGTTCTGTTTCAAGTACACATCTTTTTTAAAAAGCTTACAATGTTTGTGTTATTAATTACAATTAATTGTGTTATTAGTAAAGGCTAAACCAATTTTTTTGATATGTCATACAGAACATGTACACTACGGCTTGCAATCTAAAAAATTAGAGGGATAAAAAAATCCAGAGTTCAAAATTATTGAAACATGCTAAGTTACTGCCCTAAAAGATTAGGGCAGACCTCAACATTTCTGCAGAAATATTCCAAGATTTTTAGGAATCAAACATTATTAAGCTTTTGGGTACATTTTCTGTTCTTCTCAGACATGGTCCTAGAGCCTCATGTTGTTGCAATAGTTCTGAGAAAAAGACCCAACTACCAAATCAAGAGAAGCATTTTCTACAGCACCAAGACATTTTCCCATTTGAGTATTGACCTGACCTGACCTTGCCTGTGAGTGCTGACAGAATCAGATCAGAAGGTGATGTGACTGCTGGCTATGAAAAGCACAATGCATGAAAGCAAGCTCCTAAGCCCAGCTCCTTGCTGTGTTGATCTACTTTAATCAACTTCTAGTATGTTTTAAACGTTCAGTTCTGGTTGGATATTTTTGGTATTTCTATTTGTGTAGTTTTAATTAGGAAAAGTAAAGTTTTCAATGGTATGCAGGTGTATTAAAGTCTCACTTCAACTGAATCCAGGAATGTTTTTATTCTGCATTCCCAAAATATTTTCATTTTATCAAACCAAATCCAAGAAAAATATTTTTTAAAGATGATGTACAAAACTGTAGGTAAAAAAAAAAATTAATGAAGTTTCAACACTAAATCCCTCAAAAAACATCTTTCAGACAGTATAACATGTTCCAGACCATGTCTAGAACTACTGAGAAAACTTGGTTTTCCTGATGGAGAAGGCACATAATTGTCTTTCATCTCTCCCCCTGATCTGTTCCCTTCAGACTTGTAAACATTTGACAATTTGAGACCACTTAGCACGAAAAGCTGGAAAGAGCTTAACTGGGACTTTACCCTTGTTAATGACAGTATAAAATGGTCAGCAGGGTAATCATCTCACCCTGTCCTAGCAATTGCTTCTGCTGTAAGAAATGCCATTTTGACGGTGATAGACAAAAGATACTGAAGCTGGAGGCTTATAGGAGGAGTGCTTAGTTTAATTATGGCACAATTTATGTTTTAAGTAATGACTTCTTTCATGGAGGGAAATAAACTGAGTATGCTCAAAAAGATCATCTGGAATTGGTAAAGTGAGTTAATTGAGTTATCTTTAGTATAAACAAGTAAACATGACACCACATAGACCCAAAGAAGAAGCTAAGGAGAATACATGATTTTTCAGCTGGAAATAGAAACTTTCTGGGGGAAAAGATAAATCATTTCCTCAAAATACATTCAGAAAATAAAAATGTCTTAATGGCTTATTAACAAAGTACAATAGCTTGGTGATTTAACCTGCTCAAGTGATTTGGGTGCCTGTATTTGACCTCTCAGAATGGTACATCACATGACTTCAGCATTACATTGCTATCATCCTTTGAAGCAAGAATTCCTCATCAAGTGCAAATGGAGAATGAACCCCAGGTACCAGATTTCAGCAGGAGCCTACCAGCACACACCCCAAAGCCCATTCTTTGTTACAGAAAATACTATGAAAGGTATTTTGTTTCACAGTAAACATTCTATTGCATACCAAACCCCATGATCTATAGTTCATATCTAATTTTCTTCAAGAAAAAAATAATCTGAAAATTTATTTCCTTAACTAGATTTACATAAAATGATTTTTATTTGAGTTTGCACTTGGGAAGAAAATAACAAATAATGTTTGTAGTCAAAACACTGAAGCTTTCAAACTGAAGCGCCAATTCTAGAAACTCCTACTGCTCAGCATGGGCCTACAGGATTTATTTTTGGATGGAAATTCACTTGACTTGTCACTGAGCACCACTGAAAAGAGCTTGGATCCACCTATCTTCTTCAGCTATTTATTATATACATGGATCAGATGCATTCGGAGCCTTCTCCTGTCTGGGCCAAATGGTCCCAGCTCTCCCAGCCTCTCATCAGGAGAGCTGGCCAAGATCCTTAATCATCTTTAGTCCTTCAATGGATTCTCTTGAGCAGTTCCTCATGGCTCTTGTCCTGAGGAGCCCAGAATGGCACACAGTTCTCCAGGGGCAGCCTCACCAGCACTGGGTCAAGGGGAAATACTCCTACCAAGAACCTTCCTCGGGACTTGAGAACAAAGACTGGTTTCCCAATACCATAACTAATAATCCAGGCTGTATGCACCTTGTATGTTTCCTAAGTATTAGACAAGCTACACTTTGAGGTGTTTCTATGCATGATCCATTTCACATTTAAAGCATAAAATGGATTTTCCTCCTGTTTTCCTCCAGTTATTAGAGGCTACAATGGGGGATAATTGGCCTTCTTCAATGGCTATAATTATTGATTAGAAAGAAAGATATGGACTGTATAGAATACAAGTGCATACAAAGAATTCCTCACCAGAACATGCTTAAGCTTTTTTCCTCTGTCACATTCATAACTCAAAAGACAAGATGTTACACATGATAATTAGAAATTTTTCTTCATGTGGCAACCTAGTATTCATTCTGTTACATTCCCTGAAATCCAAAACACACAACTAATCATTAAATTCCTAGTGAAAATTTACAGATCTGCTGCCAAACCAATTAATAGAATTTCACCTGACAAAATTCTGTAGCTGTGATTAGTATCCATTCCTTAATATTTGTGCTTGACCGTCATCTGGAGTTAGGTCAGAAATATACACCATTTATTCCAGACAAGAACAAGACAATAAACCTGACAGCAGATACCCCAACATTCAACTGCTTCAACTGTTTGTTGAGGTTTCTTGAGAACTCTTAAGGTGTCGGACTACTGGGGGAACACAAAACATGGAAAGAAAACAACTTCCCTCTATGTTCTTGTGAAACCTGTTTGGCTCTTTTTCTGAGAAAACAGTCTCTTTTGTTCATATTGTTTTTAATGACTAGAATCTAATGAAAAGGGATCAAAGAGAGGCAGAATGATACAATGAGGTGGTAGAAATTCACAGCATCTTTACTAAAAAAGTCCAACAGCAGGTCATCCAAAGTCATAACACTGCATAGTTAATGAAAAGGGAGGGGGAAGAAAAGATCTGCTGCCATTCAAAACTAGGATGTGACTAATCACTGCACTGCTAGAATTTCTGCTTGCAAACCACAGCTGACAGGCACACAGAGGAAGGCAGGACCTGCCTCCCAGAGAGCATTATCTAGGAGCAGTCTTAGAAAGCAGCTGCCAGAGTCCAACAATTCCTTAGATGTTGATGGTTAGACTAACACTCAGAGTGTGACAATAAATAGATAAATCAGAGTTGGCAGACAGCACTAACACCAGAGAGAAGAGATGATTTTAGTGGTTTTGATTCACAGTAGAAGCTAAGAAATGTTGACACTAAAATGAAATGGTTTATTCTGCCTTGGAATACAAGAACAAAATCATAGTATCTCAGGAAGGAGATTGAGTTGAAATTTGAAATATAAAAAGATGACAATCTTAAATCAAGTGCCTGAAAAGATCACAGTTTAGTGGCCAGAGGTTTGGCTGCTTATATTTTTTCCTTGGGAAACAATGTTCAGGTAATCTCCAGAGTTCACAGCAACAAGAAAAATTGCCCTAAGAAAAGCCATGATTTAGACAAGCAAATTAATTTGCTGGAATCAGCCAAACCCTGTCTCTGTGAGAACAGAGACAAATGCTTTGCCATTCTTTCTACCTGTCTTGCATATACCTCTGCTCTCTGTAAACATGCAATTTACCTCTCCACAGTCTTGGATACAGAGGGGCACAAAGGGGAAAACTATCAAGGTTTAACTAAGCAGAAAGTACAACCATTTATTTCTCCTCTGTCTTTGAAGCATGGTATTGGCTAGTTTCTGGTACTAGAACTCCTAATAGTAAAGAATTTCAATGTTTTCTGAATAATTGTTTAAGTTATGTTTGCCCTAAAAGCAGAACACTGCATGAGTCCTGGGGCAAATGATACATGATTTCTTTCCCCCAACTTAGTCCAAGACAAGGAAAAATGTGCAGACTTCAGACAAGAAGGGAAATTAACTTCTTTGAAACAGCTTAGAGTTGCTCAAAGGAGAGCCATAAATGCCATTATCAGCAGATATTCAAGAGTTCTTACTAGCATTAAATGTGCCAGCTACTACCTTAAGCAATAAAACCTAAATGTACCACAAACATCTTAATCAAATGGTCACAGTGATTAAGTTCTAGGAAGAATATACAAAAGCACTATTATTTGCTGGCTAGCTCACATAATGGATATTTAAAAAGTAGGACAGATAACAATTCTTCCTCATTTGTTTCCTTATGTCAGAGAAACATCATTCTTCTTTCTGTGGCTGGCACAGTTGTGTGGTTGTTTTGTGTCAGAATAAAGATAATGGTGCAAAAAGAGAATTTCCAATAAGTGCTAAAGTTTGAAATCAAGAACAGACTTCATGGAAAGCAGAATATAAATTTTTCCCAAGTCTACTAAAGGTCTCAAAAAGATGCAGTGGTTTAACTTTATGTTTTGGTTTTATTTAAGAACAGAAAAAAAAAGAGAGGAAGGAAGGAGAGGAAGGAGAGGAAGGAGAGGAAGGAGAGGAAGGAGAGGAAGGAGAGGAAGGAACAAAAAAATCAAAAGGAAAAATTATTCTACAAGTCACCTTGGAGCATGTCAGTGGTCTCCATGGAGCACATCAGCATAGAGAATTATTCTAGTGACATCAAAGGCTTTTGCCAGTAGAAAGCCATTTAAAAAGGTGGATAAGTTCAGGATTTCCAATCTTCTCATATAAAAAAAAAAATAAAATACATAAATATGGTTTAGGTAGCCCAGACAAATAAGAAGCCTCAATGTGAGCATGAGTTTTACAGTATGACAAGCTAAAACTCTGAGGGGGCATCGTCTGAAATCTTGATTCAGATCAGATTTAAATACAATCCCCTTTGGGTGTCTCTGAAATGGGAAGATCAGCCAGCATTAAAAACCCCATGATCCTCTAAACCAATAAAATTATGGAGAGAACAAAGACCTAACCTGAACACACCAAGATACTGTTTCTTCCTCAGCTACCAGAAAGCAAACCATTCTACAGATCGCAAACTAGTTTGGTGATGCATGAAATCCTAGAGAACACACACTTGAAACCAGTAGCTGTGTAGGAATAACTTGCATTTTCATTCAGTATTAGTATCTCCTACACATACACAGCCATGGCTGGACAGGGGAACTTTTCCACAAACACAGCAGACATCCAAGTTATGCTGCTGGCAACAGATCAAAGCCAGTCACCTGAGATTTCATGTACAAGATCTTTCTCCTTATTTACTCCTGAAAAATATGAGAAACTCAGTTAACTGCACTCCTGAAAGATGCAAATTTCCAAAGTATTTCTGCAGCTGATATTTTCCACAAGTGTTTGCACACATTCCTGGACCTCAACCATAAAAATATGCAAATGAGTAAGAAATGGGAGACAAATAAGATTGAAAACATATAACTGTATCCTCCAGAACAGTGAGTTGATTTCTGGAAAATAATTCTCAGATGAGATTAAAAAAAAATCCATAGAGAGCAAAAGCTCACCAGCAAGCAAGAAAAGTACTTTTAAAAATGGATTACAACTGAGATTGTTCAAATTTAAAAACATTTAAAAAATAAAAAAATCAAAAAAACCCAAACACCAAAAAAAAAAAAAAAACCAAAAAAAAAACAACCAAACCACCAAAACAGACTAATAAAAGATGTTTGAAATTATCCTTATTATCCTCTTCTAGTCCAAAAGAGTTTTCAATAGATCTGAGGGTCTGAGGGACAAAACACTGAAAGAGAGCTCTCTTACTTTTACTATTCAGTTAACTGAGGCTGAGGAGTTTGGGGTGTGGACACCATGATTAAAATTAAGATTAGACACTCATATTGAAAACAAAACATGTTAAAATCATATAAAAATCTTACAGTGTGTTTACAGGGTTTCCTTTAACAAAAGCAGGTAAAACTTCAAAGCAGAACAAAAACTAACTGCTAGTGTTAGAATTTTCCAATGGAAAATCTCCTATGACTGTCCATTTCTCCAATACTGTTTTCTACTACTAAAGAAATGGTCTCTAACTTAAGAACTGCAGTTCCTCCCTCCTGATTGATGTTTACAATTACAATGTCATCCAAAGAATGCTAGCAATATAAAAGTTCTCATAATGAAGAGTACTAATAATATCACCATGTAGTGAGCAATATTTATGCTTAGTCCTTGTAGCTATGGAGCTAGGCTCATGAAAGTTTGATTCTTTAAATATATAAGATTTTCAGACTCCAGAACTGCTTTCACAAATTAGATCCCATACTTGTAAAAAGACACTTAATCCTCCCATTGCTTTCACTAAAAAATCCCAAATATCTCAGCATGCACAGTACTTGCTAAGGCTGTTAGAGCACAAAATATATCCATTCTTTTCCAATACAACAAGTTGAGTTTTTCTTCAGAGAGAAAATTTAGTAACACTGATTACTATATTATATAATCCAATTTTTGCACTTGCTTTTGGGCTTGGGGTTTTGTTGGTTTTTTGTTTGTTTGTTTTTTGAATATTTGACCTTCCTATGTCTCCTTTAAATATTAAGAACTAACATGTTTAGATACCCAAGTTTAGTCATAAAAAGTGTGAGATGGCATTTAAATGGTACCACATTGCATTTTAGAGAAAGTAGCAAGTGAAGGACTTTTCAATGCAAGTCTAATTATACTATTAGAAATAGCCACACTGCTTTTAAATCAAGCATTCCTTTTTATGCATACTAATATTTCTGTACAGCTTTTGCATTTAAGAACCATGCAAAATTCTAACTGCATACTTACCCTACTTAGAGTTATATTCTCGCATCAATACAATTCAGAGCAGAAGAAACTGCTATATTTGAATGGGCCATGTTATCGTTCAAATCAAAGTACATACAAAAACCAGATACATTTTCTCTCCAGTTAGATGACTTAGAGCAGATTTTTGTTTGTTTGTTTGTTGGGTTATGTTGGATTTTTTTTGTTTAGTACTATTCTAAACAATTCTGTCACATTTTAGCCAAGTGTAGCACACTGTACCAAAACTGAGAGAGACTGAGCAAGAAACTGTTACCACATGCAAACAAAAAACTTGCCAGGTCTTAGCTCAAACCATTTAATTCTTATGCTACACAAAGTACTGCTGAAACAAACAGAGTCACTCGGAAGCCTTCCTGAATAGATGGTATTAAATGTGTAATATTACACTGCCATGACCTTAGAACGAGCAGGAGCCACCGCTTCCGTAGCACAACAGCAAGGTGCAGATCTGGATTTCCTGCAGCACCTGACATCACAGGTGGCTAGTAGTTCTTAAGAAAACAGTTTTTCCTGGATTTAAGTGAGAATGTTAAAATATTAAGCAATGCAAATAATAGTGATTCAAACTCCTGACTCAACACCCCTGGTATGACACTCTACCGTGGTACAATGACTAAGTTTTCTTCACATATCTAGCACCAAGGAGAAATGTACTGTGGAAGTGACACCCTTCTTAGGAACATTCACAGCCATACTTCAGAGCTATTTAAATTCCTTCCAAAAGATTTAAACAAAGAGGGAGAAGTGGCCGTGATGACCAAGTTTTCTAGTGTGTCTAAAAGCTTAAATGAAAGACATGGCATCTATTCTGCTCTCTACAGGCAATACCTGTTACTCATGAGTAACACATACAGAGGTATGCCTTGGAGCACTAAGCATCATAAAAACAAATTTTGTGCTATTAAACATACAAAAGACCTACAAAAGTATCTACTGCCAGCTCTTACCTCAACAGGAAGACCAAAGAAAATCAGAATTTAAAATCCATCTGCAATGACACCTACTGTAAGGGAAAAGATTGATGACTCAGGCTCACATCTGCCCTTCATACTACTCAAATTCTCTTACTGATCTCACAACACCACTAGGCTTACAAAAGCATCCTTGGAGTGGAAAGACATATAAGAAATCATACCAGCACACTTCTTTTGCAACATCAGTTTGTAATTAATTTTTTTAATAGACTCTGCACCTGGTAACATTCCCTGTCAAATGAACTACTGAGCTATAGAAGAAGCCGCAACTTCTCAAGAAGGGCTGTTCTTTTACGATTACCCTAAAAGTTGCGTGAGTTACAGGCAGGCCACTAATTCCTCATGTAATCGTCGCCTTTTAAACACCAGACAAAGGTCTACCTGCTACAGATTAACCTCCTCCGCAGCCCAAGTGCTCCGGGAACACACGCGATTAATGCTTCTCCTCCCGCCGGCCCTCTGACTTTCAGGGGCGGCCGAGGACCGAGTGGAGACCCTCGGGCTGCCGCGCTGGGCACAGGCGCCCGTACGAGTTTCGGCACCGCACACCGGCGGCAGTGGGGGACACACAGCACGGCTGATTAAATCCGACAGCTAAAAGCCATTTCCAGGCTGTTTCTACCCACGGCGAAGCCCGGGCGGGGGGGAGGGGGGGGCGGTGAGGAAGCGCTGACTGTCCTTGTATTTCGGTCCGACCCCCGGATCCGCACAGCACCGGCAGGACGCGCATCACCGGCGCTGCCCGGGACGGCACCTGGGGCAGGCGGCGGCTGGGGGACACTCGCGCCCCGCTCCAGGGGGAAGGGAGGAGCGAGCGGGGGACGAGCCGGGCTGTGGGGCCGGGACGGCCGGAGCGGGTGGGAGCCCGCGGCGGGATGCGCGCGGCGCCAGCGGTACCTGATGATGTCGTCCTGGTGCCCCAGGTAGAATTTCTGCCGGTGCTCCCGGGGGCTGTACACAACGCCGACCCCCGCCACGAAGTAGACGATCTCTTTGGCGGCCGTGTAGTAGAGGTTGTTGCGGCACTGATGACCCCGGTAGCCGTAGACCCACTCCAGCCGCAGGTGGCAGCTCGGCGCGCTCCGGTCAGCCATGTCCACCCGCCCCCGCCAGCCGGGTACGGCTCGCTCCCGCCGGAGACCCCGCGGGAAGGGGGCGACGGGCCGGCCGCCCCCTCCGCTCGCCTGGGTGCCCGCCGCGCTAATCCCTGCCCGCCGACATGGATGCCCGCCGCCGCCGCTCGTCCGCCGCCGCCGCCTCACAGAGGGCGCCGCCGCCCGAGCGCGCCTCGCCGCCCCGCGCCGCCAGACATGGCTGCGCTGAGACACCGCCCGGGACGCGGAGCGAGGGCGCGGCGCCGCTCCGGCCCCCCCGCGCCCCGGATGCGCCTGCGCCGAGGGCGGCGCCGTCAGCGGCCGGGCGGGCCCGGCGGGCGGCGGGGGGCGCGGGCGGCGGGGGCGACGGGGGGACCGAGCGGGGACCGGCCACCGAGCGGTGGCTGCGAGCGGGCGGGAGGGAAAGCGCTTCACCACGGCGCGTTGTGGCGTGTCTCGAGGCTTTTCTATATTTACCTTTTCTCTTTTTTTTCTTTTTCCCTTCTCAAGCAAGGCTCTGTCTTCTCCCCTTTCCCCAAGCTGAGGGGGGTTTTCGTTTTTACTGTCCCTTCGGGGAACATCTCCGTCCCCTGCCTTTCCCCCGACGCACCACCGCCGGCTCTCGGCAGCCGCTGGGGCTGGAAGAGTCCCAGCCCCTTCTCGGCCGTGCGTGCAAGCCACCCCCCGCTCTCACTGGGGACCGGCGGCACGCCAGCTCCCTGCCATCCGAGAAGAAAATGTCAACTGTAATTTTTAATGACGATTAGTTAACCCTTTCAGCCCACCGTCTGAGTCATGCACCGCACAAAAATGACTTCCCCTTCAAGCCTTAATTTCCCCATACAGAACTTTTTCTCAACACGTTTGACACGGTAAAGTCACCGCTTTCCGACCTCACCGACATGGAAGCGACTTCTCCGTGCCGCATGAGGCAGCAGCGCCCGGGAACCCCCTCGCCACGTCCAGAGTTTTGGTCAGAAAAATGTGCTCCCCCCCAGCTTTGTCACTCTATAGAGCACCGTGCTGGCTAAATAAATGCACAGGACACGATCATGCCAACAGCTTTGTGCTATAGAGTTGAATTCTGTTCTAAAAGCTCCTGGGTACCGTCCGGTTTGACAATTTAAAATAAACCGAATATTTTCCCTATTACTTTCAGCACAGGTTTGGCTTTCCAAGTGCATTTAGTTTATTAGGATTTATTTTTAAATCTACATTTCTTTATCTTCTTTTGCTCTTTTACTATATTATTGCTCATATTGACTGTTCTCCCACAAAATATTTACTTTTAACTAGTTAGTTTGTACTGGAGACATTTTCTGTGCTACTTTATTTTTATTTTAATTAGAGGGAGTTTTTTTCTCTTAAATCTCTCTTGCATAAACTTAATATTTTATTATTCCTTTCATTGTTTTAGAAAAATATAATTCTTTTGTAAAAATGCATGCATGTAAGCATTCCAGTCGATTACCTTTATATTAACATAGTTTCACAGTGTAAAACACTGAGACAATATTTTTCTCAGTGACAATGTTTGTGACATCAGGCTCAGATGCAGCTTTCAGTCCCACACTGAAATGGAAACAACACAGCATGGAAGGGAAATTTGCAGAGAAATTCATGTAGCCTGAAACTTACACACAAGGAAACTTACTTACCCTTCCAGGAAACATACAATTTTACAAATTAAAGAAAAGGACTGAAATCCCTAATCAGGACAAAAATGTATATTAACTGAAGTAAATCTTACTCTCAGAAAATCATAAACAGTTTTTTCTCCTTCTATTTGCTTCCTAAACAGCTGGAGCATCTTGGAACTTGGGGAGCCATAGTTTCCCTAGAAGTTTCAGGAGGGGTAAGTAGCCAGAGAAATGGACTGGACAATTCCCAGCTACCTTGTCTGAGAACTGCCAAATGTATTAGTCTTTCTAATCAGATGTTAACTCTGTATGGCTGCTCTGTGCTGCTATCCCATGGGAAAGGTGCTTAGAGAAAAAGTCTATAATGATGCCTAATCTCATTCTGGAAATTGGATTGATTATCAGCAGGCATAGGCATCTGATGTACTTTACTTCTAATGTTGCAAAAGCTCACTTGAAAGTGGGAATATTTTTATGGTACAAGTTAAGAATATATTCCTTTTCTATTTACTGCCTATATAACATATATTTAAACATGAATGTACAAAACCCGTAATTATAGTTATCATCTTTACTTTCTTCTAATGTATAAATACATATTCTTCTTAGATTATTGCTTAAAATGAAATTCTGAATTTCCTGAGATCAGTACTAATGTGCAGTATTAACTTCAGTGAAACTAAATTTGTTAATCTTATTGTCTTACTTGTAACTCAGAAAATAGAACAAGAGAGTATTTGGTAGGGGAAAGTAAATAGGCTGTTTTCAGTCACCTGATCCAAAACTAAAACTGAAGAGAGAGAAAAAAAAAACCAGGAAGAAAATTTAATATGTAACAACACTGTCTCTAACTGGAAGTTGCAGATCATATAGTGTGTGATGAACAGAAGAACTCACATCCATACTCAGAAAAACTACATATGTGCAGTGTGAGGAGGGCAACAGCTGCACATCACATGCCCCACACTAACTGCCAGCATTTTCTTTAGATTTTTCAGGAATTTACTACCATCTCTAAAATGGGGCAATGCCTGAGAGAAAATTACAAGAGGAAAACTATTCATTCCCATAGTTTATTAACCTTATGCTGATGCACAAGGGAATTTTACGCACTTGGCATCTATTCTTGACAGGAATCGGAAGCAGCGTAGTGTAACAGCCTCTTCCTCTCTCTTTGCTCTGTCCAGCGTTCCCACTCGGACACAAATCATTCCCTTGGCCTCTGGATGTCTCCACCCATATCACTCACAGCGAGCACTCAACACTTTGGGAGCCACAAGGCCCCGAAGTATCCCTCCATCAGTGTGACATCCTTGTATGCGCTGCACATTTACCCCAGGACTCCGACACCAGACGCTGCCGTTTCTCCTTCTCGGTAGTTGCAGAAAGTGAGCACAGCCAGACCTTTCCGAGCTGTTCTGGAGCAGGGAGCATCCCCCGCTCGCTCGCCGCAGCCCGGGACGCGCGGCCGTGCCGGCGGGACAGGCACTGCGCTGTCCGAGGTGCTGAGAGCGGCTGGCAGAGCACACCGGGCCTCCTGGCGGGGTTCGCAGGGAAAGGAAATGTCACAGATTGCACTGAGAATTCAGCGTGGGAAGGGACCCACAAGGTCACCGAGTCCAGCTCTTATATGGATAGCCCATACAGGTTTTAAGCCCACGACCTTGGTGTTATCAACACCATGGTCTGACGGCTGAGCCAATGGCAGGGTCAGGTATGCCTTATTGCAGCTATCGCTGTACTAGGAAACCAATGACCTTTTAGATAAATAAGACATTTCATGTTCTTCCAGCAAGGTATTTCACAAGAGTTTGGCTGTTTTGCCTGTGGTGGGGTTTATATTTTTCTTATTATGTTCTATATATTCCTATATACACATCACTGCAAATGATGTTTCATTAGTATACAGCGACACAGGTACATCACCTCCCTAAATGAAATCCCATAAGTGGCATTTTTATGTCTCACCGTGCATACCTATAAGAAAACATACTTCTTAGCATATTACAAATATATTTACAATGTATCTCATGTTCTGCTAAATGTAACAAGACTTAGAGAAGCGATTTCTTAAACAAATGCTCTTGGAACAGCTAATTCCAGAGCACACAAGATGAGGGATTATTCACTGTTAAATCCTAAGTAATACAGAGTAGCTAGTTCAAGTAGTAATTATATAATATGAAAGTGATGAACAACAGTGACAACATTAATTTCAACATTCTTGGAGATTAAAAGGTCCCAGTCTATTATGGGAACACAATGTCTGAAAATAATATTCTTCAAAACTAAGAAACCTACTTAAGAGAGAGAATAAGAATTACCTGATACCATTTAACAGCACTAAAGCAAACATGTAGGATCACAGAGGCCTGCTCACTATTGGATAAAAATAAGAAGTTGACAAAAAAAGACAGCATTGCAAGCTCAAACACTAGGTGAGTTAATTCTCCTTCAGAAAATGAAAGCACAATGAGGTATATATATATATATATATATATATATATATATATATATATATATATATATATATACCATGTCAGCAACATACCAGATGTCAATTAATAAAATTTTTAAAGAACTAAGATATTTTATTAAATTAACAACAGAGATATTTTTGTAAGAATAACATTAGAAACAAGAAGGCTTGACATAATCAGTAGGTCTACTGCATCATCAAAAAGCGAGGGAATTAATTAAGGATAAGAAAATAGCACAGCAAAAGTTACTAATTTCTTCACATCTCATCTCAACACAGAAGAGTCTGGGAAATACAGGATGGGAAATGTACAGGGTATGGTCATATAAGGAGGATTCTTTATAACAAGGTGTTGGAAAATGATGAGCTAAAGAGCAATAAGCCATGAGCACATTATACTGTACTTCCAAAAATTCTGACAATTTCAAAATGGTGTAGCTGACATGCTTTGAAGAGAAAAATACAACTGCTTTTTAATTATAGGAATTGTATTAATTTGGAAAACATTCATGCTATGCACTGGTAGAAAGAGGCAACCTTTTGAAAATACAATGAACATGTCACAATACAGACAGCAACCAAGGCCACAATACATTTATTCAGAGAAAATTTATTTGGAAATTTCATCAGGTAATGGTTTCCCAACTTAGGTCTGACAAAGGGATGAATAAGATAGAAACATTACCGAAATTAAATTAATCCACAATTAGTATAGAAAGCAATAATTTCTGGACATTTGGAAGTGATGCAAGTACATCAGTAAATAACATCAGCTGAAACTTCTTTTTAGTCTGCAGATAATGAAAAAAACTACTGTGTTTCTGACTGCCAACAAACTGACACCAAGATGCATTCTGATGCCCCTCAGTGGAGCACTTAGTTTCTTTCAGAAATGACACTGTTTATACACCATGGGTCTAATCAACACACACACAGCTTGGGTCTACACAACTTTTTTCAGTGTGCATTTTAGGTAAAATTATGTGTGTACTGAAATTATTCATCTAGGTGATTAGAAGAACTTGTATCAAGACCAGCACTTGACATAGCATAGGACAACCTCAACAAGGTTTAAAGGTTTACATGCAGCACAAGGTTTAAATGCAGCACATAAAGGGATGGTAGTTAAATCCCAAGGCATTTTCTATCAATAGACTTATGATAAAAATCTGATTCTGAACTCTTAAAATAAATTTCAACTGTTGACTAATGACTAAATATAGAATGCAATTTACTCTAAATTCTACTTATGTGACAGCTATCTTAGGCTCCATTTTATGATAGGATCAAAACCAATGTGAAGCAACACCTTTGCACATAGTCATGACTTTTATACCTGTTTTAAATCCTTTCTTTACAACTAGGATAGTGTAGGATGATCAACCCCCTAACATGTTGTTAATACTGTTTGGGGAATGGATCAAAATTTCAGCTAGCTGATGATAATTATTAGATTAAAATTGTGGGGTCAAGCTGACCTCCTTTTACACAGTAGTTGACAAGGTTTTCAAAATACAGTGCACAGTACTGACTTTGCAAAAGGTCTCAAAAAGCTAAGCTGTCAAAAGGAATCATGAAACATCTTAACCATAAGTCCATATAGCATCTACATAGCATCAACATACAATACTGCAGGTTTATTAAATATGACATAATTTACTAGCAATGATTCAAACTTTCAGAAGACCTGAAGGAAATAAGATATTTAAACATTAAATAAAGTAACAGTATTAACACTCATAATGGCAAGAAACTTAAAAAGTAACATAATACTATTAAGCAGTGGAATGCAGACCTTGAATTAATTAATTTCATTTTATGACTTCATACTACCAGATCTAGCTAAGCTCTGGAACAGATCAGTTAAGGACTGGAATAGAGTCACACTGCACTTCTGTCAGTCTGCCAACTGAAGTAAAGTAAACCTACTTTTAGGAGAGTAAATAGTTCTTTTCAAGTGCTTCCCATTGTAAAAGAAAATAGGGGCCATAAACTTACATGATGTAATTTTCTAGCATAACCCACTGTGCACAAGCCTATATAAAGACTTTATAAAACAGCCACTCCTCATAAAACTCCACTCATCCTCAAAATAGATATTTTCTCCACATTTTTGCCCTAAAAATGTTAAATTAATAATAAAACAGACTAAGACTCCTAAAAGGAAGAAAGTAGATTTGTAGGGCACCTAATTTTATTTTTTTATTTGGGGAGCTAACAGGTATATAACAAATGATGATGCTGGAATGGTTTTGTAATCAATATATGAGGCTGAGTAACAGGAGATCTGTAATCTCTCCCCACTGCATTTATATATACAGATATGTATGGCCAAAACTATTTATATCAAAATTTCCAGGTATGACTGCTAAGTAGTATTAGTATTATTATCAGGTTTCCTACTTTGATATTTGGGATCCACTGAAAATAAGAGTGTTAGTCTAGCTGCTCTAAACTTGAAAAGGAAGAAAAATAGTAAAGTCCAAGTATTTTTAAGCTCAACATCCAGTTAGTCAGTGGATCCTTTACAATCTCTTGCAACCTATATTTCAATGGAAATAACATGCCAGCCTTTTCATAGGCCACTGTTTGGGCTTTTATACCTGCATTGATTTCTTCTAGTGTTATGAACACCAATCTATATTCAGCACAGCATACAGAGCATCTGCATCAAACAAGAAATAGTGCCTCATTTAAAGCACTACAGATAAAAAAGAAAGGAAATAATCTCACTTGAAAAGCATCCCATTCATCTTGTACACTGAAGGTGGGTGTGATTACAAAGACTGGGTTCAGTCAATGTATAAAAAACAGAGTCCTATGGAGGAAGGTTGATGTTCTGCTATCAACTGCTGGATGGTCCTTTTTCAGCTAGTCCATGGTAACCATGTTATGGTTAACATGTATGGTAAGAAAGAAACAGCAGAATTCTTATTTATGATTGCAATAATTGCTATTGATGCATGTTGTTGTTTTGGCTGGCCACAGAATGAAACCTCAAGCTGTTACTACAAATTACTTTTCCAGACTGAATCCATGCATCAGAACAAAACTCTACTCTTAATGCAATTTCATTTGCATGACATCTCCTAATTTTCTACAGTCAGCAAGAAATGGGTTCTACAAGCAAATATGTGAACTCAGCTTGAGATGTCAAAGTCCTGGCTGAAAATAGCACATATAGAGAGAACTTCTTCTTTGTGCCCTTCTGCAACATCTGTGTGCCTTCCCCAGGCACGGCCTAACCTGCAGTCCCGTTTGGGGCCCTTCAAGGAACACAAAACAAAACCTGCTCTATGCTCTGTTGTTCTCAATTCTCCTGATACCAAAGGTATCTGATTCATCAGAATGAACCTTTTTGGCATGTCAACTTTCAATATGCCAACTCTTACTCAAAGGTGAGCAAGACATTTCCAGCTGAGGCAATCTGCAGGTAGATGTGTCACAACTTCAATATTAGTTTTCAAGCCCTTGTTAATTGTATTGAGCTGCAAACTACATCTTTGTTCTGCAATCTTCTATCTCAAGAGAGATGAAAAACTGACAGAAGCAGTAGCCTGCATCTAAATGAGTTAGCTGCTAAGGGATACAGGACATTTCTCCTCAGAGCTGCCTAAGAAATTTCAAGATATCAACTGAATTTTAGGATCTATTTTTAGGTTCTATTTCTGGTTTTATTGTAAGAATGCACATTCATGAGGAGAGATAAGGCTGAGTGTTATCATTACTTATTCAAGAAATAAGTATGATTGATTGGTGCACAGAAGACTCCCATGGGAGACTTACAGTCATGGGAGACAAAGCCAACCCATAGCATCTATGTTTTTAAAATGAAAGGTGTATTAAGTGTTCATGGGCCCTGTCCTACTCGCTTCTGTACATACTTTGTAAGAAGCTAATTAATGTATCTCATGATAAATGAGCTAATATTTAAACTCTGAGTTTAAATATTAAGAGACTGGCAAAGAAAAGTTATAAAAACATCTGGAAAATGAAAAGCATTTTAGGGATCTCAATCATTTATTCTAGAGGAGTGTGTAAAGATGAAAAACACTGAAGACATCTATCCATCCAGAGCCAGTATTCAGTATCAGTTTAAAGTGTCCTTCTTGGCAAAAAAGGAAAAAACTCTTCAAATAAAAGGTGAAAATGTGAAGCACATTTAAATCTCTAAGCAACATTTAATCATGACAAGGTATCGAACAGTTAATTGAAACATGACTAAAATCCAGTACACAGTTATAGTTGTCACAAAACCTATGTTTTTAAAAAAGCAATTATACAAACCCATGTGTTTTCTGAATAAAAATATATAATAACTCATTCTGTTCAGTAGAGCTCCCTTATATTTTCATCTATAAATAACTATAGTGAGAGTTTTTATTGCAGCCTATCTCAGGGACAACTAGTCTTCAAATTAAGAATAAATAATAGACAGAAGAGGAACTGACCCTTCTGAATTTTTTGCTCTTGGTTCAAATAAATGAAGCTGAGGTTCAAATTACCTATGTGACAGTGATATCATCACAATACTCAAGCTGCAAATAAAGCAGCACCACTAAATTTCCTGTCCATTCACAGAGGATGACATCCCAGCTAAGGTCAGGTCACCTCTAACACAATGAATGTGCATAGTTATACAAAACAAGCACATGACTTTTCTTTAATAAACCCTGGTGATTTGTGTACTTATGTCACATACCTATCATTGTCCCAATATAGCACTGACTCAATAAACATGGAGGAATTCATTACAGTTGGAGAACATTTGACTATTATGATCAATTAAGCATTTTTATCTAAGGTAATGGAAAGGACTAACCACCAGGCTACAAAACTTTTGGTAAAAAAATGCAGACAAGCCTATATTGCACTAAAGCCAGGCAAATTCCATCTTTCATAATATCACACAATCAGACACTACTTGTAACATTTTGTATGGCAAAACGTTTTTTCCACCTGGACAATCTCTCCCAGGATGCTGCTATTGCCAAATACTGATTTTTTTTTCTGTCAATGTTAAATGGAAAAATTAAAATTTGTTCTTCTCCTACAAATCAGGTACATCTCAGGTGTAATTCCCCAAATTAATTTTGTTGAACTTCCCAAAAAATTAGCCACTGAAAAGCTATCTTGTGATAGATAACACTTCCAGCCACATGACAAACCTGTGATGGAACAGGCTCCTTGCAAGACCTGTGGCCTCCTGGAGAAAGAAGCTGGAACAGGTTCATGTTAGGACGTGGGACCCCATGGGGGCCCACACTGGAGCAGCTTGCTCCAGAAGGGCCTGAATATAATTCCTGGCTGTTTAGCTTCCATGCAGTTACACTGGGGGGGGGGACTGACATACAGGGATCTGCAAAGAACACAAAGACAGCTACAGGGACTCTCTGTGTTGTATAACAGGATTTTAGTAAATTAGAGAAGTGGAATGTGGCCACTGGCAGAGATTAATATTTGGAGAAAATACTGGTTAAAAGTTCAAATTTGGGGATTTCAATGATCAATATAATTAAGAATCCCCATATTAGAAAGCTCAGAATATTCTACCACAGAAGAAATTAAAAGCAGTATTACAGACTTCAGAGATGATATGCATAGGATGACCTGTGTGCCAATACCAGAGAAAAATTTTCTGGCTTCATATATCATGTAGAAACTGAAAAAAACCCTCCTTATTTGCAACCAAACAGAGAACAAAAACACCTTGCAGGGGGTGGTTGGAAAGAAGGAAAATTGATTTTCTTGTCATTTGCAACACTGCAAAATCTCATTGTACAAAAGCTGAAGATGCATCTTGACCTAATTACTACCACAGGACAACATTAGTTCAGCTTGGTCACTAAGTGCAATGAATACCCTTCCCAGCAGCGTAACAAACAAAAATTGCTGCAGAACCATCTTCCTTTTCCTTTTGCTGAGAAGCTACACAGCAGTATCTGCCCATGTGACTTTGGAAGACTGTGACCTTTCCACGGGGTCACAGCTTCCTTTGAGCAGCCACCTGCTTCCTTCAGCATCCTCTGCTCCCCCGTGGTCCCCCATGGGCTGCAGAGGCACAGCTGCCTCACCATGGTCTTCACCACGGGCTGCAGGATCTCTGCTCTGGTGCCTGCAGCGCTGCTTCCCCTTCTTCTTTACTGACCTTGATGCCTTCATAGCTGTTTCACATATTCTCAGTCCTGACTTGAGCTGCAGTTGTGCAGGCTTTTTCTCCCCTTTTTAAACTGTTACCCCAGAGGTGCTACCATCATTGGCCTTGGCCAACTGGACATAGGGGAAGCTTCCAGCAGCTTGTCACAGAAGCCACTTGTATGGGCTCTAACCCAAAGCCTTGCCATGCAGACCCAAAAGACCTGTGCACCGCTCACAGGACACCCAAAGCAAAGCTCTCTATAACTGCTGCTTCAGTTCAAGCCACTTGGTCCCATATTTTAATAAGTGGTAGTCCTGGGACTGCCACTTCTGCTTCTCCATCTTTATACCTGACATTGATCTTGCTAGCCTAGGTATTAATTTCATGCATCTTGGACAAATTGGTAGTTTAGTGAGACAAAAGCAATAAAACTAGAATGATCTCTTTAAATGGCAACAATATGATTTTAGCAATATTGTTAGTGTTCATCCCTCTAAGATTTTCACACCACAAGTGCCATTACTGGTCCAAGCATCCCTAGGCTTTTTTAATTTTACTTCAGTTGATAGTTGCAATCACCATTTTATAGCATATATAACCTAGCAGCAATTGTATTCTTACTTTTAAACCTCTAAATATCTCAGTCTGATAATTTCCCTGCAAAAACTAATGAACTAAAGGAGCTGACAGAGTCTGCAAGACTGAAAAGTGTTGTTCACAGATATCTGTACTTTTCTCAGCCAGGACTCCATGACTCTCAAGAACATTTTACCCAAATACGGATTAGTAGACTGTATTATTCTGGTTCAGGCATTTATTCTAACTCCTCTAGATAACAAGACAGAAAATGACAACAGTCAAGAACAGTGGGGTTACTGGAAGTCTACTGATCCCACTATCACAGATCAAACTCGGCTTTCAGTCACCAGTGTAATAAGCGCACGAGAGGCGCTGGCAGGGAGGGGCTCGGCCAAGAGCGGGGCCGCACTCCGTGTCCGGGGTCGCGGGGCAGCCGGCCGGGACGGGCAGGGCCCCGGAGGCCGCCCAGAGCCGCCTCCCCCGCGGCCCCGGCGCTCCGCCCCAGCCGGCCGAGGCGGGGCCCGGCGGCTCCGCGGCGGCACCAGCGCGGCCCCGCTCGGCGGCAACGCGGCGGGAGGCGCCGGGGCCCGGCCGGAGCTCCCGCGGTGCTCCCGCCGGCGAGATGGGGCTGGAGCCGCTGTTCCAGGCCTGGAGCTACTTCAGGCGGAGGAAGTTCCGGGAGTGCGCGGATGTCTGCTCACAGCTGCTGGAGAGGCCGCCCGGCGAGCAGGTAGCGGGGCCGGGCCGAGGCGGGAGGCGGCGGTGAGGGGCGGCAGCGGCCGCATCCCGGCTGCCTCGGCACCACGGGAGCCCGCTGTGCCTGCTGCAGCCGCCGGAGGGGCCGGGTGCGACCCCGGCAGCGAGGCAGCGAGCGCTGGGCCGCGCCGAGTCCCGGAGCAGGCGCCGCCCCTCCGCGCCCCCCCTCTCCGGAGCCGGCGCTGCGGCTCCTCCTCAGACACGCCCCGGGGGAGCGGCCCCGGCCCGGCCCGGTCCCGGCGCTGGGAGGGGGAGCGGTGCTGCGGGTGCTGCCGGAGAGCTGCCGTGACAGCTGGGGCGGCCAAGCTCGTCCAAACGGGAACTTTAACACTCTCAAGATTTTGCGGAGTTAAAGAGAGAAAAGCTGAGAGTAAAAAACAGGTCTGCTAGGGATGTTCCTGTTGATTTGATACTGATGCTTAGATATCATAGCTGCTGTATGGACCGAATCACATAAGATTAAGAGATACCATTTTAGCTTAGCTCACCTACAAGCACTACCTTGGGACAGGAGGCATTTGCCTACCTCTCTCTGCTCTTTTTCCAGCTGCAGAGTCTCTGGAAACGTAGGACATGTTTTTCAATACCTACATATTTTCTCACTCTTCTGTAATAGCAAAGGATTTGGGAAAGTTGTTTCTGGATTAATGTTTACAAACATGTAAACATTTTTTATGCCATATTTTAAAAGCAGTAATTGAACAGTTTTCATCTTAAACACTTTTCAGTAAATTTGTAAGTCTCAAAGCATCTATAGACAGATGTTTTAAGAATCTTGAATACAGGTCTTTTTATCACAAAGGACAAGTCTTTAAAGAAAGCTGCATGGTCACACAATAGTGTAAATATAAAGCACAGTAATTGTTTGAACTGATTTAGGATAGATATTTAAAAGATCCTCTTTTTATGTTTTATACTGTGAGGCACCACCAAGGAGCCATCAGCAGAGACATTTTTAGTGGAGAAGGTATTCCAAGAACATTATTCCTGACCCCTGAATGGGACTCAGTATTAGTTCCATGCTAGTGCTGTATTATTTATATGTATTTACATTATTGGGTCTTTTTATATGTGATCTGTACATATGGAAGGACAACACTTGATTTGTGAAATAAACTCTTCAAATTACACAGATAATAGTAAATAAAAGTTGTAAAGATCATGATTCTTCCATTGCTCTTAATTTATAAAGTTTTTAATGAGCAAAACATTTTTTTAATCTGTGATCTCAACATGGGAATGTAAAGACAACTGCATTTCTGCTCTGTGCTTAAGCTCAAGTATAAAATGGTATTGTATGTCATGTTGGGCACCAGGAAAGCAGACAGACAAATGACAACACTTGCAGAAAGTTTGGATTAAGTGAGCTGCTGTGCAGCATGAGGCATAGTCAGTGCCTTTAATCACTGTGCCATCTGTTCTTATCCTCTTGTCCCATATTCTGCTAAGCATGTGCTTCCCAACCTCTGCAACCAGGCAAAGAGGGATCTTGTGGCAACAGTAGCCTCTGTCACTGTTCAGGGACTCACTTCTTTGAACAGCATGCATTAGGATATAATTTAAGCTACAGGAGCTGCTGTCCTTTGAAGACATGCCCAGGTTGAGTTTAACAGTGACTCTTACAGGTCAGGGCTTTTTCATGCTCAAGCAACTGGCCTTCTCCCTTCTAAGACATGTAATGTAACAGCAGGTAGCTGAAGTAAGAGACTAACACTGCCCAACTGGAGAGTGTTTTCATGCCTGAAACGGATGGTCTTTCCTGTGAAAGCCTGCACTTTTTTCCCATCTTGTCTGCTAAGTGATAGCGCCATTCCTGCTCCATTGCATCTGCAGCAGTGTCCTAGAGCTATGGGCTGCTGAAACCAGCTTTTTACAATAGCCTTAGAAGTAGGTGCATTTTTGCCACCACACTTAAAAACGTAGTAAGGAATTTTCTTGACCAGTATATCTTGACCTATGCCTTGATGTACCACTCCCTGTACATACAGCTTAGTGTTTGGGATATGTTTGTATCACAAGTATAATGACAAGAAGTTCTCCTTTAAGAACATGGCAAATGAAGATATAAAGATCTTAAAAATAAGTCTACTGATGATCCAGTCAATAGTCACATATGCATACATTTGTAGGCTATCTTAATTGGTGCAGAACTCTCTTTGAACCCTGTCACCAGATGCAGCAAGCCCTAGGAGGTTTTTTAAGTACTTTGTTGACCTTTCAGCTAACTAGGCATGAATCAGAAATTTTCTTACATAGCAGTATCAAATACTGTGCCATTATAAGTCTTGAATTCTTAAAGGGCACAAAAACAAAATTAAAATGTTTTAAAATCAATGAAGTTTTCCTGAAGAGTTCTTAAAAAATAACATTGTGGTAGAAGAATAATTAGCTGCTACTGGGTTACATCTTATGGAAGATTAAATTTTTTTTCTGTAAAATATCCTGTGCATTTCTTCATTTAAGAATTAGAAATATAAATGGTATTGGTGGAATTCACATCTATGTTCTCTCAGGATAAATAAAAACTGTATTTTGTGTGACTGGAATTTGGTCATAGAAACACGTAAAATACTATTGTTCAGTTTAATTATTCCCTATTGTAAGCAAACAGGCCTTGTCTTCTGTGTTTATAGTAATAGCATGACCTAGAGGAAATACAGTCCAGGACTGTCTCTGTTGATCATCCTGATTAGTCACCTAATCTGATTACTCTTTGTGTTCCATATGTAGGATTCAAGGCAATAAACAGAACCCATGTATGAGGCCTGCTCTAGTTTAACAATAGAAAATAAATTGTCCAATATAATTTATAGACATATAGTGGATGTCCTTCCTTTAACTGATTGATGGTCTGCTATGCGGATTTGCTTTTGTTCATTCATCCTTTCATCTCCCATATTGAACTTTTAGCTGCTATAATTTGCATACTTGTTTTTGTAAGGTCATAATAAAGTTATCACAGTTATGTTTATGGGCATTGAACTTGATTTGGAAAAGCATCTTCAACTGAAATCACTTACTGGTGCAAGAGACTGTAATGAAGTCATTGTTCCTGGGTAAAGGTCTAGGGATTTTTTTCTGTGTTTCTGCTCTTAATCATTTGAAGAGCATTTTCCGAATATAATAATTTTAATATTTTGCATGTATTAAATTATACTCACCTGAAACTAATTGTAGACTGAAGACTTATTATAATATAAAGTATGTAATAATTTCCCTCTTCCAGGCTATAAGCATCAAAAAATTTAATTATTCTAAGTATTGGTATTCAAATAAACTGACTTTGCATTTTAATATTAAAGTGCCCTCAGTGGATTTAGGGATCTGGATTAAATAGTTCCTTCATTGGTTTTACAATCTTTTGACTTTCAAGAGAGCTTTATATGTGTAAATGAATAATAAATTTGAGATTTTGTTTTGAGAGACAAGCTTACAGGACAATGCTGTTTATTAATCCTCTCAAATAACTCTTTATTTGAAATCTAGTTCCTGTGGATTACTTGCATGTGTAGCAACTGCTGGATCCACCCATGTCAAAGTATGCTATATTCTAATGTAATTTTTGTTATTCCATACTTTTGTTTAATCTGAAGATCCTGTTACCTGCTTGAGAGTTATTTAAAATCTAAAGTTATTTCTTGTCAAAAACTGAAACAATGTTAGTATGTATGAACAATGCATACTCTACAATTATGAGAGTGCAGTGGTTTTAGTAGTATTGATCAACTCTACTTTTTTGCCAAAATGACGAGGGATGTAATTTCTGTATTTTATAGTAATATAAGTGCTCCTACATAAGCAAATTTGTTTGATTTTTTAAATATTTTTTTAGAGTAATGAAGAGTGCCTAAAGTAAGATACACATCTGTAACATCAAGGTGTTTTTGTATTGGTGTTGATACAATATTCTGAACTTGTCCTCATTAGTTACTGTAGCACATATGGTATGGAAGACCGCCTACTGTTCTTAAAACCATCTTCATATGTGCTGTAATACTAAGACACAATGGGGTGAACAAAATGTAAGCTAAAATATCTCAATGTCCTTTATTACTTAGAAAGCTGAATAGTTAATTTTATTTAGATACAACTGCTATACATAAAAGAATTTAAGTAGTTAATTGAATCATTCAACTGAAATGTAAAGCCAGTTTCAGTGCCTTAGTCAGGCCCCTGGTACATCACAGGAAACTGAGATTAATCCCTGAATTAATGTTTTGTTCCATAGAATACTAAATGTGTAAGATGTGTTATTCATTCTAACACCAGTGAACAACTTTTTTTGCTCCAAATACAATCCTTTAAAGGCCACAAATTCCAGTACACTACAGAAGGAAGATGTCCTTCACCTGAATTCCAGGTCCCTGCTATCATAGAATTTACTGAGTAAAAAGGTTCAAATTGAAAGTAGACCATGCTTCATACTACAGAGGGGTGATCTTGACATTGCCATTCTCCTGGTGGAACAGAAGCCAGCTTTGCATCTTGACTGCAAAGCAAGCCAGCAGCATGACAGTGCTTGAGGTGGGAGAAGACATTGGTGTGATCTAATAGCAGCCTCTGATACATTCAAAGAGGTTATCAAGAAAATGGAGCCAGGGACAACTTGCAATGGTGCAGGGAAGTAAAGGAGTCCAATTGGACAAGACTTTGAGCAGCCTCAGCTGACCTCATAACTGACCTTGCTTTGAGGGCTTTGGATTAGAGACCTTCAGAAGTCCCTTTATAATCTAAATTACTTGAAGGTTGTGTATTCAGGCTGATGCAGTTGGTTTAACTGTGATAGATTTACACAATGTCAGATATGCAAGAAATTTTTCACTACCTCTAGAAGCAGAAAGGATCTGACACTACAAAAGACTCATAGTGATCTAGAGAAAGTAACATTTATCTCCCACCTTCCTAGTCCAAAGCTAAAGTAATACATTTGGAAAAACTCATACCCAGTCCCTGGAAGTGAAGGGTAGTTTAGATATTATGTAAACATGAAAATTACACATTAATTTGTGATAAACCTACTTTTTTTCCTGTCAGTATTTACTCAATTTTTAGCAGAAGTTTTTAAGTAGATGCAAATTCCAGCTTTTTCACTTACAGTAAACTCCATCTGGTAGTTTTTCTTTTGGGTTTTTTTGGGTAGTGAAATAGACTGTTAGTTTGACATTTATTACACTTGGAATATTACTGTACAAGTGCAACAAATTCACCATTTTCATCATAAAAGTACCATGAAAAAGCCACAAAATTTTATTTTGTCTTCTTGAGTGGAATCATTGTTATCACCAGCAGCAGCTAAAAAAAGTGTGCAAAAATGGATTTTATTAAGTAGGCATGCTAAAGACCATGGTGTGATAATCTGGTTAATTTTTAGGAGATGTACATGCATTTTCCAAGTTTATTTTGTTTTAATCTATAATTTTTCAGCTTCATAATGATTGCATGGTAATCTAAGATTTGGTTAGATTCAGCAGAAGCAAGAAAGCAAAGGTATCAGAAAGATACACTTACTGCAAATTTACTTTCATTGTGCAAAACATTGATTAGCTTCATAATGTGTGTAAGTTGAGATAATGTAATAAAATGAAAATTTGGATATATGTGTCAGGAGAAAATGTTTGTGCAAAATGAGGTCATCACAGAGTATAAACACGCTTGTATTGTTGTTTTTATTGTTTGGCATTTCCATTCCTTACTTTCTATTTTCTCTCTTTTCAGGAGCTTGATTCTGAATACACTGTGTTTCAGGTAAAGTTCTTTCCATAAATACAATCATTAGATGCAATCATTGGGAAGAATTTCTGATACACTGAATAATACTTCTTTTGTAGTTAAGTCCTCAATAGCTTTTTTGTTGTTGTTGCTATTGGTAAGGCATTACTTTTGATAAGGGGAAGATTTTTGATATTTTGAACAGGCAGCTTTTTTATTTGATAGAATTTTATTTCTCTTATATTTTCCCTACATCTTTTTTCAGCAGTTCTGTGCTTTCTAGAAGCTAAATTGAATCTACCTTGAACTGAATGACCTTTATCTGCAGATGAGATTAGGAAGAAAACAACATGTTTTCACAGACAGAACAATGTTTGTGCTCTTAGGGCTCACTTTCATGTTTTATTTAATGCATGTAATGGTGGGCTCTTACCCATGCTCCTCCTCCTCTTGCAGCTTAGGCTCACTGCCTACCTTGTGCAGAGTCTAGTAGCCTTGTAGGTGCATGATGATGATTTGCATAAGTGATGGAGCACTGAAAGTAATTAATTAATTTTCCCTCTGCCCACATTAGCTCTCAATTGTTGCAATGGCAAGAATAGTATTGGGCAGGTGATGGCATCTTTTGGCTCCAGCCTACAGTCAGAAGAGATTAAATGCAATGTGAAATGGTAGCTTTAAATACACTCCATAACATTTTACAGGTCCTTAATTACACTCCATGAATTCATGCAAGTTGTTTACATAAAGAATGGTTTCACTGAAACACTGCTGGATATCTTCTTGAGTGTAATTATTACCCTTCACAATGTAGTTGTGTTCTGGGGTTTTCATTGTGTCTGGAATAAAATTTATACTAGAAAGGTTTATTGGAGAATACAAGCTCTTGGAAAAGTATGTTACCATGTTCAGAGAAAATAAAGTTTATATTTTTAATTTGGTTTTTGGAATTTTCAGGAAGAATAAGAAAATACCTGATTCAGTTACAAATTTCTCATAAGCGGAGTGAAAAACACTTTGTCGCTTCCCTTTCTGGAGTTTAGATTTATGCTGTATACTGTATACTTATGTACTGCATCATCACGTTTCTGTACCTCTTTAATTGCTATTAGGTATTGTAAATTTTGTTCTGATTCTGAGTTAAGCAAGTTGAATTTGTTATGTTATGAATATGTGGGTTGTCTGAAATGAGCTTCCCTTTCTTTTTCCTACCATATAAAGGCTGTTTCATGAAAATGCAGTTTATCTTCATAAGCTCCAGACATGGTGCTTATCACAAACCAAAATTATCAGTCCCACAAAGAGAAAGCAGATAATCCGTAATCTACAAACAGATGTTTAATTAAGGAATACTGTGTGATATATGAATATTTTTGTTGGCTGTGAAGCCTAGGACTAGGAGCTTTACACTGGAAGAGATGCCTAAGGAATCTATTTTTATGACAGATATTTGCCCAGTAATGACAAAGAGACATGTTGATTTTAAAAACACATTTTCACGTGTTAGTTAGTGGAAAAATCACAATAATACACTTATGTCTTTGTAAAGACCTGACCTCAGTTTTAGCAGTTAGTGTAGAGGAGTTACTACTTCCAATTTCCATGAAAAGATCATTACTATGGGCAGATTTTCTTACTTCTAGTAAGAAATTAGCCTGTGCTTGGCTATGCAAGAGCTCTAATTGGAGAATATTCCCCGTGTAGACATAGTCATGTTGACTGCAGATATACATGTCTTTGAAAAGAGCAGAGTAGCATCAAGGTATTAAAACTTCAGCAAACTAAATACTTCATAGAATAATGAAAAACTGTTAAAGGTGTTGAACATCTAACAGAAATTTCAAAATTAATTAAAGGCTGTCATCCTACTACATAAGAATAAACTAAAAGAAAATAAAATAGATATGGATTATGACTGGCCTAGATTCAGATCATCCTGCTTAATTCCCTTTTCTTCATTCTTGAACAAAAATTTCTAGTTGTGGTTGAATCAGCTTGGCTGAAGTCTCCTGCTTGGAAGAAAGCACTTTTTAAAAGAATAGTTGAATATTTCAGCATCTTGAGATACACTTTCTTTTTGATTGGCACAGATTTGCATAGAAGTATAAGGAAAGTCTAGAGGAAAAGACAGGGTGAATGAGAAGTGTCTCATTAACTGATTACTTCTATTATTAAATAAGCCTGAGTTTCAGATCTTCTCATACCTCTTCCTTAAGGAACAAACATTTCCATGTTTGAAACATGGAAATGTTTCAAACATGGAAACATTTCCATGTTTCTATTAAGATAGTCTGTTTCTATTTTGAAAGGTCTCCTTAGCCAGTATTAAATATGCTTTTCCACCAGATTGCTGTACTCTGTGTTAGAAAGGAAGCAAATCTAGTTATTTTGGCAGTGATTTTTACTCTGGAAAATTTATGATTATTTGTTCAATATCTGATGGAAGATCAGGGATTGGTCTTGTGACTTCCTGTATCATGCCAGTTCTATGAGTACATTACAAGCATATCAAATTATCAAAGTGGTTGGACCTGCACTTACTTTGTTGGTATTTCTATATGGCTGCTATTGATTTTTCTTGTTTTCTTTTTTCTCCCCACTGATTAGGTGTCTTCACAGTCTACACAGAGCTTGTCACATAGGCTAGAGTTATGCTTGTGTTTCCACTCTGCTCAGATTATCCTCCAAGACATCCAGTGTAGCAATTTGTCAGTTCAGGTCACTAAAATGGATTCCAATGCTCTCATAATCTGAAATGCCTGGAGTATATATTTATACAGTGCTTTACTTTGCTTTGAACAATGGACTTCGTCCCCTTTTATACTTCCATCAGACAAATAGATATACTCAGCTGTTTTAAGTCAGTACCTTCCTTATTCAAACCTAAAAAAGCTGTGAAGTGAATTATAAAGAAATGATAAAATTGCTGATTAGATTAGATTATTTACTTAATGTCTTGAAGACATTTTACTTTTTACTTATCCTTATTCAGGCTGCCTGGAACCTGAAAACACGAGCTTTGACAGAAATGGTGTATGTGGATGAAATTGATCTGGATCAAGAAGGAATTGCAGAGATCCTCCTGGATGAAAATGCCATTGCTCAAGTTGCCCGTAAGATTGACTTTCACTTAAATACATTGACTCAACAAAAGTTCTTTTGACCATCTCTTATGCCATCTAGAATAGTACAAACTGAGGTGACCTGATACAGCAGTTGGTATTTGTAAAAAAAGCATTTTAGATTGTTTTGTGGTTGCATGGCAATGTTGAGATTCACCATGAGTTCTTGATGTAGTTCTTAAGCTTGTCAGACGAGAGTTTCGACTGTGCTCAATCGTGTTTTGTCAGCTTTTCCTCTGCATTTGAGGAAATGTAGTGAGCATTCAAGTGGTCACTTGCTTTTTCCATCAGTATTTTTTTACTGGTTACTCCTTTCTGGCTTCTTTAGGCATTGTGGTAAACTAGAGAAAAAATCTGCCCTCGGTGTACTGTGAATTTTATCCATATGCCTGTAGTGTAGACAACATTCAGATACCACCTTTTGGTATCATGTCCTGCAAACATTATCGGAACTGATTTTCTTTCTTCTGCTTTTCTCTACTTCATTCTTCTCTTCCTTCACAGAACAGGTCTTCAGCTCTGTCATTGTTCCTTCTATGCAATTATTTTTCAGCTTCATCAATTCCCTTTCAAGTGGACAATAATTAGCTGTCTTCCACTACTTTTTTAGCATTATTTGTATTTTTCTCTGTTTCTTAAGTACAGTTCACAGGGAAATTTTTATATAACTTATTAAGCATGGCTCTCAACCACGTACTGTGTCAAGGAATTCAAGGGAAGAACTGGACATAGACCAAACTGACACTTGAAGTGTTAAAAGTTTTTCTTGTCTGTATAGATGTAGGCAATTGCATATCTATCTTCTCACACTTTTTAAAATTTTCATTACATGCTTAGTCACAGTCAAGCAGTACTGGAGATGTGTTTATACATTGTGATCAACTAATTATGGATATCTGTCTGAAAATACCATAGTAATAAAATCTGGAGTTTAATTTGATTTTGTGCTCCCTGTGGTAGAGATTATCTTCCAAGAAAAATAATTTGATGGATGCTATTTAGAAATAAGGCATTCTGGAAAAATATATTCATGCTATGTTGAAACTGAAAAAAAAGTGACTTTCTGGATAGTGTGTCACAGATTTCAAAACCAAAGAAAATTATTACAATAGTGTAGCTTGCACTTCTATATCATTGAGATAAGCCTTTGCTATTCATGCTTCAAATCTGCTAGGTGTGCCTGAGCTAGTATATATTTTTTCAGAATGTACAAGAACTTTCCAAAGATAGAGAACTCCCTGCAGTCTTTTGTAAATTATTACATTTAATAGCTTTTATCAGTGTGCCATATCTTTAGTGGGAATTATTACTGTAACTCCACCTGTTGCATCTTTTTGAACATAGTATGCCTGATATAAAGTTATTTTCAAAGGTATATTTCCCAAGTTAGTAGTTAAATCTGTCATTAAATCATCCAGTGGTTTGTCTTTGGTAAGCTAAACAATCTCATTCTGAGCTATATCTTTTAATTTTGAGTTGAGTCTTGAAAGTATTTTCTTAAACCTTTCTAGTTATCCACTTGTGTTTTATAGTCACCAAACCAGACAATGACCCACTAATACACAGAAAACATTTTTTTCTTCTACACCTTGATTTTACTTTCTTTATACATCTGAAGTGTTCTAATATTACACATTTGTGTAAAAGGTAAGCATAGAAATCACTAAACAGAGTGCAAGGATGACAGAATCAGTGGCATTTAGTGACAGGATCAGAGGCAGTGGGCACAAACTTAAGCTCAGGAGATTTCTTCTGAACATCAGGAAACATTTATTTTTAACTGTGAGGGTGACTGAGAACTGCCACAGGCTCCCTACAGAGACTGTGGAGTCTACCTCCTTAGAGCTATCCAGAAACCATCTGTGTCGGGTCCTGGGCAACCGGGTCCTTGGCTTCAGGTGTCCCTGCTTAAACATCATTGGACCATATGACCTCCAGCAGTCACTTCAAACCTCATCCATTCTTTTTTTCTGTGATTACACCACTTGTACACATGACTTAATAAAAATGGGTGATGACTGACTATGGGCTTTTCCTTTTGCTGTTAAAGTGTGTTAGCCATAGTTGGTCTTGACTCGGGTCTTTCGCTGTGGCACATCTTTCAGAATATTACACTCTCATATTACAACTGGTATTGTCTATACTTTGCCCACTAAACAGTTTAAATCCTTCTGCATCAATTACATATCCATTTCAGTTTTACATCTGCCCTTATCTTAGTTTCCAGATTAAACTCTTAAAAATGACTTTGCTGTCAGTTGTGAGTTATTAAATAATTACAAAAGTGTATAGGATCCATGGGAAAAAACTACTTTTCTGTGATTCTTCTTCACACATATGTAATGATATCTTTCTTCTTATAATTTTGCTGTGGTAATTTTCCATCAATCTTGTTTATTAACGAAAATGTTCTAGAGCGCTGTTTTACAGAAAATCCATTATGTTACTTTTGGACTATTAACACTATTAATTTTCTCAGGTAATATTCTAATCTTGTTTAAAAGTGTTACCTTGACAGCATATTTTTCATAAAGTTGTACTAATTGGCATTATGGATAATCACAGCTATTTCATTAACTGGGGAGTTAAAGGAGTCATCTGCAGTCATCACTAACTACTGAAATTTCACTCTTAAATTTTGACACTTCTAGTGGCAGCTTGCACTGCTGTAGCCTTTTACATCTATTCATAGCTAGTTGCCTTGGGAATTCCCCAAGTAAGGACTGAGTTGCCTGGTGTGAGGTCAAAGGAACTGTAAGCATTCTCCCAGTACACCAAAAACTCAAAACAATTGTAGTTATTAAAAAACATGTCTGAAAAAAGGAGTTTTAATGTCTTGCCTCTTTTATATTACAGCAATAGTTTTAAAAATAGTCCAGAAAGTGGAAGAGTAATACATTTGTCTGCTAGCCTAAAAAGTTGAAAGCCACTTTCCCCATTTCACTGAAGAGTGCCCTAGTTACCAGGTTAGAAACTCTGCTGAATGAACTTTCCATTATGAGGTAAAAATGTCAAGATTCACAGGACTATAGAAGGCAAGTGAGCAATAGACATCCCGAGGGTGTCCAGTGAAAAGAGAGAGAATCCTAGGGTTTTGTATTTATTTTAGCACCAATTGCATATTTAGTTGGTTTTACCAAGGAAATCATGGTTAATAACTTCTTTTGTATTATTTGACTTTAAATACAGCTGTAGTCAGGTGGCTGCTTACGATTTTGGGGAAAAAAGAAGGAAGGAAACTGTCGACCTACCAGTTTATCTTCAGTTCTTGGAAATATTTACAATAAAAGCAGTTCATAAGTGTAAACAAAATGCATAGATGAGTAACAGTGATTTGTCAGTAATTGCCTTTGTCAACTTAAATCTCATTTCTTTCTATACATAGTAACAAGCAGTGAAGAGACTGTAAGGTATAGATGTCATGTTGCTTTTAACCGAGTGTTTAAAACCATCTCATAGGCATTCACTTAGCAGATTAGAAGAACTGCCCAATCAAATGCCAGTGAATGAAAATCTACCTGCAGGATCTAATAATTCTTAATTATGCACTGTCAAAACAGAAATATGTGAAAAGGGGAACCCTTCATAAGTTCATCTGGGCTCAAGTTGGTTGTGTTTTCATTGATGACCTTTGGGTATGGATGAGTTCACACTCTACAGTGCTCTAAATTGTAGATGGGATCTTACCAGGGTCTAATGTCATGAGATAACATTCTCCATCTGCTCTGTAGGTGAAGGTTTAGATTTACTTACTCAAGTCAAGGTGCCAGATAGAAAATATACCATTTCAAGTTAGTCTGGTCTCATTGTTTCAGTAACCTTTTACCTTTAGCACTGTGTGGTGTTTCTAAGATGTTCTTGACAATTGTTTGGGTCAATCCCAGTAGGCATCCACACAGGCACTTGTTCGCTCCCCCCAGGTGGGATGGGGAAGAGAATGGAGAGGGTGATAGAAAGAAAAACTGCCAAACAACATTCATTGTTTGGCAGGTTTCTTGTAAGAGTCTTTCAAATACTCAGTCTTTCAAATTATTCTACTGAATGCAATATTTGGGGTTTGTCTTTGTCCCCTCAGTTTGAATAAAGAAATTTCTGGCTTACTATTTATCATAAAACACAATCATATTTGAAGTCCTCTGGACAAGGGAGTAATATCTCAAAGTGAAATGAGAAATGCTCTTATTTTATAGGACCAGGAACATCTTTGAAACTTCCTGGAACGGGCCAAGGTGGAGGCCCCAGCCCAGCTGTTAGGTATGTGATAGTTTATTTTTTAAAATACAACTAGTTCAAAATGAACAAATCATTCTGAGAATGAAATGCTTTGGGTATAGCTGTTTAAATTCTCTATCAGTAAATACTACCTAACGTAAGGATAATGTACTTGACATCTTCAGGCCTGTAACTCAGTCAGGAAGGCCCATCACAGGGTTTGTGAGACCCAGCACGCAGAGCGGACGGCCCAGTACCATGGAGCAGGCCATACGAACGCCTCGAACAGCTCTCACGGCTCGGCCCATCACCAGTGCCTCCGGGGGATATGTCAGGCCGGGCACGGTGAGTTGCTTACCTCTCTTCCCAGAGTGAAGATTTCTTGGTCACAGTATCTGGCACACTGACACTGTAGTTTACTTAAAAGCTGCCTCTAAACTCAAGTTTGAAGGAGGCAAGTGTTTTTAATTTTTTAAATTTTTTCAAAATAGAGCTTGAAAATATAACTTCTTGGGCATTTGATAGTCTGGTTATGTAAAAAAATGTACATAAATTCACAAGGATTCATATAATTTCCTGATGGGGTCTCTAGTGTCGAGATGACCCTGAGCTGTTAGAAAGTCTCTTTTTCCCAGCCCCAAGACCAAAGAAGAAGACAGAATTCCTTGGCTCTCGTTCTCAAGGTTGTTTATTTTTTCTTATCTATAACATTCTTTCTCTGACCCGCTGAGGTCTGTCTGGCAAGTTAGGCTGAGGCCCACTGATCACCCTGGGGCGGTGTTATCTTTTTTATACTAAAAACTACATCTATTTTATTTGCAATAATGTTCCGATACCTATCACCTATGTTAGGCAGTTTGTCTCTACTCTAAACCGATCCAAAAAGTGCCACCATCACAGCAGAAGATGGGGGCTAAGAAGAAGAAGAAGAAAGACTGGACACGCTCTGTCTTGCCTCCTGAACCCCCATTCTAAAACCTCCAAAATTCCACATTTTCACCCAGTGATAAATTCACTACCATTCTCTTCAAACCCTTGTGGCTTGTACATCTTCATACAAAGTTGGTAGGTTTTTTTCCCCTGGACTAAAATCGAAGGCACAGGTGTTTTTGACTCCGTGCCAAGGTCTCCGAGCCCCCGTCAAGGTCTCGAGTCCTCCAGGGCAGCCAGAGGAATTTCCGGCGTTCTGACAAATCCCAAATTCACAGGCTCCTTGAGACAAGTTTTTATTAATGGAAGACTCTGTAAACACTGTGACATGATTTCACCATGAGTGTCTACTACAAAACAATTGATAAGCATTCAGTGTCTGTCACTTCAAAAGATAAAGAGAATAGTTTATACTAATTTATTCCATTTTATTGGCATAATTAATAAACTGCAACCAGCATGAGTATGTAATACATAATAAAATCACAATAATGGCAAAATGTGGCATCCTCTCACTACTGCAGGTAAGAACTAATCTTCCTAAGTATTTTTTGAAGATTTTTTTGGTTATGTATCCCAACTTCCAAGCTACATGCTTAGGCAGTGTATGGAAATAGTGGGGATAGACAGAGAATAAAAAGGAAGAGTTGGTACTGCACAGGAGAGCAGTGAATCTACAAATGTTTTGTTTGGAATTTTGGTGGTTTTTTGTATACTAATAATATTTTGAAAATCTTCAGGAAAAGTGTAGGGGATCTTCCCACTTAAAAAGCTTCTTTTTCCCCCTCAGGCTTCAATGATAACAAATCCAGATGGCCCTTTCATAAATCTGTCTCGATTGAATTTAACAAAATATGCTCAGAAACCCAAACTGGCAAAGGTATGTAACAATTTTAGTAAGTGTTGTGATATCTTTTTCTTGTTTTCTGGTGTCAATCTGATTAACTGTACATGGGATTTGGGATAAAAACAATGATGAACAGTGGGTTAGATATTAGCTCCAGAAAAATAGTGTGTTACTCACCTTTTGACAGTGTCTACCAGACTTGGAATTGAAGCTATGTCTAAAGAGGTTATGGTGAAAGTATAATTTAATAAGAACATTCTTATAGGAAAAAATGTTCCACTGGTAAATAATTTTGAGCTGTACATCTAGGAGTGATGAAGGCCAGCTAAAAGAAGCAAAAAGAAGCCAGGAGCAAAAAACCAGCAGAACCTTCTTTAATGTCTGGAAATGTGATTCTGTGTACAAATAGGTGGCAATCCTGGCCTAAAAATGTTCACAATGTTTGGATTTTTCTTTGCTTTTATGGCATGAGTTGAAACTTTTTATGTAAAAGGTACCATTCTTTGTTTAGAATACTTCTTAATTTTCAGTTAAGATCATCTGATGGTCAATGAAACTATCTGACAATAGAACAGGTTTTTGCAGGTTATCCACCCAACTTACAGGTTTCAGCTCCGAGTGGCAGGGAGCTGAAAGTTGTGAGATTTATCTTGCCTTTCAGTTGAATCTTTCCCCAACACAACCAGTTAGCTGTATGGTTGAACACGTTTTCTGTCTATAGTGTGTTCATAAAAAACAACTGTTGGGCTGAGGCCAACAGCTCATTTTGCACAACGAATTATCTCTAGGGAGCACGAGGTATCAAACACACTCTAGGGAGTTATATTTGGCTCTTAGCCTAAAGGTGAACAAACCAGTATGAATTTAGTCTATTTTGGGAAACATAATGGTGAACACTGTTAAGAAAACTGGCAGTATCTGATAATGTGCTGGTGGAAATAGCTCTTCCAGTCCAAAACTTTGGTTAGTAATTTTTCATAAGCAACCAGGAAATTTCTTTGCTTATTGAAGCCTGATCTAGACTGATGTAGGGCATTGCATTTTAGTGTGGTTTTCAAAGGAAACAAAGCTCATGTAATTGCACCATGTCCTTCCCCCACTGCTTGCATCATGGTCCCTTGGCCTCTTAACCAAACTAGGCATAAGAATAGATATCAAATATAGTAAGTTCTAGTCTGGTGAGGCAATCAAAGACTTCCAGACTAACATCTGAGGGCAGTTACAAATCAGTTCATTATCAGTGCTGAAAAAAATACTGCATGCTTTTGTCCAATTATGTCCTTGCCGGCAATCAGCCAGCAGACACATTTTTATAAATCCATTACAGTCTAGAAAACAGAGGGAATGTAAGAAACCTGGGAAGGATTAAGAAGCACAAAACACATCCATAAAAACTAAGCTTAGTTCTTCTGCTTGAAGACAGCTAGGTTTTAATTGTGATTGCTAACTGCATGCTATTTAAATAGGTAGGTTAGCTTTCAGAGGAAATATTCTCAACAACGGCTCTCAGGAATGAGAAAGATTCCTATTTTTAACAATTTTGGGTTTTAATTAGCATTTTCTGTGGCAGATTTGTCTTCCTTCAGTTTCATATGAGAAGAAGCTTAAGCCAGAAAATGTAAATCAACAGTCATAGAAACATCCATAGGCAGCAAGTGTACTTGTCAGTATTATGAAGGTAATACATTATGACATTAACATTTCACACAGAATGTGAGATCTAAGTTTAAATTCAGAGCTACATGGATTTATAACATTTTTTTTAAAAAGAGCAGTAAGGCTAAAGCCAAAGCAGGAGGTGACAATGCAGACTGCACTCTCCTTTAAGAATAATTGATTAAAGTTTCAAAACTTTTGAGCTGTTACCTCTCCCAGTGCATAAAGGTGCAGCTATTGAATTCACATAATTAGCCAGTCTATTCATGTTTGTATATGAATACCTCCTCCATACTTCCTCTTTATGTGTTTGAAAAGTAGCCTCACTGTGTCTTTTTTTAAGTTATATTATCTGTCTGAGGTTTTCCAATGTTTTGAAGTATACGGAAATGTGGCTTCTCTTTGACTAACATTAACCATGTTAAAGACTATCCCAGGAAACACCAGAGTAGATGTATAAGGTATCACCTGTCACCAGAAAAAGCCACTGGTAAATCCCAGTTAGCAACTGTTTTCTGGCATGAAACATAAAGTTTTATCTTTTTTAGCTTGTGGATTTTTAATAGACTTATTAAGATAACTCTAGATATTTTTATCCAAGTGAATGTTCAGCCACTTAAATCATTTTCAAGGTCAGAGTCTGTGCATAACAACAGTAAATTCCTCATGCCAGCCGTGCAAGAAAATATCTTTCTTGTCACTTTAGATTTGCACACTTTTGCTCAATGCTTCTCTGTTATTGAACTAGAGGAGAAAATGTTCCACTACTTCTTAATTGTCTATTCTTTTCTTATCTACCTATTCTAAGCTCCTTAAAATCTGTTACTATTTATAATCCTTTAATGTCCTTTAATCATCTGTTTGGAGTCTTTTCTGACCAAAACTAGAATAAAAGTAGGTTGTAGTTTATTTTCCTCACAAGATATGACAATTCATTAGTAATTCTCTAGTTTCCTGAAGGTAAATATTTTAATAATTTTGTCTAAGAAAATCTGGCAGAAGGGTCTTGAAAGCCCTTAGGAGGCTGAGGTCTTGTTCTGTATTTCTTTCCTCTTGGGGCAGTATTTTCTCCTGGTGTTTTAGAATTAATTAAATGAATTTAGAAAAAATGTTCTGTTCTTTTGAAGCAATTAAGACCTGGGATTTGGATGCAGAAGGTCAAAGTTCAACTCAATTGAACCTTGAGTTACTAGCACCCATAATACATTTTTGGGAACAGAGGCTTTCAGTCTTTATTTAGTTATCCAGTATCTTTCAATGTCATTTTGTTCACTGAAAATGCCACCCCCATTATCTGATATATACTCATCTAAGATTCTAGTGCAGAACAACTACAAGGTACTATGACTTAATTAGCTGTATCCAGGAGGAAACAAAGCTGCAGTTATTTTGCTGGGTAATTGTTGTGGCCTTATAAACAGTTAACCACAGCACAGTTGATGAATGTGAGTTCTTTAAACTTTGTTATTATGATGGTTTGTTTCAGAAGCATAATATAATTAGCATTTATGTATCATTTACAAACAATTTTTTAAAATAATTTTTTTCCTTTGTAGATCCCAAAATATTGTAGAGCTTAACAAATTTTTTCTCCGAAGGCAAAATTTGCTCAGCTTGCATTCTTAATAAACCTGTGTTTAATTTAAGTAAGTTTACCACTACATAAACACCTGAGTGTCCATTAAACAAAAAGCAAAAAGCTTTTTTAAGATCGCCAGTTGATTTTACAGTTAAGAAGTCATTAAAATTGTACCAGATTCTCAAATATATATTCACTTTCAGGTTACAGCTGCCTTTTCTATTTTAAAGTGAAGTTAAGCACCAAAGATAAGCAATTCCACTATTCTTTTGGAACAAATGAGGAATTAAGATGCTTTCCTGTGATGACAATATAGCACATCTATAGTTTTTGTCTATATTGTCTTAAATGAATGTAAATGTCAGCATTTGTTATGTGTGCATGTGATTGTTTTCCCAAAGAATTAATTTCTGCTTAGCATAATCAAGATTCTATATTCCTCTGAAGGAATATTATCAATTTTGCTCTTCAAATATGACAGTGTTTTAAATATTCTTCTGGCAGGCATTGTTTGAATATATCTTTCACCATGAAAATGACATAAAAAATGTAAGTAACTCATATGTTCCTTATTCAGATTTTATTATGTATTATTCTGTTACTTCTGTCAGAATTCTGCTAAACTAAGGGTTCAGGTAGAACATCACAAGTACAGGTAAAGCATTAATAATTGTTTAAGAGGGAGAAATCCTTTCTTACGGGGGTGATATCAGGAATGATAATTAGCAAATACCAAGATATGGATTGGTATCTTTTTTGAGAAGTGAAACATTCTAATTCTAAAAACTGGGTCCCTCAGCGATCAATATGACAAGGTCTCTGAATCTAAGGAATTCGTGTTAATGGAATTTTTTGGAGCCTGGAAAGTTTAGAGTTCTGAGGCTTGAGTATAAGTTACAAAAGACTGTCTATTAACAGAGGAAGGTGAAAATACCTGACAAAACAGGTATTGTTGAAAATCGCTTGACATTTTTTACTCCTGAGATGATTGCTTGTGCATTTGGGTGAATAAAAAGAAAATGTATTTGGTGAAACTACATAAAGATAAAATATCAATAGGATTTTGGATACTTTTTCTAGAAATGTAAATCTGTAATGATGAGGTGTTATGTGATATCAAGAGACAGATTATATTGTCTGTAACATTTATTCTTCAAATATCTTCCTAATTATAGTTTCCCTCTTAACATATCCAAAATTTTTCTTCTGTGGTTCTTATGTTACCTTTCCTACTGAATAGGAAAGGTCAAGTTTGGGTACATGTTGTTTAAGCTTTCAGAGAGAGATAACTGTTGCAGAGGTATTTTGGCAGTTTACCCGGGGAAAGGATCTCTTTATGAAATTAAAGTGTCAGTATCTTTCATTGCTATCTTAGATATGTGCACCCAGTTGAAATGGAATCAAAATGTTAAGTTTTTTTGAAAGATATTTATGTCAATAATGCATAATTGACTAAATAGTTATTGAACTTTTTGCAACATTACTAGCTGGTATGCAATTAGATCTGGAGTTAAACTCTCCAGTTTATCAATAACAACACCAAAAATATATTGCTGTTGTTGACATAGCTCCTAATAATTTCCAAATGTACTGCTATATGAAGCTTTTTAATCTAGTATCAAATGACTAAAGTTGTACACTGTCAATTTATTGCATAGCATTCTTTCAAGAGGATTGAATTGTAATGCACTATTAATCCAAAATATCATTGAAACAGTAAGTGCAAGTGTCAGAAATGTCAGGGAGAAATGGAAATTAACATTTACATAATCCCATACTGAATATGAAGGAGGTACCTGGGTTTTAGCCCACTAGTTACTGAGAATTTGTGTTTGTTGCTGAAAATCCAGTTCCCTAAGAATAAAAGGGGCACTTGATATGATGCTACATGTGTCTACACGTTAACAACATGCAGCATCTGTAGGCTACACATAGATTCACATAATGCAAGTAATTTTTTCAAGAACTGCAGAAAAAAATGGAAGATGTTTCTGCACTGCACTTCATGTATTTTGAAATCCTTGCTGAGAATCCCAAATCACTGTCTTGCAGGAAGAGTTCTGTCTATTTTTTTTTACCCACCTGAGCCATTTGAATAAATACTTGCAAGCAAGGAGGTGTCAGCTTAATGGCCACCATTACTGTGTAATGAGAGATCAGTGCTTGGTTAATGATTACATCTTATTGGAAGAAACTATTGTTGGGAATTGAATTCACACATCACAAAATGAGGTGTCTTTATAATGTAATGTATATCTCTGAAAATATATTTTTTAGCTGTTCAATTTGATTTCTCTCATTTACTTTCTCTCATTTGCTTTCACTGACTCTTTTCTTATGTGCTTTCTACACCATTTGCAATATAACTCAATTCTCCAAACTGTTCTCCCTTCCTTTTGAAACTCATCTGCATTAATTTTTCTTAAAAAGAAAAGAAGAAACACCTTAATGTCTGCTAAAATGTGGCTGCGTCACTGTTTATTCACCTCTCCTAGCAATGGCATTTCACAAATTCAGTATCTTACATCTCCCTGAAAATAATTTGGTCACACAGGGGTCATCAGAGAAACAGCACATATGTTAACTTTTTAAAGTTTATCTGGCTCTTGCTAGATCACTTGTTAGAACTTTCACTGACATCTCTCACATCTTTGTCTTTCCTGCTGCTGTGTGATAGTGGACATTCCTAAAACCCAACACTTTTCTCCCTGAGATGAGATGAAAGCACTTGAAAGACTTGGAAGCCTGGGAAATTGACTTACGTTTGGAAAGTCTTTACTTTGGGCTTTCTGCATGGATAGAATACTACTTCCTGCAGTTTTGAAAATAAAACACATAGCAGTATTGACAATATCCTTTCCTTGTCACTGTGCTGAACTGGAACAGTCTGTACTGTTCTCATTTGCATTATTTGAGAAACAAAGACAGTTTTATTATTTATCTTCTGTTTCATATTCAACCAGTATATAGAAAGAAAAAAAAGACTCAGCAATTTCAGTTGAGAAATGCCATTAATCAGTGTGCATTCAACTGGATAAATAGTGCGAGGAAATTGGTTCAAACTGAAACTAAATATATCTGTAATCTATCAATTATCAGAAATATGGGGATGCAAGAAGAACAGAGAAGCAGTGAGCTTTTCAGCACTTGAAAATATCTTCAAAAGTCTTTTGTCTTATGTAATGAAAAATTAAACACTTGTCAGAAGTAAATACTATTTCTGTATCTGTTATTGTTCTTGACTTGTTTCCTTTTGAACACATGTACTTAATAACTGACTTTCTGTACTCCTTGAGCTATTTCTAAAAGCCATTTTATGGGCTAAATGCTGGAAGAGCAGTGCAGTTTCAAAGACTTGTCCAGAAACAGTTCAGCTGCTACTTTTTTCAGTAGACCATGACATTGTATTTTGCCATTTTTCACAGGTGGGTAGTGATGACAAAACCCTTTGTCCTGAAGAAGGACAAAGATTGTACACTATATACTTGTGGCCAGAAGTCACAACCTCTCATTTTTCCTCAGGTCTTCTCAATACTTTGTGTTTATACTCTCTGATAGAAATTTATTTAAAATGGAATTATGTTAGATCTACAAAATATAGAAATCCAGACTACATTCACCAAAATAAATTGTGCTTCATTGACTATGACTAATGTAATTTACTCAGCTATTTTATAGACTATCTGATGCTGATTTGTCTACAAATAAGACTTTAGTCAATAATTGTTGCTGAGAAAATTACTGCCATTCAACAGCACATGAAAGAAACAGCAGATGCTCACTATTGTTTCCAGCTATCTAATTTCTAGGTGCATACAATACTCTGTATGAAATTACTGTTTCATACAACTGTACATTTACCAATTTAATTTTGCAATATAATAGTAAATTTCCACAAGCCTACAGGCTGTTTAATACTGCGTTACAGCTGGTAGATAATTTGGGAGTCTTAGTTATAATACTAAGGAAAGTAATGTTAAAAAAAAAGAAACTCAGAACCATGCTAAATACAATTAAAGAATCTGCACTAATTTTCATTCTTTAAAAAAAACTTTTTTTAAAAAGAAACCAAAAATCCACCAAGTATCAGGGGTTTTTTAACATTTTTATTTTCACAAACATAAGAACTGTGGATAAAATAAATTTGTTCTGAAAAGCTTCTCAGGGTTAAGACTGTTGTTGAAATGGGCTCTGTATTCTTGATTATGCTAAGTGTTCTAGACATTAACAACTTCAGCTCATCACTAGGTCCAGATGATGAGTTATATCCTAAAGTTTAATAAAACTTTCAGGACAAGCATTGTAGGTTTTGAACTGATATACATATTGCAATCACAAATCCTTAAAGGACATATTAATATCTGCCAATTTCAAATCCATCCTTTTTTTCCCTTTCAGTTATTAACATGACTACACCAATGTCCAGCAACACACAGGAGTGCAGGACAGGCATATCACTACTGCTGATTTTAAATTAACATGTTGTGCAGATTGAACATTGTTTTGTAGTCAAACTGTACAATTAAAAACTCAAAGTTTGCAGCAAACTGAAATTTAAATATGCTAGCAGTTCGTATTGGCATGGCAAGTTGAAAGGTTTTACTTTTAAAAAGTAATAAACAAAAAGTGGACTTTTGCTCAACATTTCCTCTTTACAAACATCTTTACTGTGTTTTCTTTGTGTAAACATTAATTTTAAGATGATGGGTTTATTTTGGAAGGCTCTAGATTTGGCAGCCCTTGCCACTGAGTACGCACAGTTCAAGGACTGGTGGTGGAAGGTCCAAATTGGAAAGTGCTACTATAGGTAAGCCATTGTGCATTTCTTTTGTGGTGAGTGATTGTGAGTGCAGGACCTGTACTGCTGAGTGTGTTGGGCAATGCTGAACACTGAGAAATAGCTCAGAAAGTGTTTTGTAGGAAAGTGCTGTGCTTATAGTTAAATCTCCTTTAATGTACAAGGAGACCACTGATAAAGATAAAGGCATCCATAGTGAGTAACTGAATTAGTTGCAATTTCGCCTTTGTTAATAGATTTTAAAGTAATTATTTGAAAAGTTGGTCAATAAATGCAAAGAACTATTGTTAAAACAGACCACATATAATAAATATTACAATATTAGTTTGAGAAATAATCTGTCAATGAGGGCTTCAGATTGATGAAATAATACAGAGTAAAATATTCATTTTAGACATTTTCTGCCAGAATTACATTGCCCAAGAAGTACCAGTTAAAAATATGCTGAGGCCTAAAGCTGTCACCCCATACACAAGCATCAAATCAGAGTAGGATAATGAGAAGTATTAGCAATTCTTAAAACAACTACCCATCCTTTCTTCTTCCTGGGCTCAACTCCACTCTCTGTTTTTCCTACCTCCTCCCTTCCCAGCAGCACAGGGGGACAGGGAATGGAGGTGGCAGTCAGTTTGTCTCTGCTGCTCCTTCCTCCCTGGGGAAGGACTCCTCACACTCTTCCCTACTCCAGCATGAGTCCTCCCCAGGGTCACAAGTCCTGCTAGTAGACCTTCTCCAGTGTGGGCTCATTTCTCCACGGGGCCACAGGTCTTGCCAGGAGTATGTTCCAGCATGGGCATCCTGTGGGATCACAGCCCCCTTTGGGCATCCACCTGCTCCAGCATGGGTTCCTTCACAGGCTGCAGGTGGATCTCTGTGTCCTCTTAGTCCTCCATGGGCTGCAGGGCAGGAGCACAGCTGCCTCGCCATGGTCTTCACCAAGGGTTGCAGAGGAACTTCTGGAGCACCTCCTCCTGCTCCTTCTGCACTGACCTTGGTGTATGTAGAGCTCTTCCAACAAATTCTTACTCCTCTCTCTGCCTACCATTGTACTGTTTTTTCCTCCTCCTTAAATGTATTCTCCCTGCATGTTACATTATTCCTATGCTGATTATGGAGGCACCACCACTATCATGGGTGGGCTCAGCCTTGGCCAGCCATGATTCCATCTTGGAGCCCTCTGGTATTGGCTCTGTTGCACATCAGAGACATGTCAGCTTCTCATAGAAGCCATTCCTGAATCTGCCAGCTACCAAAACCTTCTCATGCAAACCCAGTACATGAGCTTAGAGGTCATTCATTACTTTCAGGATTTTTATGAATCATGTTATAGAGACTAATGTATCCAAGCAGGTACATGGACTTCCAGGATCCCAAACTACCTTATGTCCCCATTGGCTGTGCTTCTTTGTTTTAGCTGGCTTATTCTGTTTGTGTTTTGTGTTTCTTCAGCACGTATGTGCTCTTTGGCTGAAGGAAACAAAAAGCAATTCATGTATGAGAAAGTGTACAATTTTCTGTTGTTAAAATTGCACAGTCCTTTTAATTTGTAGTTATGTAGCTTTTATAGATTAGTGCAAAACATTTGACTTTAATTATGCAAAATAAATGCCTTAGAGATGAAATAGACTCCTGTGATGTTCATTCACAGTGGAGGTTATCTGTGTGATCTTTGCCATGGGTGGGGAAATTCTGGTCTGAAACAGTTTCGGTAGAGTTGAGACATTAATTGCTCATTTTCTACTGTCTGTTTTAAGAGTAGGAGGAATTCCTGTTGATACAAGTACTTCATTATTCACCATTCAGCCATTCCAGAAGGCTGCATATGTAAGAGGGGGACCAAATTTCATGGATTTTTCTTTTTTATAGTTTTGAATGGTTGTTTTGTTATCTTTAAAAAATGACATGTTTATGGTTTTTGTTAACATGCACACAAATATGTGGTCATAAAATGTGCTTTCAGGCAGGTTATGTTTGGTTTAGTTTGAACTGCTTCATTACTTAATAAACTTTAAAAAATTCTTTAAAAACCCCTAGTAAACAAGTACCTTCTATTTGTATCTGTTGTCTCTTTAGGTTGGGATTATATCGTGAAGCTGAAAAGCAATTTATGTCAGCCCTTAAACAGCAGGACATGGTTGATACCTTCTTGTACTTGGCAAAAGTAAGTCATAGATACATCATTGTGTTGAAAAGTGTGTGGTCTCCATGCCTGAGGCAATACATGCTATCAGTTGCAGTGGAAGTCAATAGTTTACAAAATTATTTTAGAGCTCCCAGATTTCACAAACAAGATTTTAAAAAATGTTCTATGTTACTGGATTCTTTGTTCTAAATTCCAATGAGGATGATGTAGCTAAAAAAAATTATTGGAGTTCCAGTATGAAGAACAATGTGGCGATATATGGTCTCCTAGGAAACAAATGCAATAAATCTGTAAATAAAGAGCAAAGCTCAAAATCCTAGTTTCACAAGCAAAATCAAAACAAAGTGAGCTTAAAGGAAGCAATCAGAGACCTTGAAACAGGGAATGTTCTGTCAAAATAAAGGCATTAAAAGCTTTAAAAGAACAAGTGGCACAGCTGAGTCTCAGAACTAGTTGTTTACCAGGATACACGTTCGATTCAAAACGTTTTCTAAGACATACAAGAAAAGGTGACCTGTGAGAAACTAAAACTGCATTTTTCTTCATCATGCCCTAGAAGGAGATGAAGCCAGTTGCTCTTTATCAGTTCCCCTTAGGCTGGTTGTCACAGGCCTGTCCAAAAGTCATCAGTGCTAGTGGATAATTCAGGAATTCATATGTGCTTTACATTTCCTGAGCAATTTATGTTTTGTATTTAAATGATCATCATTGCTATCTAGAGCCATGTCTTGAGTACTGTGTTTGAAGGTCATTGAAGCTTAATAATTTTCCTGTCTCTATTACAAGTCATTCTACAAAATACATAGGATCACAAAATAGTTTGGGTTGGAAGGGATGCCGAAGATCATCCAGTTCCAATACCCCCCTCCCTCCCCCATGGACAGGGGTACCTTCCACTAGACCAGGTTGCTCAGAGCCCCATCCAACCTGACCTTGAACACTGTCATGGATGGGGCTTCCATAGCTTCTCTGGGCAACCTGTTCCAATGCCTCACCACGCTCATAGTGAAGAATGTCATCTTAGTATGTAATATAAACATACAAACTTTCAGGTCAAAGCCATTCCCCTTCTCCTGTCACTACATGTCCCTGTAAAAAGTCTCTCTTCAGCTTTTTTGTAGGGTCCTGTCAAGTACTGGAAAGCTGCAATTAGGTGACCCCACATCCTTCTGTTTTCCAGGCTGACTGAACTCTCTCAGCCTTTCCTCCCAGGAGAGGTGTTCCATCCCCTAATCATCTTGCTGGTTTTTCTCTGGACTCACTCCATGAACTACGCAGAATTATTCAATTGGCAGAGTAATTGGATTAACAAACAGTGATTCATTACAGGAGATTTGCATCCCCATACATCAGTACTAGCTCAGGCAGGAGCTGCATTTGAACTTCCACCTCCCACTCTATAGACCAGCTTGCTCAAGTATAAAACATTGCACAGCATAATTTAGTGAGTGTCAATGACAGGCAATAGAGTAAGACACAGAGATATGGCTCAAATTAACAGAAGTGAAAAAATCAGGCTTGAATTAAGCAGCCATTAAAAAAATAATAAGATTGCATAAAGTTCTGTGGAAATATACTGATACTATGATCCTAGTTAGTTTTGTTTGCATTCATTATTGCAACAGCTATCTGGGTTTTTAGTAATGTTTTCTTGAAAGTGATCTCTCCCTTGAAATGTAGTTTACAAAAATATAAAAGACCAAAAGAAGAAAAAAAAAAAAGTTGACTGCTTTAAAGTCTCTTTAAAGCAGTCAGGACCTGCTGTGAAGTTACAAACTATTTCATGACCTAGAAGAGCTAGAAATGGGATATTTTTACAGGAGATAAGCAAGAGACCAAAAAGAGAATGGAGCTATTCTGCTTTTAGCATATAGACCATAATTAACTGTAGTACTTCTAAAGAGTAGGTCTCCCCAAAGCAACTGTGAATAGATGGAAATTGCCCCACCTGGTTTTAAATTTCTTTTGCTACTTATCTAGAGAGCAGCTCTACTGTCTACAGAGGTGTTGGATAGTGTGATATCACACTGGATGTGGGAATTACACAGTAGAGTACTGTAGCTGTGTGGTTTTAGCATCTGAAGCGAGTGCATCTTTGGAGTCAGCCTCTAGATAAATCAATAGAGCAGATTTAAGTCATTAATGCTCAGAAAACATACTTCGTAAAGATAAAAATATAAAAAAGGGGCAGATCTAGGGGACTTTCACACTGTCCATTTTTTAAATTGGATGCATCATTCATGGTTAATAATGTAGTTAGTGCAGTTCTAGTCTACTAAGTACCATGCCCTCCAAAACCCTTGCTCTTCTATAGGTTTTCTGAAGAAGACATTAATTTTCTAGCTTAATGCAGGAAATGTGAGTGACATTAGCAGAACAAGTGTAAAAAATGCCTGTATTTTAGCATTTTGCCAATGACCAACTTAGAATGGCAGTTCCTTTCTTGGAAGACACTCACAGTTGTCAGCTCTTTGATAATTAAGAATGTCTTTGAGTGGTCATAGGAAAGAATTCTTTGCAAATGTCTACAGCAGTATATATCTATGAGATTGCAAAAAAAAAATGTACAGTTGTAATTGTTGGCAGTCAGAAGTCCATGAAGTTTAAGGGCAAAAGTACAAATTGGAGGTTTCTCAGGTGTTCAGCTAACACTGATATTTGTTTTACATTTCATCACAAAAAAGGTTGTATCAGGATAGCAGCCACAGATTCTTTCTCTTCTTTAGTAGTATCAAATATTAGTGCTGATTAATATACTATTTCTCCAACAAAATCCTTTTCCACTCAGTGGGACATAGATAAATCATTCTAGCCATCTAGTTTCCCAAAGCATGTGTGCAGGGCTTTTTCCTTTGCTGTAGATGTGTTTACCATACCTTTGCAGTTGTACTCTCAGAGAGCTGCTGAGGTGGTCCCTATCAACACTGGACATGTCCAGTTCCAACTGAATGTCCAGTTCTCACACAATTATCTACATTGCACATTTTCACAATCAACACAGAAGCCAAACTCACAGAGGCAAAACTGCCCTCTTTCCATAGGATTTTATTGTTTGTGACAGGGGAGGTTGGTTGAGCAGTAAGGAAACTTGATAGTGTCGCTGCTCCGTGCAGTGCAGTCTTATTCAACTAAGTAAAACATTTTGATATTCCAGCATTATCAACCTGAAGATCCTGTTCTTTCAAGCCAAAACACAAGTTTTTGAAAATACATTAAACAGGGTGATTTTTTTTTTTTAAATTCAACATGATGCCTTCACCTCAGTGTCAAACTCCATTATACATGATAATAAATAACAAGATATTTTAAATTAGTAATATTCAAATTAATCATGTATAGGTAAATTTAATTATCGTAAGTAGCGTATTTTATCTTCATTAAACAGATTTATTCAGTATTCACTCCATTATTTTCCCTGTATTATTCATCATCTCAGCTAATGGTTTCCTGTGTAAATGGAGGTGTCATCCCTTTTATTTATCTCCCTTGTTAAACAGCAGAACATGTATAAAAGTCAGACATTTGACATCTATATACACGTTTTATTTGCTTAGGTGTATTTGCGCTTGGATCAGCCTGTAACAGCTTTGAACCTTTTCAAGCAAGGGTTAGAGCGATTTCCTGGAGAAGTGACTCTTATTTGTGGAATTGCCAGAATCTATGAGGTATGCACCCAACTATGCAATCCTTATAGGAGCCAAATTTAGCTGCTTGAGCAAGAAAAGAGGCAATAGTTGAATATCACTAAGGTCAAAAAAAAAAACAACTGTGCTGATTTTCAGTGTCACTAGTGCAAAACAGGTAACTTTCCACAAAGGTAACAAGGTAATGTCAGGGGAGCCCTGCAGGCTTATTTGTTTCAGCAATTAATCATACCAGTGAGATCCCATTTGCCCTTGGCATGCAGAAGCAAGTCCATATTAAGTCAAGTTGTCCAGATGTTGTTCTTGCTAGTTTATATGTATTTCGTCATACTAAAACTGCTCAAATCATCAACCAGCAAAATTAAGCAGCAAAATAATTTATTTGTCTGTGTTGTTTTTATTAGCACTATGTGTTGTCATTGGTCTCTTAATGCTCTGAGAGCAGTTAGAATGTGAATGTTTCTTAGTTAGGAAGTAAATGTTGTATTAAGAAGAATTAAAGCAGTTTCACCTTAGCATGGTAACCATGTATTTTGTATTTTAAAATTGTGTCTTTTCATGTCAAACGGTGGATTTCATATTGTTTTTGCACTGAAAGTTGGTAAAGTGCTATTCCAGAACAAATGTTAAAAACAAAGTAATGTGGTATTTTTGTGTGTCTGTATTCATGCTTGGCATTCTATCCTGTTCTTGTCATTCTCATCTAACCCCTAAGCCTTAATCCATTTTCATATTAAATCCTTTTTGTCCTTCAGCAAGAAAAAAACAGCTGCATAATTTTTGGAGGCTTTTCTTTCTGAATTGTTGAATAGTTTTTAATATAGATGTTATTTAGCAGAACCATACATAACATTGCATAACCCTTTAAGGAACTATTAAAGAGCAGAATATATTGGACAGGATCTAATTTTGCACTGACACTTGAGTGAAGGATTATAGCTTCATTAGCAAAGATTTGCACTGCAGCATAGGGCTGCTTTCATTATATAGACTCACAGGTGGAATATATGTCTCAGACATCTTAATCAGAGCTTTTCTTCTCAGTCACTAACTTTTGACAGAACTGAGAGTTGTAGAGCATTTTTAGTTTAAAAAAACTACGTAATTTTTAAAGGGACTGCTTTACTGCTTTATTATCTTTTCCTTGAATTAGTCCTTTTTTTTTTTTTTTTTTTGTAGCTAAATACATTGTTGAGGTTATATAAAGGCTTATTCTTTAGTTGTGTTGGGAGCACATTGTATCTACAGCACACAGGTAGAAATTATTCCTGTATAAACACAGAAGCAAGTTTGATCTTCTAATTTTTTTTTTTTTTTGGGGGGGGATAGGTTCTCAGGGCCTTGCAACCCTCAGAAACAGTGCACTGTCATTTATAGCAGTGAGTTTACCCTAAATCATCTTCCAAGTAGCATACATCCAAGCATATATTTATATACAGTACAGTTCTCTTAAGTGTCATACTCTAGGTAGTACAAGTTTTGGTAAATTCACAATTCCTGTTTTCAAAGGCACATAATAGATTTTCATATGTAATTATATTCTCTTTTGTATTCAGAGCAATCAATGACTTGAATTAAAAAACCCTGAAAATAGTTGAGACATTGTCTGGGGAAGTCAGTCAGTTCTGTGTTACCAGGCTGGAAACTGACTGCACAGTTCTGGGAGTCACAAGATATTGTGCAAGAAGGGGCAAATGTCTATTGCACGTGGTGCTGCTCCAGCAGGGGTCCCCCAGGTCACAAGGGTCACAAGTCCTGTCAGTGAACCTGATCCAGTGTGGGCTCCTCTCCTCATGGGGTCACAGGTCCTGCCAGGAGCCTGCTCCAGCACGGATTTGCCACAGGCACAGCTGCCTCACGGTGGTCTTCACCATGGGCTGCAGGGGAATCTCAGCTCCAGTGCCTGGAGCAGCTCCTGCCCCTCCTTCTGCACTGACCTTGGTGTCTGCAGAGTTGTTTCTCTCACATATTCTCACTCCTCTCTTCCTGGTCACAACTACATCTTTTCCTTTTTAAATATGTTATATGTTATCACAGAGTTTTAACTACCTTCTCTGATGAGCTCAGCCTTGAGGACAGTGGTGGGCTCATTCCAGAACTGGCTGGCATTGGCTCTGTTGATGTGGAGGAAGCTCTGGAGGCTTCTCACAGAAGTCACCTCTGTAGTCCCACTTCAACTTCCAAACTCAAAACAACAGGCTGTCTCTTTTTCTAAAAAATAAAAACCAAATAAATTTCTTTTTGTAGCTGTGGCATAGAGTTAATTTCAGGTAAAGATATTACTAATAAATCAATCTGTATTCCTCTCATGGATATGTGTGTTGCTCGTGAAGATGCCAGACAGTGGTGTTGAATGGTACTATCAGAGAGCTTTAGGAGTATATATAATTAATTATATACAATTAATCTCAATTGGGTACTTTACAGGGCATAGATGAAGCACTCAGTAGATTAACATTTTAATGAGTTCCACATTAAAAATAGGTGATAAACAGTAGAGGTAATTGGAATTTTTGTCCAATTGTATAGGAAATGAACAATATCTCCTCAGCTGCAGAGTACTACAAGGAGGTGTTAAAACAAGACAATACTCACGTGGAAGCCATTGCATGCATTGGCAGTAACCATTTTTATTCAGACCAACCTGAGATAGCTCTGCGCTTTTACAGGTATCTGTACTTATGGAGAGGGAGGGAGGGGGAACAGAATATGTGGGAAGGTAATCTAAGGGTTGATCTTTGTAATGCAGGAAAAAAATTCATTAGCAGATTGGCATAGGAGTATGAATGAGCATTTGGACAAATATTACCGTAGAATCAGTTTACCAACTTTTGTATCTTTTTATACAGTGATAAGTACATCACAACAAACTTGTAATCATTAGATGAGGAGTATGTAGAAGTATCAACATGGATTATCATTCAACCAATAAACAAGGAAAGTTCTTTCACAGCATGAGGCAGTCTGAGAACAGTGGATCTTACCCTCAACTGCAATTGCATTCAGAAGGCACAAGGACTTCCTCTGTAGCCCTTACTCCACCTGAAGTGACCAGGTGTTTTGACCACAAAATCCCTGACTTGGAATGTGGGCTGGGCTTCCTGCGTGTTTTACTGAAAGCAGTGAAAAGATAGTGTTAACACTGCTGCTTGATTTTTGTTTCACTACAGTCAGAGTGCAAAGGAGCCTGGCATTCCCTCCCTAAGAGCAGATTAAGTCAGCAAGAGCACTATCATCACATTTCTGTTGGACTTGTTCTCTTTCATGCTTTAAGTTCAGAAACTCCCAGTCATGCTGCAGACAGCAGCCCTCTTTTTCCCTGGCCCTCATAGCATTTCTGTTTATTCCTATAAATATGAATAAATAGAACTTTTATAATACATCTCCATTTAAAAAGACACATTAAACAATATCAATGTGAATCAAAATCTGAGTTATGCTTGATGTAAGATTAATATACATTCACTAAATATACTATTACTAATTAGAGCAGTACTAAAGGATGGGAATCAAGCAAAAAATTGAAGTATTAAGAATTATATAAAGTAACTGCAACAAACTACAGCTTGATTGATGTGGAGGGATTGGAAAGAGGAAACACAAAGTCTGGTACATCTCTGTCTTACATTAAAGTCAGACCATGTAACCCAGTAAAGAAGGCAGAAGTTACTAATTTACACAGGCTTTTGCACAGTTGTTACTCTAATAAAAAATACCTTGCATTGTCCTTCCTGAAACTAACAAGTGTAAGACTGTAACATTTGGTTTTTATACCCTCCCAGAATAGGGAGAAAGGAGAGAACTTTGTCTTTTAGAGTAGAACTCCTAATTGAAATTAATATTTAAAAAAAACCAAAAACAAATGTTTTCTTTCAATCTAGACGGCTCCTGCAGATGGGTGTTTATAACTGCCAGCTCTTTAACAATCTGGGCCTCTGTTGCTTCTATGCCCAGCAATATGATATGACACTATCTTCATTTGAAAGAGCACTGTTTTTGGCTGAAAATGAGGAGGAGACAGCAGATGTGTGGTACAACTTGGGACATGTGGCTGTGGTATGAAAAATATTAACCATCTTTCTGAATAAGTAAAATTTATTAAAAATGTAAAAAAATACCTAGGAAAGAGTAGTTTCCCTTCTTGGAAATACAAAACCTGATAGTGTACAGGATAAAGTTCAGTACAGATGGAATGTTTATTTTTAACTGATGTATTTTTCAGTATTTGTCACTTTTGATGTTTAACCTGATGCTGTTTCAGTGTCAGTCTTAACACTACAGTAGTATTAGTCAGCTGTTTCATCTGAGGAGTGAATCTTCCTTAACTTAAATATGTGTAAAGACAGAGAAGCAAGATGACTTCCTCTCTGGAGACATCTCAGCTTTTCTTACCCTGCTATAGACAGTGGCAGATAGCATAATCTTTAGATGCCACTTTAATCATCCAAAAGTTAAATTAGATGAAGTGAACATCACTTGAAGCATGGAAGTTTCTGCTAGAGAGAAATTATTCTGTCTAGAGAAAGAATAAGGAAAAAATGAGAGGATCTGGGAAGAAAGCACATGATTCTGATCAGCATGTTTTTATTGTAATTTGCATGCCATTGTAGTACTTATGGGTGAAAAGACACTCCAAAAACCAAAGCAGATGCATGTAGTTTCCAATCTTTTCACAAATGAAAACAAAGTCTTTCTTTTAGGGCATAGGAGACCTGAATCTGGCTTACCAGTGTTTCAAGCTGACGTTAGTCAACAATAACGACTACGCAGAAGCTTACAACAACCTGGCTGTGCTGGAAATGAGAAAAGGTCACACTGAGCAGGTCAGTGCTCAATCCCAGCCTAAGGAGAATGCTTCATTTAGGCATTTTGTATTTAACAAACATGTCATTTCTCTGAGGTGGAGGCATCACATGAATGTCTAACTTACTTTGGCAGAGAACATGGATGACTGTTATACGTGTGTCAGTGTAAGCTCTGCATTGTCATGCCATCTCCCATTAAACTGCTGATTCTTTGGCATATCCAAATGAGTCATCAAAGACAAGCAAGGTTTCCAATAACTTTGCAGTTGTTGAGATGTTTGTTGGGTTTTTTTTAATTGATACCCAAAGCAAAAGCAGACCCCATGATTTTGAAATCTTCACTTAAAAGACAACTTTGACTGTATATTCAGTTTATAAATGTAGATAACATACTTTTGGTGGGTGTCAGAAAAGAGCAATCAGAATATCTCTTGAAAGTTGGTGCTTTTTAGCAAGGAGATCACATTAGAATTTTGTCAGAAACCAACAGGTTCTTGATAAACACCTTTGCATCAATAAGCTTGGTGGTTCATCTTACCTATTGTGAGTATACTGAGTGTATTTTACTTGGATATATAATTGACATGCATGGTGGAATAAATGTGACCATTTTTAGACACATGCAGAGAAAATTATTATGTGGTTTTTGGACAGTTTTGGACAGAACTACTGTGGGCTTGTTTTACACCTCATGAGAACAAGCTAATTTGATGGATTCATGTATACATCATAGAGCTAAAATAAATAATAAATACCTTTTTTAACTGCAGATTTTCTTAGACAGAAATTACCTTAAATCAGATAACCTAGCCATTACCATGGAACACTGAAATGAACCTAGAACTGGATGTTTCCAGTGACAGATAAACTTTGGGTTTAGTTTCAGTTTCATAACCAATAAATTTTTATACTTTTGATTCCCTAGCAGAGCATACCCTCAATTGTGGAAGTTGTGGTTGCTCATAACTCTCACTGCAGAGTCTTTCCATTAGAATAGCTTCCTGTCTACTTTAGTTTTTAGTTTAAAATTTTCAGTTTTCTTCTTGTATCACATGTATAATTTAAAATTGGGATAATTTTGGCAATAAAAATATGCACAGAAGAATAAAAAGGGGATGATCTTTTGCTTATCTTGGATTTTATTTCATAATGTTCTTTCATGAGTACTGTTGCGTGAACTCAGATTTTTCAGATGTAGGAAGTTTTAATAAGTTCCTAGCTCAGTCTTGCCACAGTTTATAGTTACTTTTGTTTTTAAACATTTTGGAATTTTCCCCATTAAGTTCTGCATTTTTTTTAGTAAAATCTTTTACAAGTGGACCTTAATCTGCATTGGATTTACAGCATGAAGCTACAGACTCTGATACTTAGTTTGTTTTACCTTTTTATGCCTCTATTTTGCTAGTGAGAAAAAAAACCCTAATTTTATTTAAATGTTTGAGTGTGAAAACTGTCATTTATATGAGAAAATTTATGGTTTCAGGGATCCTTAAGATAGAGCTGTCAGAGACAACAGATAAATACAGTGGGGTGTTCTGTAAATACTTTGAGTTTTATTTAATTTATGTGATGTATTGTCCTCAGGGCTTGAATTTGAATTGCTTAATTTAGTATATCCCAATAATTTTTTTTCTGACTCAACCAAAAGTCTTTATTCATTCAATGTTATTTGGCTCTGTTATGCCTACACCATTGATGTAACCTTTTTGAAAATGGCTTTCTTAGTAATGACTTAGTAAACATAGGATGATTTCTTTTAAGGATTATGCATATTGCATTAGATTCTTGTTACTCTCCCTCCCAGATGTCACTATATATTATTTTTTTCATTTCTCTGAATAGGCAAGAGCTTTGCTGCAGACTGCTTCATCTTTAGCACCTCACATGTATGAGCCCCATTTCAATGTTGCCATACTCTCAGAGAAGGTAATGCATTATCCTGTTCTTGTAATCTAAAAACTGAGCCTTGGTGAGGCAACTGGTTTTTTATTGTTATTACTAAGAATTCCAGATAGATAAGACAAAAGCATACAGAGTGCATAAACTCAAAGAAAACGCTAAATTACATTTGCATTTTAATACCTAGAAGTGTGTCAAAGCAGCCATTCCAATGTTTGCTTTTGAGAAAAAATGAGGCCAGGTGGCTATGAAGTAACTTTATAATTGTCCAAATGCCTGGAAGATGAACAATTCTATCTACAATCCTTATAATCATAAGCTTTTTCAGAATGTGATGTGTAATAATATCATATGATTTACTAGTAATGATAGAAAGATTATTCTTTACTGATAGTATCTTACTGATCTCAAAAGGAAAATATGTTATTCAGATTTACAGCCTCTGATTTTTTTGTGTTAATAATCTATTTCATCCGGAGTGTCTGATAAGACACTGTATTAACAGTGTCCAGCATTCCTGTTAATAAGAGAAACTTGTACAAATTTTTTTCTTTGTTTCTTCAAAAGAAAAACAATTGCTTCTTTGCTTGTGCCTACACCTTCATGATTCTGTTATGATTCTGTGTTGTGTGGGCAGCTCCACTCCTACAGATGCTGAAGTACACACATTAAGAAGAGAATAACCCATTAATTTGTAAGTGTATCCTCTCCGTGGTGAAACACAAGAGGGTGTTGAATAATTGCATTTTTACTTACTGTTTGGGGAGTAAATCCTAGTCTGCAAATGTCTTGTTACATAGATTGTGCACAAAGGACTCTCATAGGTTATGGGAAAAGACAGCCACATCAGCCAGGTGTTGGTGCAGCAGAGTAATGCAATCCTTCAATTCAGTGTAAGGCCATAGTTTACAAAACATGACTTCTCTGGCCAGGACTTTGGCTTTTTCTCCTTCAGAGAATTCTTGGCACACTGAAGCTCTGTGTTGAGTGATGCACAAGTGAAAAAGGCCTCCTGGCTGTCCATAGCTCCTCCTTTCCCATTAGGAGTAATCACTTTTAGTAGATGTGTTCCCAAATGTTTGGGTTCTTTTTTGCTGAACCCACTTTCTGAGATGCTGTCCTTTTAATCCTTCCAAAAAAAATTAAGACTATTAGGAAAAAAATGAAATTCTCTAAGTAGGGAACAATTTCTTATAAAAGCAACAGAGGAGCACCTTTAGTTCTCCAACATTGTTGTGCATCTCTGTGAGGAAGCAGAAAATCACAGTTGGTTTTTTTTACAGAAGCCTGATGGGTTGTGTTTTGCTTGTTTATACAAGAGCACTTCTATTGAGTTTAAAAGCAAAACTTCTATTTTTTATTCCTTCATACTTCAAGCACTGGGCATGGTGTGTACCTTGTCCATTCTCCAAGAAGTTGGGTGAAATGGAATATGTTAAGTTGATGTCTTGAAGCATCCATTAAAATGACATTTCTGTCTTTCTCATCCCTTGATGTAAGCGTGACATAATCCTGCCTCCAAATGTCCTTACTCTGACTGTTCGCTCTTTGGACCAGCTGTGCTTAAAATTTGCGAGCACCAGAAATGTACTGCACAGAATGCAGAGAGTACAAACACTGCAGTGCTTGGATTTTCTAAATCAGTTTGGGTGTTTTGACAGGTTGGAGATCTTCAGAGAAGTTACACAGCGGCTCAGAAGTCTGAAGAAGCATTTCCAGGCCATGTTGATACACAGCAGCTCATGAAACAGTTAAAGGAGCACTTTGCTATGCTCTGATGAGCAAATCTTTTATTATGTAAAAAGCTAGCCGGAGCAAATGTCCCATAAACATTTTGAGAGCATCAGCTCAAAGTAGATGAACTATACTTTATACATTCCTGTGGCAAAGTTTGTGTTACTTTGAGTAGCAAGAAAAGATTGATTTTCAATTTCTTATCATCTTAAAAGATAACACTTATTCAAATGCAGCTAGAAAACTTTGCAGAAATTACAGAAAAGGAGTTTCTTCCTGACTTTTATGCAGAAAAAACTTAGTTTTAAACATTCCCATGTGACAGTCTGTGAAGAAACAGAGTAAAAATACTTCCTAACTGGTTTTCAAGGTGGCTTTTGATAGTATACTTTCTAACTGAATGTTAGGTTTTAAAATTCAAATACTTTAAAAGAATTTTAAATACATATGCAAAGCAAAAGTTCTGATATTCCTTGTACTGTATGAGTTAAATAAATTCAGTTTGTATGGTTTGTCTCATTTGTGTATGTAAGTTAAATTACATTCTTATTTCCATGAAGATCTGGGTTGGTAGTCTTAACATTTTGAAAGACTCCACAGAATTGGTACAAAATCACATAAATGCATGTGTTCCTCTCTGCCCAGGAGGGAATTTATTCTGGATCTCAGTGAGAGGGAGGGGCATTTAGAAACTTGCAGAATTAAGAACTAATAGTTGAGAACAAGGCATTGATGGGGTGATTATACATGCTACCACATAAGCACTGTTGCTAAATAAATATTTGGATCAATGTAACTACAGGAATACTACTACTAACAACAAATGAAGACTTTCTGTCATACTTTGTGTTTTAGTTAAAAGGAATAAATTTGCATGAATTCCAAACCTGACCTTTTTAAAAGACCTTTAAGAAATGTGGGATGTTAAGGCAGTCTGAAATGGCACATCCTGAAACCTTTGAAGACCTTTGAAATCTTTTCATGTTTCTCTGATGTCTTGGGGGAATAGTTTAGCTTAAGAGGCAACCCTAAACATGCTTATGAACCTTATGTCTTTTATTTTTAGTATTTGTTATTTGTCCACCCTCATCTTTGATGGTTGTAACTGGTGAAGGTGGATGCTGGGGAAGTGTGCCCACAGGTTCCCCCACAGAGCATTCTGTAGGGGACAGAAACACTCATTAATTGCTGTCACATGGTGTGAAGTGCAAAAGCATTATTGGCTGAATAGATGCAGCATCTTTTATGGAATTTTGTTTTGTCCATTTTCATTTTATATTATGGGAAATTCATTGCAATCTATTTAAAAGGGAATCTTAGTTACCAGTAATTCTCATTAGTTAAGATTTTACTTGCTGCCAAAATGCAAGAAATTAGAGGAAAGTTCCATCCTTTGATCCGTGGTATTTATGTCTTTCCAGCTGTCATTGCTAAACTTAGAGAGGTACCAGAAAAGCAAATTGTCTTAGCAATTTAAACACAACTGTTGGGAATTTTTGAATGTCATACTATTAGCTCAAATTAATTTTCAAACTGCATGGTAAATAAGCCTATTTCTACATGAACTGGAACAGAAATGAGTAATGCAACTCCAGTCTCTAATCCATTGTGGCTGCTTGGTAGTTCCTCATAGGTACTTACAAGATGGCACTTACTGTGTTCACTGCTCAGGTTAATGATCTGAGTAACTGTCTTCTAGCAAACAGTGCCCCTTACAACATGGATCCAAATTCATCATTCTTATTGGGGAATGTATGAAGATCCTAGGGGAAAAGGATTATGTGTGTTAAGGAATCTTTCACACAATATGCTTGTGCCAGTCAGATGTTAAAAAAACTTCACCTTAACTCCCCCACCCGTTGCCAAAAAAATTTACAAAGGTCTAAACAAGGATTAAAACCTTTTTAGTTCCCTACTCTGCAGCTTCTGAAAGCCATTCCAAATTTATCTTAGGTGGTGTATTTTGATTGACCTAAAAGGCAGCAGCAATTTGCTTTGTTGATCTTTCCTGCCCCAAAGCAAGGGTCTGACAGTATATTTTTCACAATTAGCACGGTACAAATGAAATCAAATGTGGTAATGAGTACAGCAGCGCAGAGCAACAACAGATGAATCAGCAGGCCGTTCATGCTGGAAGAATCTTTCGATTTCATTGTGTGTTAATTCGGTGTGAGCCGCAGCAAACAGATGAACCGGCAGCCCCGGGGGCAAAGAGCCTGCGGTTCACTGGGGGCGGCAGCGCACAGCACAACGCCCCGGAGCCCTGCTCATTCCTGCAGCAGCGTCCTGGCGAGCACAGTGACCTTAGCATTGCAAGCAGCACTCCTGGAACACAGAAACCATCCTTCCTCCAACCTGTAGCACAGCTCCATGTATGGCTGGCCGGCATTTACAAAGCCTCTTCAGAGTAGAGAAGAGAATACAGTCTAAAAAACACACAATTTTTTTTAATCTACAGTGCTTGCTAATTGTTCCACAGCAAAGCTGCCTAGAAGGAAGCTCGAAGCATATATCTGGGGGTCTTGAAGTTTCTGTGTCCCTGCAGGAAAGGTCTGTATAGTTTATGGCTCTTGCCATCAGTTTTATCCTTCTTCGTGACCATCCCTCTTGCTGGGGTATTTTTAATGGATGATTCCAATTAAAAAGTGATAATGTAGGGTTGGGTTATTAAAGGAGTTTGATTCTTCTGCCAGATGTTATAGTCACAGCTGTTATAGCTACAAAACCATGGCTGAAATTAATCACAATTCACACTTAAGGGTTGTGCTTGGTTTTGGCTGCAAAAAGCAGCTTCAGAAGTTGTACAGGACAAAGTTGTACAGAGACAGTTTGCCATTAGGTACCAGTTCAGTCAGTGTATGGCTGGATAATTATCCAATTTTGTTATTGCTCCTGCTGGTGGGTTTTTTCTTTGATTGCTTCCTGTCTTTGTAGGCTGGAGGGAGAGATTTTTGGGTCATTCAGTCTTATCTCTGGTATGACATAAGTCAAGCTTTTTAAGCTAGGAGGTTCTTCTCGTGAATTTATTTTGTACTAGAGTAGCCATTTCCTGCTGGATCAGCATCAAGTTTTGTGAAAGATTTTGTATTTAGTAGCTCTCACTACCTACCATATGTTTCTCTTCTTTCTGATGGATGCTTTCAAGCTCATTCATGTCTTTCCAGGCTTGACACATCCTCAATCCTTGGGTACTCAGAGTGGGTCACAGATTAGTACTGTACTGCTATCCCACCATCACAGGGAACAAGAGAGCACATGGCAAGTGTAGAATGAAAAATGCCCCTTTCTCTGCAAATGAGAAGAAAATTAAGTTTCTCTTTGTGCCTCAGAAGATGAATAAAGCAAAAGCTAAGAGAATTTGATATTCAAGTCATTTACAAACTTGTATCTCCAGTCACCCTCCATTAACATTTGAATTCCTGTGCTGGTAAGATGGTGTTACTAGTTTCCCTGAGTAGCAAAGTTTTTAGAGTTAATGAGTGCTCAGAAACTGCATATACTCAGAAGTGTCTGTAAACAGGTTAAATCTGGAAGATACACCATGAAAGCAATTTCTGTTGCAAAATTATCAAGTACACATGCCCTGAGTTATGCTGAGTAACTGAAGGAGCTGTACAGGTACTATATGTACTTTCATTCTGTTGATTACTTACAGCAATTGCTTAGTGCACAGCTTCTCCTTGTGTTTAGTTTACTAAAAGGTCATGAAGATTTAGCTGAATAAGATTTCCTATTTAGATACTAAATCTGAATAAAATGCATTAAAAAAATCAAGTCAATGAGTTCATTGAAAAAACTTTTCCCAATACATAGTGCATTTTGTTAATTGTGTATAAGACTATATAAGCCCATACAAATGTGGGAGTTTCACTCATTTCCTGCTTGCTTTTTGACAGGTATTTCCAGTGAAACCAATTATAGCATGACAAAGATTAGTCTTGAAGCCATTAAAAATGAGACACAAGAAGAAACAGCAGGATGCAAACCTTGCTCAGCACTATGGAAAGGGCAAAGTCATTAAGAGCCAGGAAGCTTGGTTCCAGCAAGTAGACCACCCCAGCAGTTTCATCTAATTTTCATCTAATTATTCAGTTCACATAACCATAAACTAATTGCCAAGATTCTGCATTTTAGTTTTGATACAATTTTATACTACTATCAGTTCCATATTTTTCTAAGTCTATATACTTTAATAATACCAAGCACCTTTAAAGGCATTACACATATTAACTAATTATCCTTTCCAGCAATAAATTTAGATCATGGTAACCAAGGGTCATCCATCAAGAGACTGGACTAATGGTACATGAGAAACCACCCAAAAGCAAATTTAAAAGCAGCCCTGGACTATTTTTATTCCTGTGAATTGCCATGAACCAACAGTTCAGTGTTCAGAAAAAAACAGTGTTGTGACTCTCTTTTTAATTGGTAGAACAAACAGATGCACACATCTTTCCTAGTTTTCAAGGATGTAGTTGTTAGTACTTCCAGAGATACTGATGGGGGAGGCCCAGTAGAAAAACTTTGAAAGCCCCTGACTTCTGCCTGCAGTCCTGCAATGTCTGATGGATAGGCTTAACATGCTGTCTACTAAGCATTAATTTATTAAGGTATTCAATGGCAGCTACCTGAATGAATGTGAGATTTGAAATTCCATATAAATCCTGGGAAGGTAGGTTAATAAGCAGACAACCACATTTAACAAAAATCTCAGTAGTGCGGACATGGCTGTCATTATTGCATATGTGGAAGGCATCCACAAATAGCCTGTGTCTTTAAGTGAGGGAGTTACTGTAGACAGTGAAGGAAATAATTGTCCAAGAGGACCTTGGACCCCAGTCTAACAGGACACTTGGAAGAGTGGGTGGAATGGGAGATCCTGTTTGCAGGGGTATATGTATATTAGCAAAAATAATTAAAATAATAGCAAATAAATTGTGGCTACTTATAAATGACTGATATTCTTCACACTTTTCAGCCACACCCCTGACAGTCTTTATAATCTTTATTAGCCAATGTGTATGCATTTCTCAAACATGAACTTTTAAACAATTACAAGCGAAGTTCACAGATTTTCAAACCACTGGCATTATGTGACAAATCTCATACAGTCTACCAGAATACAACCTCCTCTTAAGGAAAAAAATAGACATACTCAGCCATCTCAGAAAGTGACTCTAATTAAGCTGGAGCTTCAGATGCTCCAATGCCTTTAAAATGAAAAAACAAAATCACTACCAGAATAGACACCTTTCCAGTTAGATCAAAACTTAAAATTCTTAGAAAAAAATCTGAGTAATGATGGATGATTCTGAAGGGTAAAGAGAGTTGGTTCTTGGGATATTCATGTCACATCATCACCTGGAACTTCATGGCATGTTATCTTGGTGAGCACTACTGTGCTGCAACATAAGCCAATGACACATTGTAAAGTAACAGAAGTTGTAAGCAAAATGCCTTCAGGCTAAATATCTGTCATTTCTGGGGAAACATGGTGATTCAGGGACAAATCTCTCAAATGAGAAAGAATAAGAGGAAGCTGGAAAAGTGTTACTTAGATCGGACACAATATTTTCCTGTAATACTAAAAGGTACCTTTGGGCTTCTTGGAGTTTATCCCATAGCAACATAGCCAGCTTTGTCAAGATTAGGTTCTGTTGCAACTCAATATCATTTATAACAATGTGCGAACAGACAAACTTTACCCATGCCGGTCTGTGCTCAAGCACCCTGAGGAAAAACAAACACTCTTGTTATGTAGGATTCTAAGATGTACATACTATAAATAAATTCTCCTTTCTCCTCTGGAAGTTAACTTTAGTTAAGGTTCAGAGCAGCACAGCAGGTAGTTTGACAGGCTTCAAATAGATTTGTGGTGTACCACAAATCTATTTGTCTTTAATGGATCCTCAGAGTGCCATGCTCCTGGGAGCTGTGCCATCCTTGTCTTTGTGACCATGGATGTTTGAATGTCAGTGCTAGACAGGGTCACAACATTTTTCTGCCCCTTCAGGAGTTCATATCACCAGATGTGGTGAATATGGCAAATCTGTTTTAACAGTAGCAAAGGAGCTAAATACAAGAAAGATGAGGGCTTCTTTCATGCTCTTTTCTCCATGCATATCCATAGCAGGTACCAGTGGTGTGCTTCCCATCGCTTGATTATACCTGTATAGTGGAACAATTTTCTTTCATCAATCCTGTTTTCAGGAGTTTGTACTAATGTTTTCATCTCTACTTAGATGACAAAACTGCTTCCAGCAGAGAAACCATAGATATAATAGCCCCTCATAGCTGCTGAGAAACACAAGCACTCTCAGGCTGAGTGCATCTCACCAGGCAAAAAGTCAACCACCCTGTGGTGCTCCCAGCTGCAGTCAGATCTGCTCTCTTACATGGATAAGCTTCAAGGCAGATTTTGATTAAGCCTTAAGCAGCTAAAGGTACACATGATATAAACCTCAACAGACAGCCAGGATTTTGTTTCAAGACTTGTCTTACCCTTGAAATAAAGTTGTTAAGAGATGTAGGTGCCCCAACTCTTGGCGTATCTCCCAGTGGCTTGGAGGCTGCCACTTCCCTTGGTGGGCACACTGCTGCTACTGAGGAGAGAAGAGAGCTGTCCCCCTCTCCTGGGAGTTACAGCCCAGCTGTGTGGCTACACCAGGCTGACACAGGACAGACAGCTAGTGTAAGAAATTCCTTCAGTTTCTGGAGTAATACTTGCAAAATTTGAGTTTTCTTTAAAAGTGAGATGAAAATGGAAACCATTCTGTTCTCTGTGAAATCCATCCTTGAACCAGACACTTGATCTAAGATGCCAAGTAACCTGGGAATTGCTAATGAATGATAAGTGTGGTTTCTCCTCTTTTCTCAGATTTTATGACCTAGTTTCATTTTTTCTCTTGGGATGTGTTCATCCTGCCTTGCTGCACTTGCACTCTCTGTGACTTCATGTTCTGTTTTCAGGCAATTTGGTCAATATGACCCCAAAATATTCTCTTCCAGCTACTGAATGTATAAGCCTGGCTTTTCCCAAAGAAATGCACTCCTCAGAAATGCACTTCATCTCCATCCACTGAAGCTGTCACCATGCCAAGGCCAGCTTTGCAACACAACTACCAACAACTCTGGAAGTTGTTCAGATTTGCCATTTACTTGAAGAGAAATGAGAACAATCCATTTTGTCTGGGCTTGTCATCTGGAGGCTTTGGGTTTGTCCTGTGGATACATTTGGAAAGCAAATTAAATTTCATTTAATTGATCATGCTAATTAACAGGAATTTCATCATTTTTCAGCTTGATAACCTGTATTTAATCTGATGTCCTTTCCCTGTGTTCTGGAGGTTGAGAAGACCACAGCTGTAAACATGAGGAACATTAACTTTTATCTGTCTCAACTGCCTCCTGTTCTAACACACTGGAAACTCCAGAACACTGAAAATGTCTGCAGTTTCTAAAATGTATGGTGAGGATAGAGACTGCTTAGAGGAATTGTCGCTGAGTTCACAGCAGCCCTGTCAAATCACCCCTGCTATGCATGAGACCTGCTATCTGGGCACCTTCCAGCCCCATCTCCTCCACAGTGCAGGTTCACTGCAGCAGAGCAGCTGCCCAGCCTGGAAGCCCCCACACCTCATATGAGCAGCAGACCCTGGGGCTTCAACATGTGGTTCAGATTTACAGCCATGGGGCAGTATTTTCCACAGGGCTTATTGGTATGTAGGACTTACACAGGGCTTCTTCCATGCCGCTCCACTTTCTGGTTGACAGCTCTCATGTCTCCTTACATTGTAGCATATTGAGATTGTATCCTTTTGTCACCCTCCTCCCTACTGTTGGACTGTCCAAAAGGAACTAAAACACTGGTACAGGGTGGAGTTCAGTAGCCTTAGAACTTGCTAATGGGATGTGAAACAGGGCTCCTGTGAGCTAAGTGATGAAATCACAGCCACTGAGCTGCCGGGGAGGAGTGCTCCTCCAACCTGCCTGATGCTTCTCAAGAGGTGGCACAAATACTGCTGAGGGTCACTGGGGACTCCTGAACCTTGCAGAGCTGCGTGAGGCTCCCCTAACAAGTTTTAGTCATATTTGATAAAGAATACTGGGGAGCAGTCACGTGTTGGGATCACAGAATTTGGTCTAGTCATTAGGATAGAGACCTAGAAAGGGGAGGACGGACATCTGGGGCCCAGCCAGTGCTCCCAGCTTCAGCACATTGTGCTTTTCTACGTCTCCATTTCCATACATGTAAAATAAGGCTAATGGAATGGTTGTTGCTAATTATCATTATTATAAATGAATGCATTTTCTGTCAGCTGACCCCATTTTTCAATGCTTCCACCCAGTGACCACTGATGTTTTCCCATGAATAGTCCTCCCTAAGCAATGGTGAGAGGCAGTGTGCAGGGGGGTGACAGGACAGAATTGTTACAGGATTTTGTCTTTGATTTCCCTCAGTAACACTCACAAGCACTGAGAATAAAATCTGTGCATGAAGCTGGAGTGCTGCAGGCACACTGAGCTCTCAGAGCTTCTCCTCCTCTTGGACAAAGGCAACATCTTCCCTCGCCTGCCGTCACCTCCCATTAATGTCAGGAAAGTTCACTTGCTGCAGCTTTTGGAAGTGCAAAACTAATGTGCTCTTGAGGAGGGAAATGAGGCCATTCATTTGTCTAATAAGATAATGCTAACAGCGCAAATAGCAAGTCTGGGTTCAGAAAATAGCATTTATTTTTGAATCGTGCAGGAGGTCCTCTTCATTCTATTTATTCACAGGGCCTGAATCAACAGCTGCCCAGACAAAGATATTTAACAAGAGCAAACACAAAGGAGGTTGTTCACCCTGGGCTCCAGATACAAATAGAGAAGAAAGAAGAAAATGTCAAATCTGCATAAACCCTGTACGGCTACCTCGTGGGTATAAAAATACCTCTTTTGAATACCATCTTATAATTCCAAAAAGTTGAAGTAACCTTTTCTTATTTTCAGCAAATATTTCCCTTCTAATCTTGATGTCGTGTTTCACTTGCTCAAACAACAATCAAATTCCTAACCCATACCTTATTCTCATTATTTATTCAAAAAACATAAATGTTTTCTTACCATATCTTTATTACAAAATACAAAAAATATAGGCTTTTGTTCACTCTAAAAATATGTAGTGCAGGATGGCAAAATACTTGCTGATGGAGTCAGAAAACTTCTAAGAAGTGATTATAAATGCCTGATAAAATAAATAAGAAACAAATATAGGAAAAGAGCATACTGCCCCAGAGGGGAAATGTGCTCCCTGGGTAACTTCTGCTTTCATAGGGATACAAGATTTTGTAAAGAAACAAAATAGTTTTGTGTCAAATAAATTATTCATATGGCCATTACTTTGCACAGACTCCTCTGCATGCTCTTCCACGTACACACAGAGAAAAGAGTTGGCTGTTCACCAAATTATGAAGAATATCAGAATATTCATCAAGTCTTCAGAGAACTTAGGCTGGAGAGATAAAGATAAAGAGAGATAAAGAGAGTGTATCACCTCTGGAAGGAGAGGCAGGTAACCTGAGAGGGACTACAAGGTTATTGTGAGGTTATTGGGGAGAAAATTAGAAGGGCCAAAACCAAATTGTTACTTAATTTGGCTACTTCTGTTAAAGACAAGAAAACAAAGTTCCTCCTGATACACTGGCAGCAAAAAAATGGATGAGGGGCTTTTCTATTTTTTGCTGGATGCAGGGGATAGCAGAGTGTCTGGGGATGAGGGAAACACTAAGGTACTGATGCCTTCTTGCCCCAGTCTTCAATACAAACCCAGCTGTCCTCAGGATACCCTGGGGGAAGTCAGTGGAGGGGAGCTGGAGGAAGCTCCCATAATCCAGGAGGAAAGGGTTAGTGACCTGCTATGCCAATGAGACACTCACAAGTCCATGGGCCCAGGCAGAATGCAACCAAGAGGAATGAGGGAGCTGGCAAAAGAGCTTGCCAAGCCACTTTCCATCATTTGCCAGCAGTCCTGGTGAAAGAAACAACTGTGAGAAGACTCAGTTGACTGAAAGTTGGCAAAGGTGATGCCCATCTATAAGAAGGGTGGAAGGAGGATCTGGGGATCTACAGGCCTGTCAGCCTGACCACAGTGCCAGGGAAAGTTATGGAGCAGATCATCTTGAGTGCCATCACAAAGGCATGTGCAGGACAATCAAGGGATCAGGTCCAGCCAGTATGGATTTATGAAAGACAGGTCCTGCTCGACCAACCTGATCTCCTGTGACAGGGTGACCCACTCAGTAGGTGAGGGAAAGGCTGTGGATGTTTCAGTAAAGCCTTTGACACTTTCCCTCAGAAGATCAAGTGCACCCTCAGTCAGTTTGCAGATGACACTAATCCACATTGGTGTTGATGAACAGGAGTGTTCATCTGCTGGAGGGTAGGAAGGCTCTGCAGAGGGATTTATAGAGGCTGGACTGGTGGGCTGAGGACAGCAGGTGAGATTCAATAAGCCAAAGTGCCAGGCTCTGCACTTGGGTCACAACAACCCCGTGCAGCACTACAGACTGGGGGAAGAGTGGCTTGAAAGCTGCTCAAGAGAAAGGGCCTTGGGGTTTCTGGTTAAGAGCAGCTGAGCATGAGCCAGCAGTGCCCAGGTGGCAAGAAGGCCAATGGCATCCTGACCTGTATCAGCAATGGTGTGGCCAGCAGGACAGTGATTGTTCCCCTGTATTTGGCACCAGTGGGTCTGAGTGAGGACTGCTGTGCGCAGTTCTGGGCCCTGCACAACAAGACAATGGGAGAGAAGGGCACTGGAGCTGGTGAAGGGTCTAGAAAATGTTTTCTGAGGAGTGGCTCAATTCCTTACGGGAGTGTTTAGTCTGGAGAAAAAGAGACTCAGGGGAGACCTTAATGCTCTCTATAACTATCAGAAAGAAGGTTGTATGAGTTGGGGGGTAGTTTCTTCTGCCATGTTTCAAGTGAAATAACAAGAGGAAATCACCTTAAGCTGCACCAGGGGAGGCTCAGATTAGATATTAAAAAAAAAAAAAAAAAATTGTCACTGAAGGTGGTTAGCATTGGAATATGTTGCCCAGGGAGGTGGTGAGGTCACCATCTCTGGAAGTGTTCAAGAAGCCTCTGGGTATTTAGGTATGTGGTTTAGCAGTGGTTATGGTGGTGCTGTGTTGATGGTTGGACTCAATGATCTTGAAGGTATCTTCCAACCTTGATGGTTCTGTGATTCATATAATTCATTTTATGGGCAGGTTTTGCAGCATTATAACATTCAAGTCAACAGAAGGCTGCAGAACAAGAGCCAACAAAAATTTCCTGTGAAAATGATAGTGGTTTGAGAAAGAGAACTGTTTGTTTAGTGTAGCTATAACTTATGGTCAGAAAACAGGAAACCCCTTGTGAGAACTGGAGTTTCATCCATCAGCAACTGGAGTCCTGACAGCTTTTGTAGTGCTATATGAATAGCAAATCACCTGTTGTCCCCATCTGGATCTCAGTTTTCCTGCTGGCCCCAGGAGAAGGTGGGCATTCATCATGATCATCTTCTCCCTGACACCTCCTGGGCCTCTCACAGACCAATGCTGGAAACAACTTCTGTGCATCTCCTGCTGAACAGAGCCAGAACAAGCCTCTGGGACAGCTTAAATACCAGCAACATGAGAAGGAAGCAACATAATTTGACAGAGAGATTTAAAATAGAACAGGTTCTTCCTACCTGCCTCTTTATCAAGAAAGCCCACTACTTTCTGGGGAAGTGTTTTAAATGCAGAAATTCATTGCCTCTTTGAAACGTGATCTGATAATAAACACAATTTTGGGAGAAGGAGGAAAAGCTCCCAGTTAAAGTGCAGAACCAAAAATAGCCTTCTCTGCCTTCAGGATCTCACTGCTGCTCCCTGTGTGATGCAGTGAGCAGATGCAGAAGGTACCAACCACAGAATACCTTCATCTGGGCCAGGACAGTGATGCAGGCAGAGGTTGAGATGTGTTTTTTCACAGAAGGATTGCTACTGCCCAGTAAGGAGCACAGTCATAGGATACCACAGGTACAGTGCAACTTGATTCAATTGCCCATGAGATATAAAATAAGGCTGGAAGCTGGGAAAAGGAAATGTCTGCCATTTGCAAACCCAAGCAGTGCAGGGGAAAGGAGGGCAAGTCACGTTCTCCTGCATTCACGGGGCTCAGATTATCTTCTCATTATGCTTCCCAAAATACTGCTTCCCACAGCACTCTGCAATGCAGCCTACAAAAGTGGAAGTAATCTGGGCTGCACAGTTGACTTCAGCTCTGCTAGAACACTTGGTTGTGTTATGTGCTCATGTTATTGTCAGTGTGCCAGTAAATGTCATTGCTTTTTCTGGGAATATACCATGTCAGAAAATCATTTGGGGTAGGATTTTAATTTTCCATTGGATTCAGCAGCAGCTGAATGTTTTCCTCAACATGTGCTAGCAGATCAGACGAGTCCATCCTTCTGCTTCCCATCAGCACATGGCAAAACAGCCTCCAGTCTCAGCAGTTGCAGCTCCCCCATCCATGAGTTAAATCAGCATTTGTGTTATGGCATTTTTTTGCCCCCACTGTGCAGCACTATGATTTTTCTGGTTTCAGCAGCATTAACAGGAGTCCTCAGCATCCAGTCACAGCACTGCACTGTGAAATGTCTTTTTGGCAACTCCAAGTTTCAGGATGATGAGTTTGACAGCCCTGTCCCATGGAGTTAGAGGTGCTGGCTCAGTACCCCACTGAGCAAATCCGAAGATCTCACTGTACCAGACTCCAACCAACTCCAGGACAGACAGACACATGATCCCAGCTACAGAAGCTAAAACTTGGAAAACCAACCCAGCCTGCCTACCTCACTTACCTGTTGGAATATCCTCTGGGGAAAATTCCCTGGCATTATGTAATTTTTCAACATGTCACATTTCAAAGTCTCAGCTCTTTGCTCATAAAACCAACATGGCATAGTTCCTTCACCTACATGGAGTTGTGAAATGAATAATAAATGGATTTGAGTTCATTATCTGAGAGGAGCTATAGAAGTGTGACTTATTTTTAATAATGCATAAGTAATAATTTATTTAACATTTCTCTGTATTCCTCATCAGGTTCCTGAACCTGACTGTGCTTTCCTGCTCTATCTGCAAGTTCTCTCATGAAAGCTGACAATAAGCTTCAAACTTCTTTGTTGATTTTTTTTTTTAGGGTAATGAGATACCATATCATAATCATTAAAGTTGTGGCACCTGTTCTGTTAAAAAATAGGATATCAAGTTTACATGGAACAGGATATGACAAGAAATTAACAGAATCAAACAATTACTTTGTAAACACCATTTGTTCAACCCAGTAACTAGAATTAGTCTTATTTCTCCACAGTGAGTTTGTGCTGTCATGTGTCACATTCGTTTCAAGGCTATGGAGTCCGGATGGAGTAAAATAGATAATTCAAACACTGAATGCTGTGTGCTGCTCTTTCTGCAGAATCAGCCTGTGTTTCAGAATGACACAAAAATACAACAAATGTTTATTTAGTTGCCATTCCACTATACTAAAGCAAATTTTTTTTTCCTGGAAAGAAGAAATAAGTAACAGTGTGTCCTCTCTATAATCTGCATTGCAGGAATACATGTCTGAAGTGAAGCAGGCAAATATTCAGAGGCTGAGGCTGGTGCAAGCTGGTGGGCTTTGCCAAGTCAAGCACACAAAGTCCTGAGTTAGTCTCACCTCCAAAATCAAGCAACTGTGAATAGAAACCTGTTTGAATCTGTGATATTCTGGGTAATCTGGAGACTTCTACCTTCTGTAATAGCAAGAAACATCCTGTAGATTTGGCTTCAAATGAAATCTGAGCTTGTTCTCTCACTGATGGCAAACGGCAGCCCCTTGGGAACACCAAGATCCCATTGGGTTTGAGGGAACTATGGCTTGCTGTTCCTGACACAAGTACAGGAGAGACTGGTGGCCACCTAGGCTTTAAATCCAGGTGAGGAGAGGCATGGGTGCCATTTCTTGGTTTAGTCTCCCTCAAGAAGGGGTACTTGTATCTCCACACACTAGGGGTGTTTATATCTCCATGATTTTTGCTGGGCAGCACTCACAATAGCTAAGAAGCTGCAGCTTTTAAGGGAAGCAGCACCAGAGCCCAAGAAAGAAGCAACTAAAAGAGGTTTCTGTTACTGGGAGACATGTATTCAGACTGCTGTTTACAGGAGGGGTATCTCACAATCCTCTGTCAAATACTTGGAAGCAGAAAGACAACTTACATTGGCTTTATCCTCCCCATTAATGCTCTGATTAAACAGGAAAAAGGAACAAGGAGAGGAGGATAAAGAGGCACAGCCAAACTTCGTGAGATTATTCAAATTGGTGTGAGAAGCTGTTCAAAGGAGTCACTTACTGAGGTTGATGTAATAATGTGACAGGAGCTGTTAGGAAAATGATTGTGTTACAAATATATTCTGTGAAAGGATAATGCTTAGAAAATATTTTCTAAGCAAGGCTTTGAGGCTTATAAATTGTTTACAGCACAACTGCAGTGCTGGAAATAGGAAAAACAAACCACTGACTGAAGCACTGAAGGTTGCACTGGAACTCACTGGAAAGTAATTTTTATCTATTTACTAGTAGGAGCAAAGCAATGGACAGTGTTCTGTGTAGCTTTCAACTGGAGAGGGATTTTTCTTCTGCTGGACTCAGGGAAGGCATAATTTCTGACATTAAATCTCCAGGTTAGACATATGGGCAGGCTGCTTCTGCCTTTTATCCTCTTCCCTAAAAGGACTGCAACCACCTTTCTCTGTTTCTATGCTCTTCCTTGCCTTTATCCATAACAGGGACTTCTTACACAGCTCAGGAAGCACCATGCTGTATTTCTCACGGGACAGAGCCTTTCACACCTGGCTCCTCAGTAGCAATCAAATGACAAATGAAAAAATGATAATATTTTTTTTTAAAGGAAAAGAAAAAAAAAAAAAAGAGAGAGAGAAACAGCCTAAGTTGAAAAAAAAAAGAAAAAGAAAAAAGAAAATAGCAGCTGTTGCCTTAAGAGTATTTCTCTTCCATGTAAGTGTAATCAGAGCTGCTACTCTGTTCCCTGGCAGTCTCCAGAGGCTGGTAACTAAACCCAGGCGTATAACCGCGCCCGTGGTTCTGCCAGGGATGGCAGAGGACTAAGCAAGGGTCAAAAGTTTATGGGAGGCTGTGGCTGTGCTGACACGTGGAGGGGAGCATGTTCCCGGAGCACACTCGGCGCTCCAGGCGCTCCAAAGGTCACGGAGCCGCCAGGCTGAGCCCAGCCCGCGGCAGCGGCGGAGCGGGAGCGGCACCGGGAACGGAGAGCGGGAAAGCAGCGAGCCCAGATGGGGCTGGGAAACGGGCGGTGGGAGACGGGAACGGAGAGAGGGAGAGGGGCCAGCAGAGGGCACGGATGGGGCTGGGAAACGGGCGGTGGGAGACGGGAACGGAGAGCGGGAGAGGGGCGAGCAGAGGGCACGGATGGGGCTGGGAAACGGGCGGTGGGAGACGGGAGGAGACGGAGGTGGGGAGTGGAGAGCCGTGATAATGGCAGAGGAGCATCGCGGGCTGGGTAGAGAAGAGACTGGTCTCACACAGGCAGATGTTGAGCTTGGCAGGGCCGAGCAGGAGGCTTGATAGGTGTCGCAAGACTGGGAGAAGGTCAGTAGCACAGAGATTATCCTACTGACAGTATCTCTTGAGTAATTGCTTCCTGTCTACAGTCATTTTGGGAAGGAATAAAGAGGGTATGACGCAGGGAAGCAAGCTGCACAGTAGCTGCTGTACCATGAGAAGGGAATCTCTGCTCTTGGCTGCTTTTGGTCCAGAGAGAAACACCCCACACCAAAGGGAGCACCTGTTTAAATGCCAAGATAAGCCAGGCAGCTGGGCCTCTGTGAGCCCCAGGAGGCATCTCCAGCTGTGCCAGACATTCTCGTCACACTTGACACCACTGATTGCAATGGTGAGATGAAGCCAACATGCATTTGGGAAGGCATTCCCCTCTCCTGTAAAGAGACAATACAGAAATGCCCAGTTTTATCCCACCCTTGGTTTTATACTTCCTTACCTCCAAGCAAATGCAGTGCAAGCTGGTGGTGCCAGCCCATGACACTGAAATCTCCCTTTCTTTGTGTTTTAAGACTTAAGTATAAGAGACTTCCAGAAGAATCAAAGTCTTCACTATGTTGAAATGAATTTCAGTCTCATCTTTGGCTTAATTTCCTGGGGTATTAAATAAATCTTCCTACTAATGCCAGAGGAGCAATGGAAGTCAGAATCTGCATTATCTGTATCTGAGAGAGGAAAAGGAAGATTAGTTATGGACCAGATTGATCTCAGAGTTATTGTTTCACAGCTAGCAGGCTCCACCAGCACATTATTGCCTTCAATATGGGAGAGCCCTTGACTCAGCTGAGGCTGGTACTCCCTGTGCTAGGCATGAGACACTCCTTGTCCTCATGAGTCATCTAAGTGGATAAAACGGTTCAGAAAGACAGGGAACAAGCAGATCCCTGAGCACCAGTCATAGACAGACTTTATTTCCCAAGGACACTCTTTTCTAATGTGACTGGTTTTTTGTCACCTTCTGCAAGGTGACCTTGTAGACAAAAGTGCATCCACACTGTATAAAGCTATTACAAAAAAACCCTTTGAAAAGGCTGACAGCTTACTGCATAGACACCAAAAGCAGTCTTTGCAGAGCAGGACAGAATAGAAGGTAGAGTGCTAAACTCTTTCAGTTACAGATCATTAAATTTGAAGGAAAAATTAAGGGGAAAAAAGGACAAAACACAAACTCCAAATCCTCTTCAGCTCTAGGGAAGGGAACTATCACTCACTGAAAACTGATCTTTTAATCTTTACTTTGTCCAAGTCCAGGAAAATAATTCTAGAGTTGCTGAAAGTGCAAAAAATACAATACAGACTCAGACAAAAGCACTGGAACTTGGTGATAACTAATTTCACTTAGTCATTGCTATGGGCTTCCCTTGCTGAAATGGTGTAGGCTGCACCCAGTAAAAGAGCCACTTCCATGAAAATTTATAATTTAATTTTTTTATAAATATATCATAATATTTACAAATACAAAAAAACATGATTTGTTATAAATACTCAATACTAGACTCTCCAGCATTCAGTAGCAAACATTAATCTCTTATAGACCACAGTCTAATGCTGGTAAATGTGTCATCACCAGTTATCAGTTTTAGCTGCTAGAGATTTCAGTTTGGGTATCACGTGGGGTATTTAAGTGATTCTCAAGTACCAGTGTGAGGACCACACAGTACAAATGCTTGTGATCAGATCAGGGATCTCAGTGAAAGAAGAGAGAAAGAAAGGTCTTTGGCTTAATCACAGCAGCACTAAGCAGAGCTGCAGTGCTGGGGCTGGAGTGCAAGCCCAGGCTTTAGCACGTGCCAGCAATGCTGCACAGTGTCTCCAAGGGCAAACACAGCTGGGTGGGATTAATGGTGAAACCCCCTGAGCCAGGGACCTGTGTCCCACCCACACAGCCAAAAAAGGTCCCTGGGATCTCCCATGCTTGCAGCCCTCATGGTGACATCTAGGGTAAAATATAGGATACACCACGATGAGTGATGGTAAATCTTGGCCATTACTAAATATCTAAACCTGAAGAATACCTGCTTTCTGACATTTTTACACCAGGTAGGTCCCTTTCTGTTTGTGAGACCATTTTGAGATTTTTTGCATGATTAAAACAATGAAATAGCACTTTCTGTACCTTGTAATGACCAGGGGTGCAGCCTGTAGTTCACAGATCCCGTGACATTGAAGTCTCGGTGATCTCCTGCATGCCTCAATTTCTCTGTCTGTGAAACAGAGCTGAATATAGTTGTGTCCATTCAGAAATGTAATGCCTTTTAACTAAAATTACTTGAAGATTTTTCAAGCAAGCCTTACAAGTATCAAAGTTTTGAAAATTCGGATTTAAAAAAAAATAAAATAAAATAAAATAAAATGAACCAAATCCTCAGCTTCCTTTTGTCAGCATGTCAAGTTTAATAATGAAGCATCAGCAGCATTTTGCCATACTTACATAACAATGTGTTTATTAATTTATCCGGCAGGCTAACTCATGTTCCCACTGAGGAATACATAATCCTTAGCTATTTAGAACCTTTCATCCACAGATGTCAAAATACGTTACAAATGCTGCAGTGCCCTTTGTCAATGCATAACTTTTATTAACATCAGTGGAAAAAGGATTAAGCCAAAGACGTTTCCATGAAATAAATATTTATTAAGAAATTACCTCGCTTGTTCCACATGACTGTCTTTCAAAGGTGAGTGCCATCATAGCATTCACTGTTTGCCCTTGGGCAGTGACTCCTCCCTGCTCCGAAGGCGCTCCCAGGGACCAGCGGTCATCTCGGTGCGGCACGGGGAGCGCTGGGGCGGCGGCCGCGCCTGCTGCCATCTCCGCTGGGCGCAGACGGAAATTAATCACACAATTGCATTAGTGCCCTCTGAACCAGCGCACTCAGCCAGTCCTCCCCTGAACTCTGCTGTACTGAAAAGACCTTCAGCTGGATTACGCTTAAGCAAAGCATTAACACGGAGTGCCAAGCAGCACCCTGATCCCTCCCGGCAGCCTGACATTGCTGCAGAGCCTCTGCTGTGATGGCAGCGCCTGTGAATGCTGCAGCATGAAATAGTTTGGGGTTCATATGCCTTCCTGTAGATCAGTGTCTGTGAGCCAACAGGCAGCCCACTGGCTGAGAGGACAGGTCAGTGGCGAGCAGCTGACCCAGCAGCAAGAATCCCCTGCCCCAGAGCAGCACTGCTGTGCAATCACTCGGTGCTGCTATTTCTGCCCAGCAGGTGAAAATACACCTTGCAGCCTCATGAAGCCCAGAGCATTATCCTCTTGCCCTGTCTTGGTGTCAGGGAGAGGGCAGCTGGCCCTCAGGTACTCTGTTGGGAATTCCCACATGGTATTTTTGCTGCTATCTTCCCATTCTCTGGATGCAAGACCTGGCTGGCTTTACCAGGTGGGCTCTGCTGCGGGGCACTGGGACTCTGAAACACCTGCCAACAGCATTCCTGCTAGACAGCAGGCTGAGGAGGAGAGCCCTCCTAGACAGAAAGGTTGAGAAGGGGTAACAGGAATCTAGTTTTCACCCTTGAAAGGCATTTCAATGCAAACCCTGTATTCAAAGCTCAGCACCCACTTTGGACTTTAACATCTGAGCCATCCCTTTCAGAACAGGCAGTGGACTTGTTCTTTTAAAGCACAGACAATACCGAAATTGTTGTTACAGTCTCTAGAAAATGTGGATGATTCTTCACTCAGTAAAACTGTTACTGATTTGAAATTTAATCAAACTAAATTTTATCCTGCCCTCAGGGCAGCAGTTATCTGTACTAGCTCTGCCAGGCAGTGGATGCATGGTTCATGGGGATTAAACTGAAGAGATTCTGATTTCTAATCCAAGTGCAGAAGTGAGATAAGCATGGAGATGCACAGCCATGTACCAAGGCAGGTATTTTAGGCATGGGCAGTGGCTGAACATCAAAAACCTCAGTAGCAAGAGCTTAGGGGCTTGTGATTTCTGCATGTGCAGGACAGAGGCAATGGATATGGGGCTCTTGAACTTGGATGCTGCTGTCATTGTGACAGTCTGGGCTGGGTTACTGGGCTGCAGCTCAGCAATGCAGACTCTGAGGAGCTCAGCTCTGGTGTGAAGCACAGGGTTGTCTTTTTGAGCCATACTGAATCACAGAAGTTGCTGTGTAAACTTATTTGATGGAGCAAGAGTTCTGTTTAATTACAGGGTTTTTTGCTATATCTCTATTGTGAAGGGAAGACTGATCTCTGAAGACCTCATGTCACAAGGGGTGCCTGGTGTCAGCCACAGCAGAATGAGATTTGATTCAATTCTAAAACTTTCTTTGCACTGCAGATTTTGAAGGTGCAATATAGAAAGTGCAACACAAGTCAGCAGTTAGTCAAATGCTTTTGTTCCCTATTTAAATGCAGTTTCAGCCTATATCAATGGTGATATACAAAAGGTGGTTCATTTCAGCAACAGGTTTATCTGTTTATTAATAGATAAACTGACAACTGAGGCAAGCAAATGTAGCTCCAGTGAGACCAAGGCAGTCACTTTTACTCTTGGTGTTGTGTGTTGCCTTTGTAAGATTTCAAAGCAGTGTAACTGGGCCTCTGGAGCTTGCCAGCTCTCATTAACCTTGATCAGCAGGCAGGCAGGCAGGCAGAACTAAGAGGCCCTCATGATTCAACGTGGCAGAATTTGACCTCTGTGTCTGCCTCCTGTGCAAATTCATGCAGAACAAATTAATGCTTGAATGCTGCATCTCCACCAGAGACACGGAATTCCAAACACAGCCAATTCTCCCTGGGCTGTTCCCAGAGGCCAAGGCCCAGAGCAGGAATAGACAAACCAAGAATGCAAACCCCAGCTGAGCCAGGCACCCTGGGTCTGTAGGAAACTTGTGGTCAATGGGGACTGATTGATTTCACCAGGAAGGGCTGTATGGATCTGGAAGCAAGAGGAATTTCTTGTGCTGCCCACAGTGCTGTGGCCAAAGGGGGCTTGGCTGCAGCTCCACAGCAGCAGAGATGGACACACATGGGGTGTCAGAGGTGTGTGCAAAGGGCAGAGGGTGGTTGCAGGAGGGATGGAGAGGGCTGAAGCACCTCTCTTTGCAGGGAGGGCAGAGGGACACACACGGGGAAGCGCCTGACACCATCCCCACCATCCCTGAAGGGGCCCAGAGGAGGTGCCTGAAACAGCTGGTGTCTGGAAAAGAGACATTTAAGCTCCATGAATTAATGAGAGGGTGCAGTGGCACAGGCTGGCCCGTGGCACAGCCATGGTGCCTGGTGCTGTGGGGTGGGAGCCAGTTTGCAAGGAGGCAGCAGCAGCCACAGCAGCAGCACAGAACGGGAGTCCTGCCTGCCCTGACAAATCTCCAGAGAGAAGTGAATAAAACAAAATAAAAAGTGACTCCCTGTGATTCAGTCCTTGACTTGTCCTAAAATAAACAATTCTCTAAGGCTCACATATCACACATTAGAAAAGCCCCTGCCAAACAAAAAAGCATATATTTGTCTCCCTTGAACTCTGTACTATGTTTTCAACAACTAAAACCCGGAATAAATTTTCTCTGCTTTTCTTTTGTGAACAATAAATCCCTTCCTAAAATATGTACGAACACAAAATGGGCAGCACTCTTTAGAAAAGGATTTTTAAACAAAATTATTATTAATTGTATTTTCTGTATTGTATTTCACATGATATTATCATCTTAAATTCAGTCCCATGGGAAACTGGCATTTCATAATTACCTCTAGGGTGTGCCTGCTTATTTTAAATCAACTATTTTTTAGGTTTTAATGTTAAGGTGGGAGCTAAGGTTTGCTTTGATTGACTGACTTTTATGACTGAGCATATTAATGCTCCAGATTGACCTAAGGATTAAGAAGTAATATATAATTGTTTTTCTGGAACTATGAAACATCTTTGCTCATTGCACAGTTTTTAATGTTTTATACAGAAAGGCATAAACCTGTAATTTTTTCTAATTAATCATTGTTTCTGCTATATATATTTTCATTATAAAACATGTCAGAGAGATGATCTTAAGATATAAACAGAGAGGAAAAAAATCTTTTTGTCTTTAATTAAGAACATTTTTTAAAAATTTATACAATGTTAATTCCAAGGGTTCCACATTTGTACTTGATGATACCAGAAGCTGTTCAAATAACAAGGTAGAATCAACCCCTGTACAGAAAGAAGATTTAAAAAATAAGGCTTATTAAGAAGCAGGAGGGACATGGAGTTGTTTTTGAAATTGTGACCTTCCCACTTTCCAACATGCCTCACTTTTTCCACCCCTAAGGGTGTGACTGTAGCTCCCAATCAGCTTAGGTTTTGGGGAGAATTAACACCTGCACAGGAGCCTCTGCAAAGGCAGGAACATGTGCAGAAAACTTACAGTCACTATTTTTCAACTTTACAGCTGAAAAATAGGACAAGCTGGGTAATATATTCACCATCTGTGGTACAAATAGAAAAGACTGAAGACCACATCTAAATTTTCTGCCTGAAAATGACCGTGGGTGAGGATTTGGCTCACGTTTAAATGCAGTACCATGAGCTTTCTTCCTCCTCCTCCTCCCTCTCTTCTTTCTCCCCAGGTAAAAGCTACCAGCTGGTGCTGCTGGTTATCTGTGCTGCCCCCAGATCCCAGTCAGTGACCTCCACAGGATCAGGCTGTCTTCACTTTTCACCATGCACTTGCGTTTCACCCCTCCTTACCTTTGCCTGGGACATGGTGCCAGTGGGCTGGAGCACCTGCACAGGGCCAGCAGACAGACCTTGGGATCTCTGGGAGACCAAGGGACATCCTCTAAAACATCATGGCCAACACTGGGTCCCTGAATTTGAGCAATGATTGCCACGATGTCTTGAAACAGCTGTGCAATTTCCTGTTCCTTCTTATCCAGATGCCATGTTTTATCCAGAGATGGCTGCAGCTTGGTTCTGGATGGACTGAATCCCAGCACCTCACAGACAAGTATCTGCCAAACTCTTCTTTCTCATTTGTCTGCAAGCTGGCACAGCACCTGCATCCCTGAGTTGGTGTCTCCATTTGAAAATCAGAGTGTCCAGCTTCCACAGAGATATATGTTAGAAATACTTGTTTATTGATTATTCTCTTATTTATCTGATATTCTTTGTAATTATCTCATGCTATACTTATTTATTTAATTTTTCTTTAGTTGTAAGTGTAATTAGCAACAAAGCTGCTAGCAACACCTTAATATTTCTCTGGGTGTTGGGAAGAATAAAATGCTCTCAATTCCTCAAGAAATCCTGGCACCACTTATGTAACTGCTACTACAGATGGCAATATATATAACTTGCCAAGAGCACCAGTAACTTAATTTTTTTAAATTAGTAATTCTAGCATGGGTCTGAGCTGTCATGCCTGACTGGCAGATTGTAGCCTATTGCTTTCCAGTAGAGGATGACTGGGTTTCTGATGTTTATTGGGGACACTACCTTATGTCTGTCCAAACTTTTCATAGCTGGTCTTCAAAGCAGTAAGAGCAGTTCAGGGTTCTGAGAGTGATGCCACATGCTCTGGAATATCCCTTTGGTCAGTGTGGGTCACCTGTCCCAGCTCTGTCTCCTCCCAACCTCCCAGGCACCTCCAACTATCTTGCCAGCATTGTAGTAGGAAAGCAGAAAAGGCCTTGGCCCTGCTCAACAATAACAAAAACATCTCTGTATTATCAGCCAAATCCAAAACATAGCTCCATATTAGCTACTGTGGAGAAAATTAACTGCACCCCAGCCAAAAGCTGCACATTCCACCCCTTATTCCATACCATTTATGTCCTACTCAGGTCCCACACTATTCAATACAACCTCATTAGCCATCCCCACCCTTGCCATTCTTTGACAGTCAACAACTTTGACAACTTTTCAGCAGCTCTCATAAGATTATTGTGAATTTTCTCAACAGAGGATGAAGTCAGGTGGGGACATAGATCACAACTGGTATTCATTAGAGAATCTTTTCTCAATCAAGCTGTTATGCTGAATGGAATCCAGCTGTTATTATGGAGACCAGACAGCCATCACTGAGGACATTCACTTGCTCCCTTGGGTGTTCACCCTTGCTCCCAGTTACCTGGGAGCAGCATCTTCAGACACAAAGGCACATACTGAGACACTAGTGGGTGCAGCAGAGCGCCTGGGGTCCCTTGTTTCATTAGGTGTCTCTTTAAACCTGTAGGTTTTGTCTGCAAACAGCAGCCACTGCCTTTTCAGGTGTGCTCTGAGTTATACACCATGGTGAACACTGTTGGCTTCAGACTGATTCAGCAGCTCTTTTGTGCCCTGAGTTGGTTGGTAGTGTAGCCAGTCATGATAAGAAGCTTTCCTATCTACATGCCCACAGAGTTTCAGGGTTTTCAGATGTTAGCAATTGAAAGTTGCCATAATCCAGATGTATGAGGAAGTAGAGATCATGTTCCTTCTGTAATCTCAATATTTCCTTGATTTTGCCTGCCTAAAATCAAAATCCTTCTGTTCTCCTAACTGAAGGAGTGAGTGTATTTTGGCAGGGAATGTAAATTGCATTTTTGTCTTTGGTTGGGCAGGCTTAAAATAACTGTCAGCCTTAGTTCTTTGGGAGACTGGATAGCGTGGGTATTTATAGTAAAACTGATTTGATGGGTTAAGACTGAAAAATTAGAATCTATATTACATTTCAAAATATTACTGTACAATTCTGAGATGCTGCCATGGAGACTGCATCATTACTCTGCTTTACATGTGCATTCAGTCACTAGGTCTCCTCAGGCTCCCAGAGCAATTCTGCCGCAACCCTCTTCCAGCTTCCAACTATGAAGCCTCAATTTGTTCTTCAATGTAAAATAGTCATCAGAGCCATTGCTCTATGCCCAGCATTACCTCTCCAATAACTCCCTCCTTTGTTCTTCCCCTGCTCTGAACCTGGTGGTCTTGATTAGAAATACCAGCTTCCTTTCGTGACCTCCAGAGCACAGAACAAGGGCTGGCAGCCGGAGGTGCGCAGCGAGTCACGCACGCTGCCTGGAGAGGACAGCAGGGCACCCTTTTTTTGTACTTTCCAATCTCACCACAACTTCTCCAGAGTTTCCAGACTTTGAAATCTTACAGTCTGGAAATAACTTCATGTGATAAGGGCAGGTACAATCTTCTTTGAGCAATATTCACCCTTGATTTCTGGTGAGGTCTTACGCACCATCAAGCAAGAGTAAGACATAACATAAAAACATACAACCTTGAAGTTACTGAAATAAAAAAAACTACACAATGATCTAAATCAATGGGATTATGGCTCTAATACTGCTGGTGACCTCAACAGTGATTGGGTTAATCACCTACAGATCATTATCTCAATGAGTTTCCCAAGCTTTTTATTTTTGAAAGGTGACTCTTAGCCCAGTTTTCAGAAAATTTATTTTCTGCAATGGTTTAGCATGATGGTTTAAGAAGTTAGTGCAAATCTCTCGCTATCTGTGGATAGTCATGAAGCTTTTGGTTTTACACCTGCAATGTTAATATTTTTGTGGGGGACTATAACTGCCTAAATCAGTGGGAATGGCCTTGCACACTCTGCAGTGTGTGAGTGCTCCCCACACTCACTGCTGGGCTGTCTCTGCAGCACTCAGCTCTGCATCAGCCCTCAACAGCCCAACGGGAGTTTCTGATGCAACGGCAGTGGAGGCGTCCTGCAAGAAAACCTGTCCTCAAGCCAGCACAAAAAAAACAATTTGCTATTAAATGAAAATTCTTCAGAGAATTTGGTAATTTGCTATACTGCAGGGAACAGAGAGGATTTAATAACTGCACCAGTTGTTGCCTGAGCATCCAGTGCAGTCTCTGTGCTGGGGAGAGGCAATGCTGTGTCAGGGGCTTTCACGCTGTGCCACACCACGTCAGGCAGCACACACTGATGTGACCTGATGCAGCAGGTAATGAGATCTATGCCAAGCTACTGAATAGAATGAGATTATTTTAACACACTGAATGCTGTTGTCATGTTGGGCATGTTCCTAAATGCTTTTTGTCTTCAAACAAAGCATTGCCTAAATGTATGGTTTCTTCCACAAAAAAAAAAGAAAAAAGAAAAAAGAAAAAAATAAGCTGCTGGCAATTACTGCCATGGCACTGGAGATTATCACCTCTCCTTATGGGGTCAGCTGTCCAAATGCCTGTATTTACTGCATTTATGGTTTTGTCTGGAACCCCTAGATTAGAACTGCACCACCAAGAGAAACCTCATGAACCGTCACAAGTGAAGCTCAAGGCAGTGAGAGCTGCAGTGAGCAATCACATTCCATCTTCCTTCTTCATTCCTAGCCTGTGGATGTGCAGGGGACATGAGACAGGAACCCCAGTGTATTCAGTTGCCTTTTGTGAGTGAAAATCCCAAAGGAGCCACCTGCTACAGCACAGTTAGGAGATGGAAACTCTTGCTCTTTGGGTGTGTCTTGCACATATGTTGCTTTTGAACAAGGACTGCAGAACAAGCACATGTAACATGTTCGAAAAGGGAAATTATGAAAATGTGGAATTATTTCCTCTTTGTTCATTACCAATCTGGAGTAGAGTTTAATTCTGGAGAGGACAGAGTGCCTGGGCTTCCAGCTTTTGGAGATGTTGATCCTCTGCTCCACCACAGCTGCCTTGTCTATGCAGTATCTCACTGGCATTGAACAACTTCATTGTCCCACTGCAAAGAGATTTCATAAATATTTTTAGAAGCCATTTGAACAGCTTCAGTATGACTAACAAAACCAATACCCAAGAAAAAATCTGCTTCTAGCTGCTTCTTGGCAGAAGAAGGAGCATGCTGGGCAGTATTCAGAGCATGAATGCACATGTGGTCATGTTCCAAATGCAACCACATGCACCCCAACACACTCAATGTGCAGTGCAGTTTTCTTTTTTTTTGGCTTTGACACAGTTTTTACACAAACAAAAAAACCTGAGCCTCTCTCATGACCAGATGAGAAAAAGAATAAATTCTGCTTAGATGAAGTGCATTGACATGATGAACTCATTGCTGTCAGTCCTGTAACTCTGGGGACTGGGGGGGGATTCCTCACTTGTACTCTTTGTCTAGAATTTACTAGTCATTCTTAGCACAAACAGTCTATCACAGTTCAGAGACTCAGCAAATTTCACAAGATATCAGCTCCAGAGCAGCTGGGAGGAAATCCACCCACAAAACTCTGGCCCAGCATCTCTCCTAGCTGTCCAGATGCATTAATTTGTTCTGAAACCCCAGAGGGCAGAGTAGGAGGACATCAAAGTGGACAGCGCTGCTGTCCTGACCCAACAGCACAAGCCCTGATGCAAACCCCATCAAATCAACTCTAGCAAAATACATATCTGTTTATAGAAGGTACAAGGTCTGTCCCACATTCTGAAAATAAGTCCCTGTCTGCAGACACATCCAGAAATTGTGCCTATTTACCTGGGTAGAAGAGTGACTGTGGAATCACAGGGATGCAGTGTTATTACTGATAAGTATCAAAATAATGTACATCCTATATATGTCAAAAAAAGCTATAAAAATGTATCTCTTTTATTCCCTTTAATGCTATCTCGCAGATGGACACAGCTGATGTTTCTTCTCTTGGACTGTGTTGCACGGTCAGGGAAATCACCAAACACAAGGAGCTCAGGACATGACACCTTTCTTGATTTCCTGCTCAAAATAAAGCTCTAGGGCATCTAAGAGCTCCTGCTCCTGCGAAGCTTTTGCTGCTGTTGTCAGATAGTCTAAAAAAACTCTTTGTATCTTTGAATTATGTTCATCAAGAAAAAAGTACTGCCTAAAGCTGCAGCTTTATGGTGATGGGTACTGGTGCTGCAATGAAGTGCCTTCCACATGCTTCAAGAAGTACACTTAAACTCACCTTCTCTTCTGGGCAAGGTATATTAAAATAATAAATATATAATATAGGTATAATAAAGAATATTCAGTATTTATTGCTGGAACTTCCATCTACACCAGTGCCTTTTTCCACCATAGCATCATACTTCAACTGTGCTGCAAAGGAAGAGGAAGCTTTTGTGTAGCAGCTGTGAGGTACCCAACATATGCACATTACTGTGCATGTTCCATAGGTTCAGAATGAGCAAGACATTTTCTCCACAGCTTCAAACACGAGGAAAACTGGTCAAAATTTTCTGCTGATAAAGTATATGTGAAAGCTGGTATGGCTTCTCCAGGTTAGCACATCATGCTCAATGTCCCTTTAAAGCACAGAAAACAACAGTCCCCACTGCCAACCTCTTCACCTCCTGGAGAGCAACAGGGCTGAAAGGTGACTGCAGCCAGCCACTAGTGCAGCTAACTCCTTGCTTCTTCCTTCTTTCATGGGTAGTTTCCCTTAAAAAGCACAGGAGGATTTTACAACTGATCATCCTCATGAGACAGTCTTTGAAATAAGGAATAATATTTTTCTGAATGTGATTGTGTAACATTATCATGACTTGAATATTTTTTGACAGTGAAATAAGCTTACCTAATAAAGTGGGTTCTATGTTGACTCTTCTTTCCTCCTTTCCTCAAAGGAAGGAGTGTGCACAGTACAGAGAGAAGGTACTTGCTGCTTTTCTTGGTTTTCAGAAATACAGTGCTTAAAAAGACCTAGCCACTCATGCAGTCTTGTTTGTCTCATCCGACAGATAACCACGACATACCACCTTATTCAGTGTTGCAAGGATAGTAGGCAAAGCAAGATCAAAGAAATAAGTTCAGCCTCTTCAGTTTTCAGGATGAAGTCTGATACCTGGTAGAATTCATCCCTTGCCAGCAGAACTCACATCAAGAAATGTTCCTGAGAAACAGAGGCTTATTGGGGCATTTGAGTTCCTCAGCAGTGCCCATGGCCATCAAAATACACCAAAAAGCACCAACCACCAAGCTTCTATGCTGTTTATCTCTCTATCCTGGAACAAGGGTGCAGGTCTGAAGACCTCAGTTAATGCCAGTTTTTCCCTAGTTTCTTTCCCTATCTATTTGACAAGTCATTTTGGTGTCATCTAGTCAAGTAGCAGCCAGTAACAACTGACTTTGAAGAACTTAGACACACAGCCTAGCTTTCATAATCCTACTGTAGTTTCTGGTTTGCTAAAGGAAGCTTATGCAGGGGTGGTTTCAGGCACACTTTTAAATATTCTAAACATTTTTATCGATGATTCATCCCATTTGCCTTGGAGTGTTGTTTTTTTGCCAGAGGGCATGGTTTCAAGTTTGTACATTATTCATCCAGTGTTGGTTGGCAGTGCTCCCAGCCAGGTAAGCAAAGTGTAGGAACTCACTGCCATATGAACCACAATGCTTAGGCAGGATCATTTCAGCATGGGAAGATTCAGACATGACATAAGCAGTAAATAGTATGTCTGAGTGCTCCTTACTTTCAAGAACTTGAATGTCTCAGCATGTCCCATCTCTAAAGAAAAAAATGAAATTTTTTGTTTGTCCAGAATTAATTTCCTGACCTGTCATTCAGTAACTATTCTTATTTCCATGACACTTTAGCATGACAAACACACCAGAAAATGTGATTTTTGAGGTGTACAGCTCTGGTTGGATGATAAGCACTGAATAAGAACTTTCTTATTCAAAGAATCAGAGAGAAAGTGACAAAGCTTTGGTCCAGGCACCAGAGAGGACATACATCTTCATGAAATATAAAATTAGTACTTGGATAACCCAGCCTATCTGTTACAGTCAGAGTTTGTACTTCTCCTAGAAATCCAGATGGACATCCAGATGAGGAATTAACTCAGACCATGTTTGCTGATCAGTTTAAAGCTGTTCCCCCTCATCCTTATCCCTACATGCCCTTGTAAAACATCCCTCTCTGTCTCTCTTTCAGGCCTCTTTAAGTACTGGAAGGTGCTATAAGGTGTCCCCACAACCTTCTCTTCTCCAGGCTGATCAATCCCAACTCTCAGTCTGTCTCCAGACAAGAGGTGCTCAAGACCTCTGATCACCTTTGTGGTCCTCCTCTGGACCTGCTCCAGCAGGACCAAATCCTTCCTGTGCTGGGAGTCCCAAAGCTGGATACAGAACTCTGTACCCAGGGTCTCCCCAGAGAGACTGGGGGGGAAAATAACCTGCACTGACCTGCTGGCCAGGCTGCTTTTGATGCAGCCCAGAATGTGGCTGGCTTTCTGCTCTAGAGCAAGGATCAGAAGTGCTCTGACACAACTGTTCCACAAATTGACAGCCACAACTAAACCTGGGAGTTGAATTTCCATGCCCTAGCTTTTAACTCCTGAATCCCAAAGACAGGATAACACTTTAATGCTAGTGGGGTGCATCAGAATCCGCATTAAAATTGCTGGAAATGTATGTGGTCAAAATACAAGACTAAGTCTGTCTTTCTCTTCAGACTTAAGTTGCATGGCCCTCCTGCTCCTCAGTTTCTCTCCTTTCAGAGTAACTGGCAAAAGCAGCCTACCTTGAAGATCTTTTATGAAGATTCAACACTTCCTTTTCTTAAAGCAATTTGAAATTCTGTGCTCACAGATACTAACAAGCCCTCATATATGTTAATATACTTGATCTTAAACCAGAAGACAATTTATGCCTTTTCAGAACTCTCATAGCAACACAATTCATTAGAATAACTAATAAATTACATGCATTTTTATTGGTCAACATTTCTGAAGTGCATTTTTTTCTTGTTCACATGAAGATACGTAGTGAAATAGTCAATAACTTTTATTGCATCCTCATCTTCAATTTATGATAGGGTTGTAGAAGAATGGCAGGAATAGAAATGCATCATCATTAAAAATTTTGAGGCAAATAAGTCTTAAATACTTTTCTCAGGTCCTCCCAGCTACTACAATGGGCATTCTCCAGTGCCTTCCCAAGAGCCTGTCTTGCCTATCAGAGAGCACAGATCTTCCAACATCAGGAACTTTACAGTCCATTGGGTGGGACACAAGTGGTGAACCTGAAATGGCATCACAGTATACATTGCAAAGGGTGTTAAAAATGATTAATCATGGTTATGCCCTAAACTTGGAGAATGAGTCATAGGGTATTGCTACATCTCTCCTCCAAATTCATTTAAATATTGTGGGGGTGTCCAACATCATAAGGAATCACACCTATAGATTTTCAAAATCTAGAAGTAGAGATGGACAAATACCACAGTGCACCTCACAACCAAACCTCTGCCCTTGCAGGCTTAGCTTTTTGATGACATATTTTGACCTCTAGCAATTTTTCACCACTGAAGTATAGCCTAGGAAGAGCTGGCAGAACCTTCCTTGTGCAGCAGCAGCAGCACGAACACTGCCAACCACAACTCATTTATAAGGGCTCCCCTTCCTCTGCCCTTCTATTACCTCCCCTATGGAAACTGAGCAGATTAGTTCCTTTGCCCTTTTTTTCACTTTTGATTTTCCAGGTTTGGGGCACAGAACAGCAAGGAAGAGGGCTGACAAGCAGCTGTGTGGGCCTGAGCTTCTGTGCCTGAGGACTGGGAAACTGGGGAGGGCTACAAGAGGAGCATGATTGTCTCCTTACTTGAAGCTGTTCCTGGAGTGAAGTATGTAATTCAGTGAAATGTATAATTTTTGAGAATTCCTCTGAGACATGGATTTTGGTTATGGCTATAGGCAATGCATTTGCACTGCTCCTTGCACTATCCCAAGGATGTTGAAACCTTAGTATATCACTGGAAAATTCTATTAGCAAATCACCCCTGAGAATCACAGCAGAGAAACAAAAGAAGCTCTTGGTTGATGTCTGTTACTGCTATGACCCTGGGATATGGGGCTCTCGAGATGTCCATCCCATGTTTAGCAAAACAGAGCAGAGCATCCTGTCTTCTGCAGGATGGAGAGGGCAATATTAGCAAGGCAAGGTGGATCACAAAGCACATGAAGAATCTATCCCACCTCTGCAAATGTCCCCCTGTTTCTCATCCCCTTCCTGTGCTCCCAGGATGCTGGCTGTCACTCAGAGCATTGGTCAAGGTAGTAATTTATCTGATGAAGGGGATTTTTGTTGATGAGAAAAGTCAGACTGCAATTTTTTATAGCTGTTTTACAGAGACATGAAGGAGCCTGAGGCATAAAGCGGCTGTCATGTAACTAAGATAAAAAGAACAAATTGGAAATGGGAAAAAAGAAGGAGGGAAAAAAAAAAAAAGATAAGACTTCTGTGTCTTTCCAAACCCCTGAAGTCAGAAGTTTTAACTTCTGTTTAAGAGACAAATGATGACTCATTATTTCTTTCTACCATCTTAGGAAAGAGAAGACATTTTGGTTTACTTTTATATACACCAGCAAGTTCCCATACCTAGACAGAACTTGAAACTGAATTATACAAAAGAAATTATTCCTGAAATGGCAAGACAATTAACATGTGCAGGTAAGACAGCAAAGACAGAAAGAGAGCTCACCTAAGAAACCAGTGCTTTATTGTCAGCTCCTTCTTGTTGAGGAGCCTTAGGGCTCACTGAGGCTTGAAAGACAGTCTGCTGAGATGAGCATGTGATAATATCTCCTCTGAGGAAAGCTCTCCCTGTTCAGAAGTACAGCAGAGTTATCCAGAAACAGCAGTTTCCTCTAGCCTCTAGCCTACACCCTCTGTACTGTTAATATGGCCAAGAGCAATACATGCACCACTTGACAAGACAGAGAGATTATTTAGTTATTTATGCACAGTTACATACTACAGACATCAGTACTGCATTTAGGTACAGCCTTCCTATGTATCAGCACCTTGAAGATGTACTTATTGCCTCTGGTTCATGACACAGGTACTTAGTTTGCAAAAAACCCAAACCCTTTGGAATATTCAGTTGGTCTCCTTGACTGTTTTTCCAAGCATTGTCCTGTCCTGCGTGTCTGGATCAGTCTGAAAGTTTTTTCTCAGAGTAATATTCCTCATTGGTTCCTGTGCAGTTCAACAACACAGAGACACTCATTGGCCCATTGTTTGTAGTGGTTTTTTTCCACCTCTCTCCTTCTGAATACTTCATCACAAATGGTCTTCCATAGGGAGCATGAAAGTTTCCCTCATTCTTGGTATGTCTCAGACATGGCAATTCTCACAAAAGACAAAGAATTATTAGTGAAATAAGATATATTTTATCTAAAGCAGAAGATGCTGAGAAACTGCATCATTGCAATGAAAATAAACCCTCTGTCAAATTAGACAAGTAAAGCAGAAGATGCAAAGCCATTAGCAATACTGGATTTTGTGCAGATTTCTAGCTAACCCCAAGACATTTTGCTTACTGCAGTTGTAGCTCCACTTAGGAAAGGGTTATGTTTCATACTCCATAAATAATCTTGGTTCAATAGTCTTGGTTATTTATCAGTACGAGAATTGATGAGTTTTAAATAAAAATACCAGCAATTAGTCAATGAGCAGGTACTTCTAATTAAGGCTACCAAATCAAAGGTCTTTTGGGGAAATTGTATAAACACTGAACATACAGGGACATGGTAGATAATTCTGTAGCATATACCTTCTATGCAAATATCACACTTCTCTGCTGCACCATGTGGTGCAATCCATGGCTCAAATGCTACACAGTGGTCTGAGGTCTCATTTCTCATATTCTCATATACTGTTCTTTTTTAACTCTAACTGTAGGTGAGGGGCAGAAATATTCCCACTTAAGCTTTTTATTATTATTTTGGTAAGGCATAATTAGGCTGTCGCTCATTGAGATCCATCTGGCAATCTGAATATCTGTGTTTATTACAGGAAGGAGTGATTACCATTTGTTCCAAATAACTGCTGTTTGAATTAACTGAGATGACAGATAAATGCAGATTTCCTCTGCATCAGAGGCCCTAGGGGACGTTTAGGGTGCAGAGGCTGTTTTTGGAGATACTTCCTCTACACTTAGCAGAGAAGGCACAGTCCTCTAATGGGTACGTTCCACAAATATTTACTGCTAATTCAGTATCAACTGAAAGGTGTACCTACTCTTGTCTTTAAGTTCAGATCAGGAGGGCACTTTGGAAGGGAACTCTTAGTAATGCTCACTTTACTGCGGTTTTGGTCACACCAGAAATTTGTCTTGGCACACACAGCCTGGAATCTGGAAGATCAATGAATGAGCCTCCAACACCAACTCAGTTCTCAAGACTGATCTAGAAACAGACTGTAGTGAAAGGCCTTGAAAGCTGTGTAGTGTGGGCAGCTGATCCATGGCATCAGCAGTTTTGTTCTCAACTTCCACTGTCATCATGCTGCACTATTTGGTAAGGCAATCATTCTCTAAAATGCTAGGTTACTGTCATTTGAAAAAACATTAGCACAAAAGGCACTAGATAAATCTGATGTGGCTTACCTACACCTGATTCCTTCTGCCATGAGCACAAAGATAATTTCTAGCTATTAAAGTCTTAGCTAGACTTTAATAGAGGGAATTTATCAGTTCCCAAATATACTAGAGGGAGTTTATCAGTTTTAAAACAATTTTCCCTTGTATTTTCCCTAAAGGAAGAGCCAAAATATTAAACAGAACATAAAATGAAGGCTATTTTAAAACAAAAGGTTCATGCAGACTACTTCACCAGACACGCTGTTTGAGTAAATAATCTGTTCTCATTCTGAGCAAAGCCTGGTCATAATGATTTTCAAGAAGCTGCACTGTATTATGCCCTTATTCACAGGATGATAATTATTAAGAATAACCTGCAGTATTCAAATGGTTTTGTTGCTCAACATCACACATGAAGCCAGTGGCTGAACCAGTAGCAGAGCAGAGAAATTTTGACAGAGTTCTTGATTGCTTTGACCATAAATGTTATTTTTTAAAGTTGCTAGCTAGTGAAAAGAAAACCAAAAACCCAACAAAAGCCTCCAAACCTCTCTTGCTTTAAAAACTTTTCTTAAATTATTCAGCAATTAGTGTGGGAAAGAAGAGAACTGATCACATTCTGGCTTAAATTACTCTTTGCCCTATTACTTTTCTTCCCATTTTCTACAGAATCGATGAGTATCTAGTAGGATTCACCTTCCTCTCTGCCAGCACTACACCTTCATTCCAGATGGCCCCTCTGGCTGCAGTCTTGTAGCACATATTGTTTGACAGAGTTCCTGGCCTCCACAGCACAGACAGTGTAGCCCTGGGAATGAAGCAAGGTGGGCAAGTTCCTCCATTTTCCCAAGGGAAAAAAAAAAAAATCTTAATTTTAGTAGGTTTTATCAAAGGGCTCCTTCTCTTTGAAAGAGCTTTCTAGCCTGAACAAGTTCAAAGGCACAGTTTGAAGACACTGCTGTGTCACTATCAATTACCTGTGAAGCTCCACTGGGACAGGAGGAGTGTCTGAGGTGCCAAAAGTGGATAGGTTTGTTATGCTATCCCATTAGCTCATTACAGGGAATTAATAAAACAGTAACTTGAACTAAGCAGGGTGCTATATCAGTAACTGGTCTTGATACATCTTTCTTTTAAACAGGAATGTTTAAGAACAGGGATTGCAGCATGATGAGAAACACTGCTCTCAATTTAGTATCCCATGACACTGACTTTTACATTCGGATATCTGGGAGCAATTCTCTTGCTACCCAGAATCCAGATTTGGCCCCATTAAACTTGACAGGTTATTTACCAGAATACAAGGAAAGTATTTCAGAATTACTGATTGCTTTCTCTCTGTTTGCTTTCTTGTTTCTCTGCCTTGCCTTCTTGCCCTGCAAAGAGCTTTGATCCAGCTGCAGAAAGACAGGTGGTTACCTTGGAAAGTGAGTACACTTGGGAGGGTTTTGTCCATCCAATGTCAAGTACTGCTGCAGGAGCTGCTGCTGACACCGAGCTACTGCAACCTCTGATCACTGGGCTTGCAAAACTCAACCTCACACTCCAATGGAGAGATAATTTGTGTCATTTAAACAACCTCATCCTTCACTGCTTACACTGCAGGGACTGAGATAAGAGTTTCCATGGTGCAGAGCAGCTCTGCGCATGCCTCAGTGAAATCAGAAACACCCCCTCTTTTCCCTGTTGGGTAAGTCCCACTCTGCAGATGTACCTGCTGATCCATTAGAACATTGCCTCAGATCTTCAGAGATCACTTTTAAGGTGCATATCTTATTCCTCTTTTTTTTTTTTTTTCTGCAGAACAGAAGGATGTGGGTTTAATACAGAACTTAGGGTAAGTATATTGTAACTAGCACAGTGAATTATGCTGATGGAGAAAGTGACAATGATGGGGAAAAAGATAATGGAAAATGTTTATATAAATGGAAAACTTTCCTGTTAGCCAACATGACATGTTCCCAAGACTGGAGGAGAAAAAAAGGAAAATATGAGTTTCTCTGTCCACCATGACCTCTCTTTCCATACACTCTTAGCACCAGTTTCTGCACTATTTCCTCAGGAACCAAACAGAAGAAGAAAACTGACCCAAAATTCCACTGAATCAGTGCAACAAATTTTTGATATCACAGAAAAATGCAATTTAAACCAAAACCCCATAGTTTGATCAAATAACCATGAGCAAATATTTTTTGTTCACCGTAGCAATCAAATGGAATACTTCACAAAATCAACTACCATTTGATTCAGGAAACACATCTGTAGCTTTGATTCTTCCCAAGACTACTTGGGCAGCTCTCTGTAAAGATCTGAATGTTGCAGAACATGGCATTTCCATAGGCTTAGGGAGACAGACCATGGAGATAAAAAGGAAATCCTCTAGTAAGAAACATCAGAGGACAAGGTTGCTGTGCTCCTTAAGTATCAGTATGTTTAAAAAAGAAACTTAAGGAACTGAATGGTGCATTAGGCTGACTGTGCCTCAGAGAGCCAGGCTGGAGATGAACATGCTTTTTTCTAGACCTCTTCTGTGTACCAAGTGGTAAATCAGAGTCTTGCCTACATTATACCCATGACACCATCACTGCTCATGAATCTGCTCCTTTGGGAGATTTTTTTCTTTCAGAATTCCCAGCAAAGAAGCACCTTCAAGACATTAAAGTCCATCAGTGTGCAGGAGAGAAATCATTGCACATGAGGACATTTTGCTGTGAATCATGCTCTTTGTGTGGGAGAGATAAGTAAAGATTAAAGAAAGGTTTGAGGCATTTTTCTCTGCAGTATTGCACCTGGCCAATTTCCAGAGAGAAATAAACCATGAGATCTAGGAGACAGAATGAAGGCTTCTCAAAGACAAAAATGAAAAGTTACATTCTGCTCCTTTAGAAAAATGACACCATATTTGAAAAAAGACAGAATATATATCTGGTTGGAATGAACTTAGGGCCTGACTAAGGGATAAATTTCTCTTGTAGATTTTGTGGCTTTGTACTTCTATCACCACATTTCATCTTCAGCATTAACATAGGAAATACAACGTTTGATGCCCGGTCTAAAAAAGATTTAAAGTTTTTGAGCAATGCTTTTCCAGTAATCTATATTACAGTATCTGCAGATTTTAAACACTGTCCATTAGACATACAGTTCCCCAAAATGTTCTTTTTTTCAGACAGACTAATACTTCAGCTGCCTCACAAAATCTTCTCTTCTAGGATTTCTAGTGGAAAGATTTCCTTTTTTATCACAATGATGTCACAGATTAGTGAGGGTGGCTACTTCCTCCCACCCCCGCTACCCAAGATTTTGTTGTATGTATTTAGTTTCATTTTTCATCCTCCGCTTTCAAAATTAACTCAGCTGTGGATGAAGACATATCCTATTAGCTCTATCCCTTTGGGGAATGCCTACAACAGCTGCAGCTGCCATTTCATTTCTCCTTAATACCCTTGTGTCCTAGAATACAAATAAAACAAATGTTGGGATCTTGTCCCCTGCACACCCCACATCACATTTTTTTAAACATACTGTACAGCTACACAAAATATCCCTCATAAGACATTGTTAGTCACTTGCAATGAAGTCATTAGAATTACAGTTTGTGCCTCCATAATCCAGCCTGGAATAATGCAATTCCACACTGAATACTGATAAATGATCCAAGATCTCAGAAGCCTTCTTAACTTTGAACAGTGAAGTATGAAAATACTGCAGAAACCATGGCAGCTGACAGGTAGAGTCATTAGAAAAATGTATGCAAATCCAGCAGCAAATGACACTGCATAAAGTAAAGGAGTTTAGAGCTAATGGCTTGTACTGATGCACAGTCCCTTATTCTGAAAAGAAAATGCCTGATGTTCACATCAATGACAAGCAAAACACTTGACAGATATTTATATTTAATATATAATATATTTAGATTGGATTCCTTTTGTCCTGCACTGAACTCAAACTTGGGAGATAGACTTAACAACCTAATAATAGCAGTCTCATATCTTGCTTACACTTACATTTTGACAGGCCAGTTTATGTATTTAAAATTCAGCTGAGGATAAGAATACAGCATATCCCCAGCACTGAATTTCCGTCTGCAAGATACCTTTACTGACTAAAACAAGGCTGTGTCTTGCCCCTGTGCAGTCAAGTAGCAATATAAAACTTGGAGTCTTTGGCAGATACTGTCTCAGATTTGCTACTTCCCTCCCCTCCCTAGCAGTGGTATCCTGCACCAGAAAAGGAGCTGATGGTAACCAGTAAATTAGCAGGGAATGTAAGGGCACACTAATGAAGCAGTTTAGACCCATGCCTGCAAGAACAGAGTTCAGTGAGCTGCATTTCCTCTGCTGCAAATGGGAGTGAAGACTGGGAGTGAAGACTGGGATTCACAACCAAGCACTCCTGCAGGGAAAGGATGATGAGGAAGAACAGACAAGTCCAGCTGAGAGGACAGATCTGGAACCACATCCTGCCTAAGAGAGCACAAAACTCCTCATGCACAGTACCAAACACCACGAATCCCTGAGCATGGCTGTGGCAAGGGCTGCATTTCTGTAGCACCTCCAGCCCAAGTGCAATGAATGTTAAGGAATTTATTTTTGTAACACTGAAATAAAGGAAAGCTATCATTCTCAAACTACAGCTAAGGAAAAGTGCTGCTCTAAAGTGGGTCCTAAAGTGAGCATATTCAGCCTCTGGCAAAACCAGGAGTGGGGCAGTTTTAAAGTTTCAGCAAATATCTAGTTCCAACTGCAAAGCATGGAACAGTGACTGAAAAAGGAGAGAAGCAGAGGTCTATCAATTATCTTTCTACTAAAGGTGAGTTGTATTTGTATTATCTGGAACTTCCAGATCAAAAATCTAGCCTCTTTCAACTGCTTTGAAACTATGGTACTGATTATAAGATCCTGCTGAAAAGGGTAGAACTGAATCTGAGTTTCCAGTATCTTGGCAGGAAATACTCACCACACAGATACTGGCTTGAAGGCTTCTGTCTCCAAGATTGCAACAGTAATTCATCACCTTTTTCAGCCAAGCACTTCCACAAACTGTATTTTAGAAAAGATTCAGTGGAACACCCCATGCAGAAATAGAACTGTGATTTCAATGTGAAACAACTCCATTTCAAAATTTTGAAGTCCTATTTTTTGGTCCATTTTCATGGATTTATTTGGTGATTGAGAAGTAAATAATCACTTGGTCATTCATAACGTAATAAACCTCCAAATTAACTGCAAATCTTTCTTAAAAAGGAATTTTGCAAGAGGAATAAATAGGCAGATAAACCAGAACTGTTATGTCTTTATCTTATAGAATATACCAGACACCTGAAAATGTAGACCAGAGGAACAAAATTATTCTTTTCAGCAACTGCTTTGAAGACTATTCTTTCTAATCTGCTAACAAAGGATCTGTATTGCTCTTTGGGTTTGCAGAATTCTTCTGGGTATCATAATAGCAGATCAATCTCAGAAACATAACCTTCAATTTTACATTAAATGAGGATATGGCATCATTTCCCCTCTTGGTTGTGCTGATAGCATCCATCCATAATCAGCAAAGTGATTCCCAAAGAGAACAGAAGGCAGGGAGCTTGCAAAGAGAAACATGCAGAAAACACAGATAAAAACAAGCAATGAATGGGCAATGTGTGTGGTGAAATATGCCTGGGTCTCAAGCAATGATGTATGATGTACTTGAGAAATGACATATGGCACTTGCCTGCAACCCTGGCTGGCTAAACGCCCAGTGCAATGTGGATTATACATAATTGCTTCACACCACAGAAAAGCCCCTTCTGCACATTATAAACATATCCATATTAACTTCTTACTAATGAGACAGGAGATAGTGATGAGAAAAAAATCATTTCAGAGAGGAGTCCTGTGGATTGCAGTGCAACTGGTGCAACATTTTATGCAGTATAGTACATTGTCTGTCTACATAACATATCTCGAGATGCATCCAAATAACAGTTTCTAGTTTCATGCTCTCCATATAAATATGTATTATCAAATAAACAAAAACACCTCCTATACATTGTTCAGGAGCAAGTGATTGTTAAAATATTTCTTACTTGACACAAGACAAGAGCCCATAGCACCTGTGCAGGCCCACCTCAAATTTTCCTTAGTGTGAAAAGAAGAAAACAACTCAGTACCTATATTACCAATTTAAACCAGAACTGCTGTAGCAAAAAAAAAAAAAAAAAAGAAAGAAAGAAAGAAAAGGAAAAACCCCTGTATCTCTCTACTTCTTACTGATTTTTATTTCATTTTCCCAAAGTAATCTATTCAGAGCTACTTACTTTGCAGAGGGCTGCAGCCATCTGCCAGCCTTGAGCTCCAATCAGAGGACTCCTGACCATATTTTTTAAGCTAATTATGGGCCAGGCACATTCAAATTCCATTTTATGTTACCTGCTTTTGTGCAGGATGTATTCATTAAGTTTTGTAAGTTTTGAAGGTTTCCTTCAATGGCTTTGGGGGACATTGTGGTGCTCCTGCAGCAGGAGGATGCAAGCTCTCAGCTCTGCTTGTTTACTGAAAAACACTTCCATCATCTCCTCCCAACACCACCACTTCCTTACCTATAATTATGTCATTCAGTTCTTACTATAAAGTGCTAGAATTATAGAAACAACTCATTTGAAATGTGCAGACTGTTTCCTTGTAAAACATTTGGCTCTGGCCTTGCAGGAATAAAGCTGTTTCATGCTCTAAATAAAGAGTAGGTTGCAATGCCACAAGGTTGCTCATTATCCCTACATGAAACTAGCTGTAATAAAATACACATGCCCCATGAGGTAACTCCTAAATGGATTGGGCTGAAATTCCCTGACACTTCCATTTCTACAGCTCAACACATTTGTGAGACATGCAGCAAGGTGGCAGGAGGCATGGACTGATGTCTGCCACTGGTCTAAAGGAACCAATGGCAGGAAGGTCACTGGATTTTCATCCAAATATCATCAGTTGCTTTCATGAACTGTATCCTCTGACTTTCATTCTATATTCACTTGCAGCCTTTGCTGCTCGTCTGCTGTTCCTGGTATACATCTGGGTGTTGTCAGGGTCCATAAATCTGTCTGAGTACTGCCAACTGTTACCCATATGAATTTCAAAACCCAACATCACTAGATTTAGATTCATCAGGAAAATAATCTGATCCTATTTCCAGAACAGTCTATCTAATTTCTGTCATGGATATCAAGGGGAACAAATCACCTGGAGGAGCCAATAACAGTTTTGTAAATATGCATGCATTTGAAGACTCTTTTTTCAAAGGAAGTCTCAGTTCCTTACTGCCATCTTATTGTGACTGTAAAAAAACCCAAATAGATGATAATCAATTTTTTTTACATCTTTGACATACAGGGTAGCTATGATTGAATTCTCACTGCTTAATAGGGAAGTCATTAATTTCTTTAATCCCATTCTGCAGACGAAGAAACTGAGGTGCAAAGCCAGTCAACTTTATCATGCATATTTAACTTTTTAAATTCCTCAAGATTTGCTCATTCTTGAGACTTTAGTCCTTTGTTAAATTTTGCAACATCAACATATTCAGAAATATTTTGAGGGTTTTTAATTAGTTCTTGCACAGAAATAATCTCACAAATGCACCAGTGCATCTGCATCTGATTAATCCATTTCCCAAATGTCCATGAGCAGCAGGCAGCAAACAAGAGATGTTAAATAAAACTTTCCATTGATGGACCAAATTTAGTTGATGTAATAAAATACTTTACAAATATGGACAAGTGAAATGTTCCTCTATTTTGAGATGGAGAAACCAAGGCATACAGAGATTTTAAAAAATCAGACAAGCAAACAGCAAAATGGGGATGAAAGCCCAGATTTCCTGATTTTCATCCCATTAGTCATTCAAGGCATTAAGTCAGAAGAGCCAGATAGAATTCTGATCTGACTCTTAAAAGTTAATACATATGCAGAGGCATTGAAATTTTCAGGCCTTTTAAATAAATTTGAATAAAAATGGAGCATAAGAAATCTACCTTTTATAGTGATATACCTAATACTGCTCTCTGTAACAGATCAGATTTCAGAATTTCTATCAGTATTATGTCAGATGAGCAAACAGTGAGAGGGCCATTTTAAGCAGTGTACACCACGCTGTGAGGCTTTTAAGCCATGATTTACCTCTTTATTCTTCATGGTCCCAAATTAATAATCTCAGAATTGAGAAACGCTGGCAAATGCTTCATCAGCTGCATGTACAACACTGCAGATGCACTGTGCACATGTGGGCATAAACAGACACAAAGCTGAGACCCATGCCAATTTCCAGATGAAGAACTACCACGTTGATGAACTCACACTCATACAGAAGCTGCATGTGTCCTGGATGCTTTCAGGTAACTGAGATCAATAAATACATTAACCAGGTCTTTACAATGCCATTTGAATTTTTTTCCCACTGAATGGTGAACAAAACAGATGGGTCAGGCAAGTGAGTGACTGCTGCTGGTTCTGGCTTCCCTTGCCATTGAAAGACCCAACTCTCTGAATTTTGTGCAGGACTGTGAGAAATGGGGATGGCTGCTTCTGTGTGGGAAGGACTTCTCGGTCACAGTTTGTATCAGACCAGCAGATGTTTGACTGCTTTCTTTATATTAATTCTGTGAATCTCTGCCATTTTGAGAAACAGAACATAATAGACAGAACAACACTGAGAGTTTTTAATCATGGACACTCCAAATGTCCAGCTTTCAAGAGGATTACTGATAATCACAAAGCCCACTTGCTGTATCTTGCACATAGGCACTGCATATTCTAAAAATCTTGGCTGAAGGGTAAGAATCTTAGGAAATCTAAGAAGCCTTTTTTCACACTTGCCTGTTGTTGCAAGTGCAAATAAAATTTTATTTTTTTATGGCCAATTAATATGCAAGCAGCAGCTGAATGTGAATCCTCTTCATCCTTTCTAACACTACATTTGGATTTATAGCTGTATGAAAAGCAGTTAGCTGCTCTATTTTTTAAATTCTGTTAACCTAACACAACTCTGGGACATTGAGAAAAAATCTAGGAAATAGCTAGGTCTCACATACTGATAAAATGGGACAAAATGCCACCAAAAAAGCTGCAAAAAAGACCAAGAAAATCAGTAACTCCAGCTCCGGTTCCTTCACTGTCAGCAGAAGCCTGATATGTCTTACTCCTTGGGGATTAAAAGTTCAAACTTTTGTAGATGTCATAAACTTAGGAAAAACTTAAATTAAAGATCACTGAAATAAAAAGTATATGGAGGAATGGTCTGGGTTGGGGATTCTGCAATAAGGACATTGACATATTTTATACGGAAACACAAATTGAGACTGGGACCAGCACCACAGGACAAACAGGTTTTTCCATCCTAGAGGGAGATCTCTCTGCAGGTAATGAGTGAAAGAGTATTCCCAAATGTGCTCTATGCTTACCTTCTGGTAAAAAAAACACCCAGTCACATTTCACATTTTTAAAGAAAACCCAGTGAGAGCTGGAGGTGGGCTGACAGCAGATAGTGGGGTGCAGCCATAGCTGACATCTGCCTGTGGTGTGGGGTGTCCTGGGGCAGCAGGGCAGAGCCTGGCAGCCAGGGCTGATCCCACTGCCCTGGACAGAGGCAGGACACTGGGGACACCAGGAGCAGCCCTGGGCCAGCAGGACCCATGGCTGAGCAGAGCAGGGCTGTGCCATCACAGGGACGGGGGCTGATGGCCCCAGGGGACTGACATGGGCTGATGGTGGGATGAGAGAGACCCCAAATTGGGTAGATTGGGGCCTGTAAGACACATTAATGCCCAGATAAAGAGCTCCTCATCCATGTTTGCCTGCTGCTAAATTTAGCAGTCCACATTTGGGAGCAGGAAATGCAGGGCAGTGTGTGCTTTACTGAGAGTCCAGACACTGGGAGCCTGAATCTGGGTCAATGAGGGCTCCATCCAACCCTTTCCTGTATCAGGTAAACATCAGGCAGTTCCAGTTCAAATCATGGTAACGACAAAAGCAACCGAGTTGGGATCTCAACAAGGTCACTGAAATAACCAAAACAAGGTTGGGGTGGAGTGAGTTGCTGCATAATGTCTATCAAATACATTGGTGCCTTCCTCACAGCAAGGAGATTTCCACCTCACCATGACCCTTGTCCAAGGCCAGGACAAACCTACCATGCTGTAGCTAATGGATACTTTCAAATTCTTTACCTTTTAAATTTAATCAACCACCTACTCTTTCAGAAGAGTAATTGCTTTCCACATATTGCTTATTCATAAACTATGTATCTAATCCTGACTCTTCATTTCCTATTTACTGTAGTGAACAGTTCCTCTGTACTGCACAGGCAGTCCTGTCACCATGCTTTAAGCCTGGGCACATGTGCAAAAACCTTTGTTCAATAATTATGTAAAGTTAGTGGGGTAGAAGGAAATGTTATCATTATGTTTTGCTCCAGAGGATGTGAGGAGAATATAAATAAATCCAGACACTGCAAAAGCTTTGCTTCAAGCTAGGCAATTAAAGTATTTCACAAGTCTATTTAGAGCAACTTAAATCTTTTTGATGGCCAGTAGTTCACTCCAGCCCAGCTGCTTGCCCTGGCTAAGCTTCCTTAACACACTGCACAAAGTGCACAGGAAAATGGTTTCAACTCCTGATGCACATTAATACAGATGAGACACTGGGTCATGGATACATCTCCAGAAAATATTCTGGGCTACTTTTGTCTTTTACTTATGTAGAAATACACAAGTTCCCTTATAAGGCCTAGTGCTCTTTCACAGGCTCTATACTTCACTCAGATTGGTAAGACTTGCAGACTCAGAGCAGTAGCAGGTCAGAAGTTGGTTTTGAACAGCTTGCAGAGCTTTGGAACAATTTAACGCTCTCAGTCATGAAGTGCTTTCCATCATTTGCTGACAATATTGAAAATAACAGCTCCACAACAGCTGGATTGGCCAGGATATGTGCAGGCTCTTTGGGAGGCCATACAGTGCTTTCACTGCACGAGTGCCTGAAGCTGCTCACGGTCACTGAGAAGCTCAGCTTGCATGCTGCCAAGGAAGAAGCCTAGTGCTAGTAAGGGAACAGGGGATGGAGGTGACTGGAAGGGAAAAATGTTTGCTTCCATCAGCTTAGGTATATCTAAGAAAATAGCAGAGAAAATACTGGTATCTTGCACTTTACAGCACATTTCTCCCACCACTCCATCCCGCCAGGATACAATACAGACTGTAATCAGCCTCTAGAAAAATGAAAAATAGGAGAGTCATTCATCTTTTGGGAATAAATCTAAGGAAAAATATATCATCTTAAACCCCAAAAAATCCAGACACATTGCCTCAAGAAGTCTGGTCAGTAATTTGTTTGAAGGTTTCCTGCATGCAGTTTTAGCAGACACTGGAGAAGTGGGGGAATTCAAGAGGAGGAACAACATCAGTGTTAGAAACTGCAGAGGTGCAGTTTCTATATCACCCTAGGGTATCTATAAAGCCTAGAAATTAAATAAATATTTTTTTTTAATAAGTACTATTTTAATAAGCTCAAACTAAGAGCAAAGACTAATTCAGAGAAATATTATTGTGTAGATATTTTTTGTAAATAATCACAACTGCATCAGAGATGTCAGACTGCAGTAAGTTACAAAAAGATTTATAATGCTTGAGAGCTTTACACTCCCAAAGGATTCCAGTGCAGTCCATAAATTCACAAATAACTTCATCTAACTAGTCTGATGCTCCCACAGAGAGGAAAAGCAGCAGCCCATATAGGAGCTCGCATTGCCACTCCACAAGGTGTTACATGGTGGGGAAAACAACACTGTGATCCATTGAAATAGTGAGATGTGCAGACAAACAGGACAGAATTACAGAAATTAGAAATGGGCCCATGCATCAAATGAATGCTCTGCCCTTAGGGAAGGAGAGGTAGTCTTTGTGCTCATCTGGAGCCTGCCATTACTGACCTCAATATTCTGGTGTCTTGTGGAGCACATTCTCCAGTATTCTGGAGAGTTGATACTGGCTGATAAGAGAAAAAAGTCACAACATTAGTAAAGTTTCAGCAGTAGCCTACATTTTCTTTAGCTGCATCTTAATCAAAAGCTAATC